>NC_074697.1:35380773-35725773 GCF_029448725.1 Salvelinus fontinalis | reverse complement strand
GAGGTTATGAAGTTAACATTTCCCATTGTCATTGGAACAATGGAAGTGACTTTGAGATGGTAGGCAATCCTTTCACCACAGACAGAAGTTAGCCTGAAGTGTCTCTGGGAATGACCGTCTCTGAGTTGACATGTGAACTACCGTATGTAGAAGTACACCGGCTTGTCTCTAACAATGTTGTCACAGCCACAGCTACCATCACCAGGAATCTGTGTCTTTTAAGTTATGTATAGCTTATCAAGGGATCTTCTTATAGTTGAGGTCAACTATTTAAACACCAGCATGGCAGCGCTGCTACCACGGCTAGGTGACTGCGCTAAGCATAATGAAAGCAGCTTCAAAGCTTCTGTCATCACAAGGACACCTTCATTGGGCTAGCACACATCCCCCCCCATGTTGTTTGTCCCTTCAATAGGCAGCAATGGGCCTTCTAACTGGAGGCTGTGTAACTGGCTGTCTGCAGGAGAACAGCCTCACTGATGAATAATTTGTCTGTTTATGCCTGAGTGACACAGCAGGGTCTGTATCAGGGGGCTGCTGTCATGTTTTCCATATGAGAAGGCTGTCAGGATCGACATCAAGGCTGCAGTAGGACTGCTGTTCCAGCAGCGCGCCCAGTAGACCTGTCACTGTGCCCTCAGCCAACCACGGCCCGGACGCCTGTCTTAGCCAACAACGGCCCGGGTGGACCGGACGCAGTTAACAGCAGCCGCCATCAGCCAGTCTAATCTGACACCTAATCAGAGGAATGATTATCTCTCATTCGGACTTTCTAATTCCTTGACATTTTAATGCCATAATTGCAGTGGTTAATGTCAGACCTGTGGTTGCACCTGTCAGACAGGTATGAACCAGTACCTGCCTGAAGCCAATCAACACATCCCAGAATGTTTTGGAGTCAATCAGCACATCTCAGAAAGTTCTGGAACCAATCAGCACATCCCAGAATGTTTTGGAGCCAATGAGCACATCCACTCAGAATGGCTGACTGACTGACTAACTGATAGGCTGGCTGGCTGACTGATAGACTGGCTGGCTGACTGATAGGCTGGCTGGCTGACTGATAGGCTGGCTGGCTGGCTGACTGATAGACTGGCTGGCTGACTGATAGACTGGCTGGCTGACTGATAGGCTGGCTGGCTGGCTGACTGATAGACTGGCTGGCTGACTGGCTGGTGGGTCAGCTGAAATCAAACCATGTTGGGATCCGTTGACTGGGAGCAGCTCCACACAGGGATCCCACCGTTGCCCCCTTATTTCCACCAATACACAGGATCCCACCACTTCCACCATTATCAGCCAAATCTATCCTTGGGATGCGTCCCAAAAGGCAGCCTTTTTCCATAGGGCTCTGCTCAAAAGTAGTGCACTGTGTAGGGAATAGAGTGCCATGTGGGATGCAGGTTTATGTCTATCGTTAATTGTAGTGCTTGAGATAGAAGGTCTAGTGTCTGAAGCATTGAAACTTTCTTCCTTGAGCTACATATTATCTCTCACAGATGAATATGTTGTTTTGCAGACTTGACCTTAGGGTTCTGATCTCTGAGTAAATGACAGACAGTAATTATTCACCTGCTATGGAGTAAGAATACTAAGTAAGGAGTAAGGATCTGACGAAGGACTCAAGGCATTCAGGCATACCTTCATTAGTACTTATCATATCTGTTGCATTTTGCTGAGTCCTCCCTCCAACACACACAGACACATGTCAGAAAGGAGACAACATCAACTGGCCACCACCATTAGGCAGTATGAAGCTACACAGTCAGCTCCCATCCTAACACTATCGCCTCGCAGGGTGGCAGACAGACAGCTTCCAAAACCTCACAGCCGGATGACTCCCATAATTGCCATTGTCTGAAAAAGCATGAGAGGAAATAATGAAAACCAAAGCCGTTGTCCATATTGTTTGGTAATTAGGCAGCTGAGTGATTTGCATAGTGGTCACTTGATAGATAAAGGCGGCCCGGGAAGTGACGGGATATAAATGAGTTGTTTTGCAGACGGCAGATGGTGGATATCACAGGGAGAGGAGATCACACTGGAAACACCACACTGCTGCTGCATGCCAGCTGCTACTGCTGTACTGTAGTCTCAGCTCTCCTCCTCCTCCTCTCGACCTATCTATCTCCCTCGCATTCCCTATCTATACTAACCTCTCCTTCTCCCTCCCTCTCTCTCTCTACCTCCTCTCCCTCGCTCTCCTGCTTTCTCTTTCTCTACCTCCCTCTCTTTCTACCGCCCTCTCTCTACCTCCTCCTCTCCCGCTCTACCTCCCTCTCCTTCTACATCCTCCTCTCCCTCCCTCTCTCTCTACCTCCCTGTCTCTCTCTATACCTCCCTCTCTCTATATACCTCCCTCACTCTCTCCCTCACTCTACTTCTTTCTACCTCCCTCTCTCTCTCTTCCTCCCTCTCCCTCGCTCTCCTGCTCTCTCTCTACCTTCCTCTCTCTCTACCTCCTCCTCTTGCTCTCTCTACCACCCTCTCTACCACCCTCTCTCTACCACCTCCTCTACTGCTCTACCTCTCTCTCGTTCTACCTCCTCTTCCTTGCGCTCTCTACCCCTCTCTCTTTCTCTACCTCCCTCTCTCTCTCTCTACCTCCCTCTCTCTCTCTACCTCGGTTTCTCTCTTCTTCCCCCTCTACCACCTCCTCTCTTTCTCTCTCTCTGCAATTAAGCTATTCACAGCTTCCTGTCGCTCAGAGAACAGTTCAGATCTAGTCAATTAATTAAATGTAAATTAGAGGATTCACTCCCATGTCTATTCATTAGATGACCCCTTGATGATTTATATCAAACAACACTTCAGACTAACATTCATTGACCTGGGTGTGAGTGAGTGAGTGAGTGAGTGAATGAGTGAGTGACTGAGTGAGTGAGTGACTGAGTGAGTGAGTCTGCGGTAATATAGGAGTAGTAAAGAATAATGTCAAGTGTAAATGGAGTGAATGAGAGATAGTAAATAAAGCTACCCTTGACTTTGTACTGTATTGATCATGTATTTGCAACAACTATACTGTAAACCCATATCTGTGTGTACTCTATATGTGTTTTATGTGGTTGTTGTCATCTATGTCCTGTTGTCTGTAAATGATTATGGTTTGAAATACAAATTCCTGTGAAATACCAAATAAATTAACTGAACGGAACCCAGACAGAAGCAGCACTATCTATCTATGGTGGAGCTGGGTAGATGGGAGGAGTGGGGTTTGGTGTCCATGGTGACAGTGACGTGCGTATCGTAGCGTGTCGTGTCAAGGCGTACCTCTCTGAGGGCGGGGTCAGTGATGCTGTCCAGGCTGACGGAACCCTCGTAGGTCAGGTGGTGAAAGACATTGAGGGCGCGCACCGCCTCGGGCCCACGCTGCTTGTAGCCGAAAATAAGGTCAACCCACTGATGCAGCTGACATGACACGAACTCACTTTCCAGGGCCTGTCAGAACACACAGACAGGGTTAGAGGGGAAAGGCACCCAGCAGCATGAAAACACACACAGTACGCATACTTTAACACACACACACACAGTTTACAATTGGCTCATTCATCCCCCTCCTCTCCCCTGTAACTATTCCCCAGGTCGTTGCTGCAAATGAGAACGTGTTCTCAGTCAACTTACCTGGTAAAATAACGGTAAAATAAAAAATAAATAAATAAAATAAACACCCACACACCCCCACACACACACACACACACACACACCCACACCCACACCCACACCCACACCCACACCCACACACAGGGTGAGTAGAGGATAAAGGCAGCCAGCAGCATGAAAACACAATGTACACACACAACAATACATACAAGGGAAAAAATAACACACACCACATAACTCAACACGCGCTACACTACACACACAGTCTATGTTACTGTACATACAACTGACAACATCACTCAACACATAAACCCCACTGCACTAGTTGTGGTCAAACAGGGAGGAACACTACTGTTGAAACTAAAGCATTCAGTGATATTAGACTCCTGAGTTTTGATAGCAGCTATTCTCTCTCCAGCCAGACTGTGATAAAATCCACGTCCCTATGTAGTCCTATATATTTGACCAGGGTTCTCATCAAAAGTAAGGCACTAGCTAGATAGGGAATAGGGTGCTATTATTTGGGACGCAGCTTAATAAACAGGATGAGCCTCAGGAGAGACGGTTTAATGCCTCCAGCCTGATATCAGCCAGGTATCATGTTTCTTCTCTGTCTATTAAAAACAATGACTAGCCATCTTTCTCATGGAGTTGTTCAATACTAATGGAGATCCACTTTACTGTAAGCCGTGTGTGTACAGAGAGGAAAATGTATTTCTTGGGTGTGTTTTAGATAAGATAAGATTTCAACCTAAAGATAACTACAGCATTCCTGTAGTTTACACTGGCCCCTATGGTAGACAGGGTTACTGTTGTGTTACATCACTATGGTAGACAGTGTTACTGTTGTGTTACATCACTATGGTAGACAGTGTTACTGTTGTGTTACATCACTATGGTAGACAGTGTTACTGTTGTGTTACATCACTATGGTAGACAGTGTTACTGTTGTGTTACATCACTATGGTAGACAGTGTTACTGTTGTGTTACATCACTATGGTAGACAGTGTTACTGTTGTGTTACATCACTATGGTAGACAGTGTTACTGTTGTGTTACATAACTATGGTAGACAGTGTTACTGTTGCGTTACATCACTATGGTAGACAGTGTTACTGTTGCGTTACATCACTATGGTAGACAGTGTTACTGTTGCGTTACATCACTATGGTAGACAGTGTTACTGTTGTCTTACATCACTATGGTAGACAGTGTTACAGTTCTGTTACATCACTATGGTAGACAGTGTTACTGTTGTGTTACATCACCATGGTAGACAGTGTTACTGTTGTGTTACATCACTATGGTAGACAGTGTTACTGTTGTGTTACATCACTATGGTAGACAGTGTTACTGTTGTGTTACATCACTATGGTAGACAGTGTTACTGTTGTGTTACATCACTATGGTAGACAGTGTTACTGTTGTGTTACATCACTATGGTAGACAGTGTTACAGTTGCGTTACATCACTATGGTAGACAGTGTTACTGTTGCGTTACATCACTATGGTAGACAGTGTTACTGTTGCGTTACATCACTATGGTAGACAGTGTTACTGTTGTCTTACATCACTATGGTAGACAGTGTTACTGTTGCGTTACATCACTATGGTAGACAGGGTTACTGTTGCGTTACATCACTATGGTAGACAGTGTTACTGTTGCGTTACATCACTATGGTAGACAGGGTTACTGTTGTGTTACATCACTATGGTAGACAGTGTTACTGTTGTGTTACATCACTATGGTAGACAGGGTTACTGTTGTGTTACATCACTATGGTAGACAGGGTTACTGTTGTGTTACATCACTATGGTAGACAGGGTTACTGTTGTGTTACATCACTATGGTAGACAGGGTTACTGTTGTGTTACATCACTATGGTAGACAGTGTTACTGTTGTGTTACATCACTATGGTAGACAGTGTTACTGTTGTGTTACATCACTATGGTAGACAGTGTTACTGTTGTGTTACATCACTATGGTAGACAGTGTTACTGTTGTGTTACATAACTATGGTAGACAGTGTTACTGTTGCGTTACATCACTATGGTAGACAGTGTTACTGTTGCGTTACATCACTATGGTAGACAGTGTTACTGTTGCGTTACATCACTATGGTAGACAGTGTTACTGTTGTGTTACATCACTATGGTAGACAGTGTTACAGTTCTGTTACATCACTATGGTAGACAGTGTTACAGTTCTGTTACATCACTATGGTAGACAGTGTTACTGTTGTGTTACATCACCATGGTAGACAGTGTTACTGTTGTGTTACATCACTATGGTAGACAGTGTTACTGTTGTGTTACATCACTATGGTAGACAGTGTTACTGTTGTGTTACATCACTATGGTAGACAGTGTTACTGTTGTGTTACATCACTATGGTAGACAGTGTTACTGTTGTGTTACATCACTATGGTAGACAGTGTTACTGTTGCGTTACATCACTATGGTAGACAGTGTTACTGTTGTGTTACATCACTATGGTAGACAGTGTTACTGTTGTGTTACATCACTATGATAGACAGTATTAGTGTTGTGTTACATCACTATGGTAAATTTAGTGCTTACATTATTATTGCGCTTATTGTTAACCCAGTGGCCACACACTACAACTCTAGCACCTGATATGTATAGAGACATGCTGCAGACTTTACACTCTCCCTCCCACAGTACAATAACAGCCTCTACCAACAGAGTGGAGCTAACTAGAGCACACAGACAGAGACGAACACAGAGGAACCTGAACTAGCCACGGGGCATGTCACCACGATTGAATCAGGCACATGCAAAGATGGGAACTGGAGGGAGGAGGGGTGGAGGGAGGGTGGCGGAGGGACGGAGAGAGAGCGAGAGAGAGAGAGAGAGACGGAAATAAAATAAAAGGTAAAGTAAGAGGGAAGCAGAAAATGAAGAACGCTATAGTGAGATCTGAAACACTGTCTACCAGCAGGATGACTGAGGACAGAGATGAGAGTAAAGATGATGATTCTCTAGGTATCCATCCACGGATTCCGCATGTATACTAATATCTGCAAGATAAGAGGATAAGAGCACAGTGCCCACCCCCCGCACCCCGCCAAGGCCTGCCCCTCCACCTCCCTCCTCCTATCTGTCCCCCCCTCAACCTCCCTCCTATCTGGCCCCCCTCCAATCTGTCCCCCCCCCCCCCACCTATCTGTCCCAACCTCCATCTCCCTCCTCCTCTCTGTGCCTGTCCTCCCCAATCTCCCTCCTCCCTGTGTGCTGGGGTGATATAGATGTAGCTGACCAAGCAGTAGACAAGAGGAGGAGAGCAGAGGGAGAGAGGAGAGGAGTAGAATAGAGAAGAGCTTAGTGAAAGGTCACCTCTGCTAGCCGCTAACCCCCACCACCACCCCTACCTTCCTCCCCCACCCCTCCCTAAAGCTCTGTCACTCCTGCTGAAAAGGTCAAGTGTGTTCTACCCCATACCCCATACCCCTTGTCCTGCCCCCAATAACACTGTAGAACCCCCCCGTAATATTGTATCTATAACCATGTCTTGGTGTGTTCAGCCATGAGGGTCTACTTGCACACTACAGTATGTGTACATGGATGTAATGGTGTGTGATTGTGAGTGCGTGTATATGTGTGTTTGTATGTGATGAGAAGTGAACGACTGTCTGCCTCCAGGCAGGACTGGTTGAGAGGCTGGCAGAGGGTGGATAGGGAGCTCACGTTCTGTCTCTGTGTGTGTGCGTGTTACTCAAAGGGCCTGCAGGGAGTACTGGGTTGTCCTTGGTTAACACACACACACAGCACACAGCCACACACAGCACACAGCACACAGCACACAGCCACACACACACACACACACACACACACACACACACACACACACACACACACACACACACACACACACACACACACACACACACACACACACACACACACACACACACACACACACACACACATAGCTAAATGATGATTGATGAGTCCAGCATTAGGTAACATTATAGGGGACACTTACTGGCCCTGTCATTTAGTGACATCACTTGGGTCAGCTGCAGATTGTGTTAGTATCGAGCACTTTATCAGACGCTGCATGAGTAACTCACACAGAGGAAGAAGGAGGAGAGGGGGAGAGGGAGGAGGAGAGGTGGAGGAGGGGGTGATAGAAGAGAAAAGGAGTTGGTGCTACAAAATGAGAGGACTGAGGAGGAGACAAGGGTGGGAGGAGAGGAGCAGGTTAGGTAGAGGAAGAGAGCAGAGGGTGGGAGGAGAGGAGCAGGTTAGGTAGAGGAAGAGAGCAGAGGGTGGGAGGAGAAGAGCGGGTTAGGTAGAGGAAGAGAGCAGAGGGTGGGAGGAGAAGAGCGGGTTAGGTAGAGGAAGAGAGCAGAGGGTGGGAGGAGAGGAGCAGGTTAGGTAGAGGAAGAGAGCAGAAGGTGGGAGGAGAGGAGCAGGTTAGGTAGAGGAAGAGAGCAGAGGTTGAGAGGAGAGGAGCAGGTTAGGTAGAGGAAGAGAGCAGAGGGTGGGAGGAGAGGAGCAGGTTAGGTAGAGGAAGAGAGGAGAGGGTGGGAGGAGAGGAGCAGGTTAGGTAGAGGAAGAGAGCAGAGGGTGGGAGGAGAAGAGCGGGTTAGGTAGAGGAAGAGAGCAGAGGGTGGGAGGAGAGGAGCAGGTTAGGTAGAGGAAGAGAGCAGAAGGTGGGAGGAGAGGAGCAGGTTAGGTAGAGGAAGAGAGCAGAGGTTGAGAGATAAGGAGAGGAGGAGAGGTGTTAAGTTCCTCACCATCCGGTTGATCCTGACAAAGTCCTCAGGCTTGTTGGCCCAGGGAGGCAGCTCTACATCACACACCATGCTGCCGTCCTCCCTCTGGCCCAGGTGGTAACCATTACTGTTACCAAACATCTCCGGCAGGTAGTAGAATTCTGGAATCAACTCCTGTTGGAAACAGGCATTACCACATTATTATACACATGTTATTGATAGGTCATTACACACATGTTGTTATACCACATTATTACACCTTTTAATTACACAGGGCAGGTGGTAGAACTGGAATCAACAAGGGGAGGGGAGATGTAAGGAAAGTAAATGGACTGTGTACATGTGTGTAACTTCCAGGGGAAATGTAATACAAGCCAAATAAACAGCAGGCCATGGGTGTTGAGAGGTGCTGTAACAGGTATTTCAGTGGTGTGTGTGTGTGTGTGTGTGTGTGTGTGTGTGTGTGTGTGTGTGTGTGTGTGTGTGTGTGTGTGTGTGTGTGTGTGTGTGTGTGTGTGTGTGTGTGTGTGTGTGTGTGTGTGTCAGTGCAGGGCTGTGGTGATGGGATCAGGACCTCGGCACAGAGAGGAAGAAAAAAACTCCCATGATCCTCCCTGGTGTGATTCCAGAGAGAATAAACAACTAGCTGACACTGGAGACACCCTTAAGCCCAGTGGTCACCAACCTTTTCTGAGTCAAGATCACTTTCGGAGTCAAACACAAGCTGAGATCCACCGCTCTTATACATTTTTAAAACGTACATTTTTTTATCCTCTGTGCCAAATAAAAACAGTTCTCAAGGGATGAGGTTTGTGCAGTAGGCCTTAATCTAATATCACAGCATATTGGCTATGCTTGGCCTGCCAGTATTGTTTCTTCTTAGATTATATTGTATTTCAAAAATCGAGCTAGATAAAAAAAATAGATCAGTTCTTACGGACAGCTGAGCATACATTTAAATAATTAGCTTTTTTATTTTACCCAACTAATGGTACCTGCAACTGATGGTCAGGCTCAGCGGGGGGAGGCTGAGCAGAGAGAGGGGACACTATCTTCCACCTGATGTCACGTTCCTGACCTGTTTTCTCTTGTTTTGTATGTGTTTATTGGTCAGGGCGTGAGTTTTGGGTGGGCAGTCTATGTTTTCTATTTCTATGTTGGGATTTTGGTGTTCGGCCTGGTATGATTCTCAATCAGAGACAGGTGTCTATCGTTGTCCCTGATTGAGAATCATACTAAGGCAGCCTGGGTTTCACTTGTGTTTTGTGGGTGTTTGTTCCTCTGGAGGTTTTGTTGCCACACAGGACGGTTTCGGTTTTGTCACGTTGCTGGTTTTTGTATTTTGTATTGTTTTGTTGACTTTCATTAAAAGAATGAACACTAACCACTCTGCGTTTTGGTCCACACCTTCTGTCAGCGAGGACAGCCGTAACAGAAACACCCACCACAAGAGGACCAAGCGGAGTGGAGAAGGGCAGCGACAGCAGCAGAGACAGACAGAGGAATGGACATGGGAAGACGTCTTGAACTGCAAGGGTTGCTACACATGGGAGGAGATCCTGGCTGGAAAGGATCGCCTCCCATGGGAACAGCTGGAGGCAGTGAGGAGAGCAGAGGCAACCGGAGAGAGGAACCGAAGGTATGAGGGTACGCGGCTGGCACGGAAGCCCGAGAGGCTCACCCAAAAATTTCTTGGGGGGGGGGGCTAAAGGGGAGTGTGGCGAAGCCGGGTTGGATACCTGAGCCAACTCCCCGGGCTTACCGTGGAGTGAGAGGGCGTCGTACTGGTCAGACACCGTGTTATGCGGTAAAGCGCACGGTGTCCCCAGTACGCGTGCTTAGCCCAGTGCGGGCTATTCCACCTTGCCGCACTGGGAGGGCTAGGTTGGGCATCGAGCCGGATGTCATGAAGCCGGCCCAACGTATCTGGCCTCCAGTACGTCTCCTCGGGCCGGCATACATGGCACCAGCCTTACAGGTGGTGTCCCCGGTTCGCCTGCAAAGCCCAGTGCGGGCTATTCCACCTCGCCGCACTGGCAGGGCTACGGGGACCATTCAACCTGGTAAGGTTGGAGAGGCTCGGTGCTCAAGAGCGCGTGTCATCCTTCACGGTCCGGTATATCCGGCGCCACCTTCCCGCCCCAGCCCAGTACCACCAGTGCCTACACCACGCACCAGGCTTCCAGTGCATCGCCAGAGCCCTGTTCCTCCTCCCCGCACTCGCCCTGAGGTGCGTGCCCTCAGCCCGGTACCTCCAGTTCCGGCACCACGCATCAGGCCTATAGTGCGTCTCAGCCGGCCAGAGTCTGCCGTCTGCCCAGCGGTGCCTGAACTGCCCGTCTGCCCAGCGGCGCCTGAACTGCCCGTCTGCCCAGCGTGGTCTGAACTGTCTGCCTGCCCAGCACTGCCCGTCTGTCCCGAGCCTTCAGAGCCGTCCAGCCAGGACCAGCCAGTGCCGCCCAGCCAGGACCAGCCAGAGCCGTCCAGCCAGGACCAGCCAGAGCCGTCCAGCCAGGACCAGCCAAAGCCGTCCAGCCAGGACCAGCCAGAGCCGTCCAGCCAGGACCAGCCAGAGCCGTCCAGCCAGGACCAGCCAGAGCCGTCCAGCCAGGACCTGCCAGAGCCGTCCAGCCAGGACCTGCCAGAGCCGTCCAGCCAGGACCAGCCAGAGCCGTCCAGCCAGGACCTGCCAGAGTCCCTCAGCCAGGACCTGCCAGAGTCCCTCAGCCAGGACCTGCCAGAGTCCCTCAGCCAGGACCTGCCAGAGTCCCTCAGCCAGGACCTGCCAGAGTCCCTCAGCCAGGACCTGCCAGAGTCCCTCAGCCAGGACCTGCCAGAGTCCCTCAGCCCGGAGCTGCCGTCCCTTATCCCGGTGCTGCCCCTTATCCCGGTGCTGCCCCTTATCCCGATGCTGCCCCTTCATTTAGGTGGGTTTAGTTGGAGGGTGGTCATTGGGAGGGGGATACGGAAGCGGGGAGTGACTATGGTGGGGTGGGGACCTCGCCCAGAGCCTGAGCCACCACCGTGGTCAGATGCCCACCCAGACCCTCCCCTAGACTTTGTGCTGGTGCGCCCGGAGTTCGCACCTTAAGGGGGGGGGGGGGGGGGGGGGGGGGTTATGTCACGTTCCTGACCTGTTTTCTCTTGTTTTGTATGTGTTTATTGGTCAGGGCGTGAGTTTTGGGTGGGCAGTCTATGTTTTCTATTTCTATGTTGGGATTTTGGTGTTCGGCCTGGTATGATTCTCAATCAGAGACAGGTGTCTATCGTTGTCCCTGATTGAGAATCATACTAAGGCAGCCTGGGTTTCACTTGTGTTTTGTGGGTGTTTGTTCCTCTGGAGGTTTTGTTGCCACACAGGACGGTTTCGGTTTTGTCACGTTGGTTGTTTTTGTATTTTGTATTGTTTTGTTGACTTTCATTAAAAGAATGAACACTAACCACTCTGCGTTTTGGTCCACACCTTCTGTCAGCGAGGACAGCCGTAACACCTGATGACGAAACTCGAAAAGCACTGCATTATTTCTGCCTCATGCACAAATTCATGTTGTTGTTCCTATGACCAGAGAAAGTGAAATATTCCTCGACATTAAAATAGACAAGCCACTAATGATGAAAACACAGGCCTATCGATACACTTGGCTACTCATTCATTTCTGCTGCAGTGCTGATTGTAGCGTGAGTGGAAGTAGTAAGAAGCACGTTTTATGATTTTGCAAAAAGTTGAATAAAAACAGTGTTGGCCGTGTTGAATAAAAACTTAAACATGAACTCACTCATTAAAAATGCAGCTCTTTGCTGTATCCTTTGACAGTATTTAGTTTTGTGATAATGGTTTTAAAAGTTATGAAATATGGAAGCTGCAGGCACAGTGATTTGAGCTACCCGACTGGTCAGTAGTAGGCACACTTGATTTAGCTCTCCAGGTCTGCCGGGTAGACCAAATCAAATGGTTCGAAATGGGAACAGTTTGACTACCTGGCCTGCAGGGCAGCTGAATCAAATACACCTACCGCCAACAGCAAAAAAAAGGTGTGCAAGGATTTACCGTTGGAGATCGACTAGGAATGCCTTAAAGATCACGATCGACCGGTTGGTGACCACTGTTTCAGCCTATCACAGAGTCCCCTTTCCTCCCCTTCTCTTCTCTCTCTGACAGATGCCTTTGTAAATTGTAAATTGTAAATTGGACCATGTGCACAACAGGAATGTGGCGTCTCCCTCCTCTCTCTGTCAGAGCCCTCATTAGAAAACCATTACAACCATTTAAACTCTGTCTAGGCCTGTGTGTATCAGGAGGTGTATGTGTTGTGTGTCAGGTGTGTGTGTCAGGTGTGTGTGCATGTGTGTGGGTCAGTGACTTTGTGTGTGTGTGTGTGTGTGTGTGTGTGTGTGTGTGTCAGCGACTGTGTCTGTGTGTGTCTAAAATGTGCTGGGCCTCCTAGTTGGTTCAGTGCTAGTATGAGTACTGATTTATGAAAGCAGTGTTTGTCGTGTTCTGTGATGCTGTTGGTTTTTACCAGGCCTATGGGAGTTTGACCAGGCCTGTTGCCTATGGGAGGATAACTACAGGAGGGTAACAGGCAGGGTTTAGAGAAGAAGCTGGCATGACAGGAAACACTCCAATAAAACACGAGTCTGGTGTTGGTCACATTTCACCCTTTGACTAACCACAACATTGGAGGCTGTTCCCACCGCCCCCCCCCTCTCTCCCCCCTCCCTCCCTCACCTATCTCTCTCTTTATTTATCTATTTCTCTCTCTCTCTGTCTCCCTCCTTACTCTCTCTATTTGTAAACTTCCCTGTCATAACTCAGCACCAAGCCGTTAGAGCTAACAGCTCCCCTGGCAGCCATTAATACAGCAACAGCCTGTTAATGGGCTTAACAAGTCAATCACACAGCCTCCATAGATAGCTATCTATGGAGCCTGTTCGCTATCTATGGAGCCTGTCAGCTAACAGCCTCCATAGCATTAGCTATATTAAATGCTGCTGGGTCCCTTCAGGTGACACACTGGCAGCGTTACTGGGACTGTTGACTACTCACAGACAAGTCTGCCTCACCCTCTTTCACTCACACACACACACACACACATGGATGAGCAACACTTAAAAAATGTATTGTGAAGGGGAGGAGGGTGGAATGAGTGGAGGGGGGGATGCTGGTACGAGGTCTCTCGACATTGACTTGCTCTTGTAGGTGGTCAGCTCAACGCTGTTAAGGCCCCCCTCCCACTCTCCCCCGGTCCTGTACTCTTTGTCATTATGTAGGTAACACTTTGTGTATGTAGGTAACTGTGTGTACATACGTAAAACTGTGTGTATGTAGGGAGAACTCTGGCTGGGCTAGGCCACTCAAGGGCATTCAGAGACTTGTCCCGAAGCCACTCCTGCGCTGTCTTGGCTGTGTGCTAGGGTTGCTGTCCTGTTGGAAGGTGATCCTTCGCCCCAGTCTGAGGTCCTGAGCAGGTTTTCATTAAGGATCTCTTTCCCTCTGTCCTGACTTGTCTTCCAGTCCCTGCCACTGAAAAACATCCCCACAGCATGATGCTGCCACCACCATGCTTCACCTTAGGGATCGAGCCAGGTTTCCTCCAGACGTGACGCTTGGCATTCAGGCCAAAGAGTTCAATCTTGGTTTCATCAGAGTAGAGAATCTTGTTTCTCATGGTCCGAGAGTCCTTTAGGTGCCTTTTGGCAAACTCCAAGCGGGCTGTCATGTGTTTTTTACTGAGGAGTGGCTTCAGTCTGGCCACTCTACCATAAAGGCCTGATTGGTGGAGTGCTGCAGAGATGGTTGTCCTTCTGGAAGGTTCTCCCGACACAATTCTGTCTCGGAGCTCTACGGACAATTCCTTCAACCTCATGGCTTGGTTTTTGCTCTGATATGCACTGTCAACTGTGGGATCTTATGTAGACAGGTGTGTGCCTTTCCAAATAATGTCCAATCAATTGAATTTCTCACAGGTGGACTCCAATCAAGTTGTATAAACATCTCAAGGAGGATCAATTTCGAGTCTCATAGAAAAGGGTCTGAATACCTGTGTGTGTAGGTAGAACTGAGCGTATGTAGGTAGAACTGAACGTGTGTGGGTAGAACTGAACGTGTGTGGGTAGAACTGAAAGTGTGTAGGTAGAACTGAGTGTGTAGGTAGAACTGAGTGTGTGTGGGTAGAACTGAGTGTGTGTGGGTAGAACTGAGTGTGTGTGGGTAGAACTGAGTGTGTGTGGGTAGAACTGAGTGTGTGTAGTTTGAACTGAGTGTGTGTAGTTTGAACTGAGTGTGTGTAGTTTGAACTGAGTGTGTGTATTTTGAACTGAGTGTGTGTAGGTAGAACTGAGTGTGTGTAGGTAGAACTGAGTGTGTGTATGTAGAACTGAGTGTGTGTAGGTAGAACTGAGTGTGTGTAGGTAGAACTGAGTGTGTGTAGGTAGAACTGAGTGTGTGTAGGTAGAACTGAGTGTGTGTAGGTAGAACTGAGTGTGTGTAGGTAGAACTGAGTGTGTGTAGGTAGAACTGAGTGTGTGTATGTAGAACTGAGTGTGTGTAGGTAGAACTGAGTGTGTGTAGGTAGAACTGAGTGTGTGTAGGTAGAACTGAGTGTGTGTAGGTAGAACTGAGTGTGTGTAGGTAGAACTGAGTGTGTGTAGGTAGAACTGAGTGTGTGTAGGTAGAACTGAGTGTGTGTAGGTAGAACTGAGTGTGTGTAGGTAGAACTGAGTGTGTGTAGGTAGAACTGAGTGTGTGTAGGTAGAACTGAGTGTGTGTAGGTAGAACTGAGTGTGTGTAGATAGAACTGAGTGTGTGTAGGTAGAACTGAGTGTGTAGGTAGAACTGAGTGTGTGTATGTAGAACTGAGTGTGTGTAGGTAGAACTGAGTGTGTGTAGGTAGAACTGAGTGTGTGTAGGTAGAACTTAGTGTGTGTAGGTAGAACTGAGTGTGTGTATGTAGAACTGAGTGTGTGTAGGTAGAACTGAGTGTGTGTAGGTAGAACTGAGTGTGTAGGTAGAACTGAGTGTGTAGGTAGAACTGAGTGTGTGTATGTAGAACTGAGTGTGTGTAGGTAGAACTGAGTGTGTGTAGGTAGAACTTAGTGTGTGTAGGTAGAACTGAGTGTGTGTATGTAGAACTGAGTGTGTGTATGTAGAACTGAGTGTGTGTAGGTAGAACTTAGTGTGTGTAGGTAGAACTGAGTGTGTGTATGTAGAACTGAGTGTGTGTAGGTAGAACTGAGTGTGTGTAGGTAGAACTGAGTGTGTGTAGGTAGAACTGAGTGTGTGTATGTAGAACTGAGTGTGTGTATGTAGAACTGAGTGTGTGTAGGTAGAACTGAGTGTGTGTATGTAGAACTGAGTGTGTGTATGTAGAACTGAGTGTGTGTATGTAGAACTGAGTGTGTAGGTAGAACTGAGTGTGTAGGTAGAACTGAGTGTGTAGGTAGAACTGAGTGTGTAGGTAGAACTGAGTGTGTAGGTAGAACTGAGTGTGTAGGTAGAACTGAGTGTGTAGGTAGAACTGAGTGTGTGTATGTAGAACTGAGTGTGTATGTAGAACTGAGTGTGTAGGTAGAACTGAGTGTGTGTATGTAGAACTGAGTGTGTATGTAGAACTGAGTGTGTGTATGTAGAACTGAGTGTGTGTATGTAGAACTGAGTGTGTAGGTAGAACTGAGTGTGTAGGTAGAACTGAGTGTGTGTAGGTAGAACTGAGTGTGTGTATGTAGAACTGAGTGTGTGTATGTAGAACTGAGTGTGTGTAGGTAGAACTGAGTGTGTGTAGGTAGAACTGAGTGTGTGTAGGTAGAACTGAGTGTGTGTATGTAGAACTGAGTGTGTGTAGGTAGAACTGAGTGTGTGTATGTAGAACTGAGTGTGTGTATGTAGAACTGAGTGTGTGTAGGTAAAACAATTTAGCAGAATAATGAAACACAGCTGCTGTTGTAATTTCTTGTCACTCTCTCCTTCGTGCTGATAGACCAGCAGCCATGTTCTGTGTGTTTCAACAGACAGACAGATAGACATACAAGTAGTTTAAAGTAGCATGTATTTGTTAACAGGGCATGTTATCTGGTGTGCTGCTCTCTCCCTTTCCACCACAAGCCGAGCCCAGGAAAAGCCCTGTCCAGACATAAAACACTACATTTTAAATAGCTTTTGTCATTAATGCTTTATTAATTGCCTGGGGCAACACTAACCCAACGTGGGGTGTTCTAGAAATATCTGACACTTTGAGGTCAGAGCTGTTCCCGCTGTGTTATAGAGTGGCTGTGGTGGTTCAGCGTTCCTCTGCCTGCATCCCAAATGGCACCCCATTCTCTATATAGTGCACTACTTTGGACTAGGACCCATAGGGAGCCATTTGGGACACATCCTCTGACTGCTCCTCTGAGGAAGGAGAGGATTTCTTTCTTTCTTTGTCTTCAGCCTTTGTTGACATACAGTACAGCACTCCTTTGTTTTTAACGTAATGTTTTATTTTTATATAAGCGATAAATCAAGTATGTATTTGTAAGTGCTTTAGTTATTCACTGTGTACCATGTCTCTGTTCCTCAGAGTTTGAGCACAGTGTTATTTATAATTCATGGTATATGTTTTATTGTGACGTTTCCTTCTGGGTTGAATACCGATGAACAGGGAATGCATCAGACCCACTGTAGATACAGAGTATTTTACACTGAGCAGAGGTTGTTTCATGGACACACACCCACGCACCCACACGCACAGACACCCACACACATAGCGACACAAAGACACACACCTTGACGTCTGAGGTGTCTCTCTGGCAGTGCCTCCAGGAGCGGGTGATGGCTGAGAAGGTCCGGTCTGGATGGTCAAACTTGTTGTTGTTAGCATTCAGGAAGAACGTGGTGAAAGGTTCCTGCAAGAAAAAACATTCATACATTTTACGTTGAGCAAAGGATGTTTCATGCACACACAAACACACACAAATATCAGAACACACATAACACCACCATACCAAACCATACTGTCAGTGAACTAGATTTTCTATTGCATGTTCAGAATGAATAATTTCTGCTCCCCTAAGGAGAGATAATGGCAGAATTCTACTGGTTGTGACAGAGATAAGGGCAATGAGAATCTCTTATTGGAACCCTAGATGCGGTAAAGAGGTCAATGGAACGCAGACTGTGGGGGATCGAAGAAGGATGCCAGATTGGTGCACATTCGACAAATCTGATCTAACAAAGTGAATATTTGTCAAATCCGTCATGATTGTCATGTATTGTCATGTATTGTCACATGCCCACAATGTAAATGACTAAAGTCCGATTTTGGCTGCATAACATTTAGAAGTACACAAAACACATATAAACAATAGCCTAAATGTAGAATAATGTTGGCATTTCCATTGTTTGGGTTGAGTTCCACTGAGTTCTTTATCAATGATGTGTTTCTGTGTCTGTATATATCTGATGTTCCTGTGCCAGACTAGCGTCCGTCCGTCCGTCTGTCTGTCCTCCCCTACTGTACATTACCCACAATGCCTTAGGGAGTATTAATTACTGTGCTTCTTGGTAGCCGGGAGCGACGGTGCTAATTTGCTGATACTGTATGTGGTGTTCCCAGTCTGAGACGGAGACAGTGTTCTGATGGAGGGATGTAGGGAGTAGAGGGGGAGAGGAGGGGGAGAGTGGCAGGCAAAGGGAGTACAGGGGGTGCTACTAACTCCCCATCAAGCTTTCTCCAATTAACGAGCTGCCTAACATATCAGATATGGACAAACCCCAGGAGGGGTAACCCTATATCTCACAATTTAGATTCCACTGGTATTTACTAAACACTAGGTGGTATCAATGTGCTTTCAACTGTGTGGACTGTGTGACTCAATATCTAACTAACTTACTGTACTAGCTGCCATTTAGAAAATGTTATTTTGGATAAAAAATGACTAACGTCTGTCTCCACAAGTCTAAAATCAGATAGAAAGTGTAGAAATGATAATGAACCTATATATATTTGTTTGATCAACCACCCCTTTTCTAGGTACAGGGAATAGGGTATTGGGTGGATGGGGTACAGAGTACGTACTATCCTGAGCAGCCAGAGCAGGGTGGAGTTAGCGGTGGAGTAGTGGGTGTTGTAGTGATATGGGGGTGTCTGGTCCTCTTCCCAGGTCTCATAGCGCTCTGCATAGAACACTGCACGCTTCGGGTTCAACGCTCCGATTGGCTGAGGGAGAAACAGAAGTTACTACATACAGAAGATATGATGTTCAGTATAGAACTGATTTTAAAGACTTAACAGACAGACAGCTCCTAGATCAGGGTTGTCAAACACAAGGCCCCCGAACCAAATGAGACAATTTAAGATGACCCGCCATGTTGTCATGGTAGAAAAAGGCCACAGGAGTTTAGTAAGGCCTGCTATTGATATTACAGTAATTACGTACTTAAACAATGGATAAAACAAGAAATATATGACTTTACAACCCAAATGTTGACCATTGAAAGCATAATTCATACTTCCACCATAACACAGGAACAGAAGCCAAGTCAATATTACACTCTGGGTCCCAGACTCTCTGTATTACGCCAAGACTCATTCTGGGTCACAAATAGCAACCCATTCCCAATATAGAACACTACTTTTGGGTAATAGGATGCCACTAACTATGTGGGTAATATGATGCCATTTGTGACGCGCCCTACGCCAATATTATGACACTGAGACTCACTCTGGGTCCCAAGCCTTTGCTTTCTCATGTGTTTCTAAGACAATCTAATTAGCCATTAAAATACATGTCCTGGAGGATAAATGGTTTTCTCAGCCTTCTCAATCACCCTGGCCAACAGGCAGCCATTGAAGGTATATTGGCAGTCAATGTTAATACACTCAGTGCTATTGGTCAGTGGGGGAGGGTGTGTATCCGTGTCTCGGATTGACCACAGGAATCATGGGAAATCTATCCCAACAAAGCCCTTGATTCAGACCAGCTGCAGCTAGTGGAGAAACCAACGACTAAAAATAAAATAACTTTAATATCAAATCATTGACTGTGCCGTTACTCCAGTATTCCCGTGACTAGTTATGAGTTACGAGAGTGTTACAACACAAAAAGCTGCTTTCCAAATGACATTAAATTCCCAATATAGTGCACTAGTTTTGACCAGAAGGTCCTGGACATATAGTGCATAGGCTTCCATATGAGATGCAGCCAGACTTTCTCATCATCTTCATTATGTTCCAACAGCCCATAGATCCCTCTATGTGGCACAGAACACATGGCATTAGTAGGAATGACTAGCGCTCAACTCTCTCACTCCAAACCAACTGGTCACGTCTGGTTTCCTTCTACGTTCCTTTCTTTCCTCTCCAACGTAATGACCGTCCACATCGATGTTAGCACGATGAGAGAGAATGAAAGAGAAGTTTATTGAGATCTGCTGAGATTTACAGGGTGATAATAGGCTGTCATGTGATGTCTGGGGCCAGCTGTGATTGGGCTGTGGGCTAAAGGAAGTCAGGCATGCTGGTAAACATCCAGGAGGAACCAGGCTGGTCTCAGTCATCTTAGCCCAATCATAGTTGCAGCTGGACAGCTCAGACAGATAATAGGACAGACTGGGTTTCAACCCGGTTCTGACAACCAGCTAACATGTCCCACAGCTAACACAGTCTCACAGCTAACACGGTCTCACAGCTAACACGGTCTCACAGCTAACACGGTCTCACAGCTAACACGGCTTCACAGCTAACACGGTCTCACAGCTAACACGGTCTCACAGCTAACATGGTCTCACAGCTAACATGGCTTCAGAGCTAACATGGTCTCAATGCTAACATGGTCTCAATGTTAACATGGTCTCACAGCTAATGTGGTCTCATAGCTAACCTGTTCTGTACCCAATCTTCAAGAAGAATAGATTAAAAGGGAAGCGTGTAGCTCTCATAGTCGATGAACTATATATTGACAACCAAATGTTCCGAGACACAGATTGCTCACTCCATGGCTATTCTAAAAATTACAAAGTTCTCATAGCGGAGTCGAATAATGGAACGCCAAATAGTAGCCATGGTAGGGAATGTAATAATAATTGTAAAAAATAGATAGAAAAGCAATAAAATTAAACAATTGTTAAATGAACTACAACTACACTATACCATTCAAGATAGGGAATGTTTTAAAATAATTATTTAAATTTCAATTTATTGTATTTTATAAAGGGATAAGACGGCATTAGAAGAAAGGATAACTAGTAAAATAATACTTAAAATATAACGAATTGGAACTCAAAAGTACTCAATCAACATGGTGGAGATACAAAACACAGCAAACAGAAGACATAGAGGGCACAGTACATGGGTATGTGTGGACGTATTGTGATGAAAGGGGCGGTGTGTGTTTTTTGTGTTTGGAAAAGTGTGGTGTTAAGTGAGTGAGAAAGGAAATGGTTGCATATCCCAGAACCAATGCGTGTCTGTGAGCAGGGGTTGCGAGAGAGAGCTTTCAATTTTGTGCGGATGAGGGATACATTTTAAAATACATTATACATTATTGATTTATTTATTGTCCTATCATGATGGAACGATCCCCAAGCCTATACCCTAGACACCCACCTAAGCGACCCATACACTAAAGTCCTTATCTGTTTCATGGGCATACTGTAAGTTGCCTATTTGCAGCCAAAACAGATTGAGGAATGTGGATAGAGACCTACTAGAGCAGCACCGCCCCCTCAAGATTCTGAGCCTGCCTGGCAGGGTTGGTCCTACAAAGCCAGAGCCCCCTGATGGGAGAGCATAATATACAAGGACATTCTCAAAGCTGCTAATGAGAACCTTTACGACCTTGTAGGTAGCCGGTGTGTCTCCCGGTGGGGTACCCCCACCCAGGTAGTGGCAGTGCTGGCAACACTAGCTGCAGTAACCCATGGGAAGGGGGTCACACTCGGACAATCAGAGAGGGTGCATATTATTGTGACCCTGGTTGCACAAAATAATCAAAGGTCTGACTGCACAGAGACGCTTGGGAAAATGGTCACAACGAGGGACCAGTGTGTGTGTGTTTCAGGGGAAGGTGGTGTAGCCGATCTCCATCACCTAGGACTTGACAATGGTGAAATCTCCCAATTTTTGCCAATTTTGCTCAATCTTGCATGCTTTCTCAAACAGTTGTAACTGTATATGCATTCGTAAATCAAGTCCTTTTTTGAGTTGGTGCTCTGGGATGTAACAACAGTTGAGCATTTGAGCTTATAGTTGATTGTGGGAAAAGGGGTTTGTGTGTGTGTGTGTGTGTGTGTGTGTGTGTGTGTGTGTGTGTGTGTGTGTGTGTGTGTGTGTGTGTGTGTGTGTGTGTGTGTGTGTGTGTGTGTGTGTGTGTGTGTGTGTGTGTGTGTGTGTGTGTGTGTGTGTGTGTGTGTGTGTGTGTGTGTGTGTGTATCCCACATCTGTTGCTAGGGGTAAGGATGTTAGAGGCAATATAGGATGAATCACAATAATTGTTTGTTAATATAATAATTGCTTGACAAAAATGTAATGCAATGGCAATCCTGGTTATAGGTAATAATCCTGTCAACTGTCAACTGTCAACCTGTCCTGTCAATAATCCTGTCAACTGTCAACATTATTAGCCATATTAATTGTTAATGATGGAAATAAAGATATATATAGTTTTTTAATAGCTATATATAAAGCAAATTGAGGGGATAGCATTGGAAATGCTTTTAGCGGTGGATCTGCTTCTGTTCTGGCCTCTCGGGGGCCCTAGTGATCCGGGGGGACGGGGGTGGCCTGCTGGTCACTGGGATGACAACCCAACTTGGGATGGGGAGGGGCTTTAGAGGGTGTAATAGTGGAGAACAATTGGAGGGTTACTTAGTTGCATTGCAAATATCATGGACACTCAATTACTATGGTACTTTTTAATGGTTTGGACACACCTACTCATTCAAGGGTTTTTCTTTATTTTTACAATTGTCTACATTGTAGAACAGTGAAGACATCAAAACTATATACATATGGAATCATGTAGTAACCAAAAATTTGTTAAACAAATCAAAATATGTTCGATTTTAGATTTTTCAGCCATATTAATTGTTAATGATGGAAATTAAGATATATATAGTTTTTTTAATAGCTATATATAAAGCAAATTGAGGTGAGAGCATTGGAAATGCTTTTAGCGGTTGCCTTGATGACAGCTTTGCACACTCTTGGCATTCTCTCAACCAGCTTCATGAGGTAGTCACCTGGAATGCATTTTAATTAACAGGTGTGTCTTGTTAAAAGTACATTTGTGGAATTTATTTCCTTCTTAATGCATTTGAGCCAATCAGTTGTGTTGTGACAAGTTAGGGATGGTATACAGAAGATAGCCCTATTTGTTTAAATACCAAGTTCATATTATGGTAAGAACTGCTCAAATAAGCAAAGAGAAAAGACAGTCCATCATTACTTTAAGAGATGAAGGTCAGTCAATCAGAATAATTTCAAGAACTTTGAACGTTTCTTCAAGTGCAATTGCAAAAACCATCAAGCGCTATGATGAAACTGTCTCTCATGAGGACCGGCAGGAAGGAAGACCAAGAGCTACCTCTGCTGCAGAGGATAAGTTCATTAGAGTTGTCACGTTCCTGACCTATTTATGTTAGTTTGTTATGTGTGTTAGTTGGTCAGGACGTGAGGTTGGGTGGGCATTCTATGTTTTTTGTTTCTGTGTTGGTTTTGGGTTGCCTGGTATGGCTCTTAATTAGAGGCAGGTGTTTGGCGTTCCTCTAATTAGGAGTCATATTTAGGTAGGCGTTGTCACAGTGTTCGTTGTGGGTGATTGTCTTCCGTGTCTGTGTAATTGTTTGCACCATACGGGACTGTTACGGTTTGTTCGGTTTGTGTAGTCTAATTGTCCTATTCGTGCGTTCTTGTTGTTTTATGTAAGTTCGTCGTATAGGTTTGTCTACACCGTTTTGTTATTTTGTTAGTTTTACAAGTTCGTGTCTATGTTAAACGTTTGTAGCCTGTGTGTGCACATCGTTTATTTAGCTTCACGATCGTTTATTGTTTTTGTTAAATAAATATGTGTTCAAACTTCGCTGCGCCTTGGTTCCCTCAATACTCCTCCTCTTCCGAAGATGTAGAGGAGGAGGACCGCCGTTACAAGAGTTACCAGCCTCAGAAATTGCAGTCCAAATAAATGTAGAAAATAGTCAAAATAAAGAAAAACCCTGCAATGATTAGGTGTGTCTAAACTTTTGACAGGTACTGTATATATTTGCAAAACAATCTATGGGGGATTGGAAGTGATGCAGACAATTACATTGATGGAAGCTAGAATCTTAAAGCTGATCTACCTGCAGAAAAAACAAAAAAAACATGGTCTCACAGCTAACGTGGTGTCACGCCCTGGCCTTAGTATTCTTTGTTTTCCTTATTATTTTAGTTAGGTCAGGGTGTGACATGGGGAATGTATGTGTTTTTGGATTGTCTAGGGGTTTGTATGTTAAATGGGTCAGTGTCTTGTCTAGGTGTTTGTATGTCTATGGCTGCCTAGATTGGTTCTCAATTAGAGGCAGGTGTGGTTCATTGTCTCTGATTGAGAGCCATATTTAAGGCAGCCATAGGCATTGGGTTTTGTGGGTAATTGTCTATGTAGAACGTTTGTAGTTTTTGTATTGCACTTACATTTGTAGCTTTGTTTAGTTTTGTTATAAGTGTTCGTTTCGTGTTTCACTCTTCTCTAAATAAAGAGAATGTATTTTTCACACGCTGCGGTTTGGTCCTCTCTCTCACCGCAAGACAATCGTGACACGTGGTTTCATAGCTAACGTGGTCTCATAGCTAGCCAAGAACTCAAAATACTGAGAGACTCCGACTGTCAATATGAATAGTTTATAAACCCAGCAGCAGGATGGATGTCGTATCTTAAGGACAAAACCTCACCGACAAACGGTTAAAAGCAGCAGATGGAAGTCATATCGCCTCTGACCACATAACATCTGCTGTCATTTTCTGTTCATTTCCAGACTATTCTACATGTTAAATCGTGTGTCTTGTCCATTACATCTTATCGGCTTCCTCTGTCACCCACAGACAGCTCTTAGCCTATAAAAAGATAAGGGGGCTTTAGCCTGTTAAACTAGCTCATTAGTAAGACATTAAAAAGCTATTAACATGGTAGATAGTGTTGGGTCTTAAGTGGCCATAAGAGCTTTCTAAGCTCTAAGCCTTTCACATGCATGCAGCACCAGCAACCTGGCACTCTATTCCCTATATTTTATGCTACTTTTGACCAGGGTCCATTTGGGTAACAATTATTTTTTGGCTAGTTCACGCAAACAAGACAACATCCATTTCTGGCTATACTCTTACCTTCTTTGTTGTTGATGTGCGACAGCTAGCTACCTAGATAACTTTGCTACAATGTGGTATTTTATTGATTTCTTGACATAAACACACTTTAAAGCAACCAGGCATGTCAAGTGTGTTGATTGTACTAACAACTCATTTGCTTAAGGTTAATTGACGGAACTATCGATGCTAATGTTAGCAAGCTAATGTGCTAAAATAGATACTAGGTGGGAGATGGGGATATAGGGCCCTGGTCAAAAGTTGTGCACTACAGTACATAGGGAATAGGGTGCCATATTGGACCCCCTTCCGTGGCTGGTTAGTGGAGTAGAATAGTGACAACAAACCGTATCCTCTACCATTCCTTTAACACACAGTAATCACCAGCTATCTATTATCAGGTGATTATGTAAATCTAGGACATGATAAGGAGACAATAAAAACAAGTGCTTTAGACAGCTCTGCATTTAGCTCCTTCTGAGTTCACTCCCATAAATAACACCTGACCTAGTGATACCTACCTCCACCACCAAACAAGACATGATCAAACCTAGCTGCTGGATTATAGGGCTGTCACATGCTACACTAGATAAACCACTCATCACATGTAATTAGGATCATTCTCTGACTGCAGAGAGTAGAGACCCCAAAGTGGAGGATCCAAGAGGAGTGTGTTTGTGAGTGTGTGAAACACAGAGCAAGAGAAAGTTCTGCAGTTCTTGTGGTAATATCTAGGCTAACTCCCAAGGAGACACACATACGGCATTTTATATTTCAAAAGAAATGACATCATAGTACAGTGCAGGAAGAGTCACACTTGTTTTCTCTCTGGGCTTGTCAGAAGAAGCATCTTGAACAGCTACAATCTAGTTCTTCAGAGTTCTTCGTTCGGGTGGCTTCTCTTATGGTATAGGTTTTCTGAAGTTCAGTAGCAGTCTATAAAACACTGATACAGTAAAGGGTGATATGCACGACTAGCACCACTAAATCTCCAGAGTTGTCTATGCGAGTTTGTCTGTGCAGCTAGCTAGCTACATTGCTAACCTTTGCTATGACATGAACAAACTTTTCAGCAAAAACTTTTGTTAACTCTTTTAAAAACATCAGGATTTGCTACTAGTAACTAAGCAGAGAAGGCAAATTAAGATAACGTCACATTGTTAAATACAGCATAGTAGTGTAGTGACCCTGCTTACGCAAGTGAAAGGAGGGAGTAGTATAGAGTAGGGACCCTTCCCTTTTTCCACATTTTGTTACGTTATTCTAAATGGCGCCGACAGACAGGGCTGCCTCGCTGCCTCGCTTCTGGTCCTTAGGAAACTTTGAAGTATTTTGTTTTTTTATGTATTATTTCTTACATTGTTAGCCCGGAAAATCTTAAGTGTTATTACATACAGCCGAGAAGAACTATTGGATATCAGAGCAGTGTCAATTTACCAACACTACGACCAGGAATAGGACTTTTCCGAAGCGGATCCTTTGTCTGCACCACCCAGGGCATTCCAGAGGCCGACCCAAAACAACACCGCCGGATGAGAGGGAGTCGGAGCGGTCTTCTAGTCAGACTTCGGATGCGCGCACACCACCCACTGCTTCCGAGTATATACTCGCTAATGTCCAGTCCCTGAATAACAAAGTTAGTTATGACCTAGAGGCCGGAGAGGGAGTATACGGAACAGTACCCCCTCCCCAACGCGTGGCTCCAGCCACAAGACGGCATCAAAGGCGACGAACTTGGGGATCAGGAGCGGACTGGTCACCCCTGCTGATGCGCAGGAACCTATCACACCAGCTGAGGTGCAGGAACCTATCACACCAGCTGAGGCACGGGAACCTGTCGAGTCAGCTGGGGCCCGAGAACCTGATAGATCGGCTGAGGCAGGGGAGCCTGGCGATCCGGCTGAGGCATGAGAACCTGACGAGCCAGTGGAAGCAGGGGAGCCTGGCGATCCGGCGGATGCATGAAAGCCTGACGAGCCGGTGGAAGCAGAGGAACCTGCCGATCCGGCGGAGGCATGAAAGCCTGACAAGCTGGCTGAGGCAGGGGAGCCTGGCGATCCGGCAGAGGCATGAAAGCCCGATGAGGCAGGGTAGCCTGGTGATCCGGCAGAGACATGGGAGCCTGTGGCGGTTCCCGGAACCGATGTAATTTACTCTGACAAAAAAAAAACACACTACTTGATGCTTCCCTTAGGTGAGGTGTTATTCTGTAACGATGTGCACTGAGAATCAGGAAATTCTGGGAGTGAGTGTTTAAAAACAAACACGTAACACAAACAACGCACCGACATAAACAGACTCAATAACACCTGCGGAAAGAACCAAGGGGAGTGACAGATATTGGGAAGATAATCAAGGAGGTGATGGAGTCCAGGTGAGTGTCATGACGCGCTGGTGCGCGAGATCATGGTGACATGTGTGCAGGATAACTTCTTCTGGCTGCAAGCCCGAGGTCGGTACACTTATGACAACAGCCAGCTCAAGTGCAGGGCGCGAAATTCAAAATATACTTTTTAGAAATATTTAACTTTCACACATTAACAAGTCCAATACAGCATTTGAAAGATAAACATCTTGTGAATCCAGCCAACATGTCCGATTTTTAAAATGTTTTACAGCTTAAACACCACGTATATTTATGTTAGCTCACCACCAAATACAAAAAAGGACAGACATTTTTCACAGCACAGGTAGCATGCACAAAACCAACCTAACTAACCAAGAACCAACCAAACTAACCAAGAAACAACTTCATCAGATGACAGTCTTATAACATGTTATTCAATAAATCTATGTTTTGTTCGATAAATGTGCATATTTGAGCTATACATCAGTTTTACATTGCAGCTACCATCACAGCTACCGTCAGAAATAGCACCGAAGCAGCCAGAGTAATTACAGACACCAACGTCAAATACCTAAATACTCATCATAAAACATTTCTGAAAAATACATGGTGTACAGCAAATGAAAGACAGGCATCTTGTGATTACAGCCAATATTTTCGATTTCTTAAGTGTTTTACAGCGAAAACACAATATAGCATTATGTTAGCTTACCACAAAGCCAGAAACACAAGCCATTCCCCAGCAGCAAAAGTTAGCGATCGTAACAAACCAGCAAAAGATATATAATTTTTGACTAACCTTGATCAGATGACAGTCCTATAACATCAGGTTATACATACACTTATGTTTTGTTCGAAAATGTGCATATTTAGAGCTGAAATCAGTGGTTATACATTGTGCTAACGTAGCATCTTTTTCCCACAACGTCCGGATATTTTTCTGACACTCACATATTCTGACCAAATAACTATTCATAAACTTAACTAAAAAATACATGTTGTATAGGAAATGATAGATACACTAGTTCTTAATGCAATCGCCGTGTTAGAATTCTAAAAATAACTGCATTACGATATGCAGTTTACGTTATGGTGAGAGCGTGCCCAAAACCTGGCCGCAAACTACTAGTACAAATGTACAACAGATATATGAAATAACATCATAAAATGGGTCCTACTTTTGACGCTCTTCCATCAGAATGTTGTACAAGGGGTCCTTTGTCCAGAACAATCGTTGTTTGGATTTAGAATGTCCTCTTCTCCAGTCAATTAGCACGGAAAGCTAGCAAAGTGGCGCGAAGCTCTCCTTCCTGATCATACGCAGACAAAGCAACACGCCTAACGTCCCGAAAAAATTTCAGTAATCTAATAAAACTAAATTGAAAAAACATACTTTACGATGATATTGTCACATGTATCAAATAAAATCAAAGCCGGAGATATAACGACAGCCTTTCAGAAGGCAAAACCAGGTCCCTTCACGCGCTCTCCAGAAAACAGGAAACTGGTGACACGTCATACAAAGAGCTTTTATTCGACCCCAGATCAAGTTATACACTCCATTTCTTCTCTCACTGCCTGTCGACATCTAGTGGAAGACGTATGAAGTGCATGTATACTGATATATATCAAGGACATTTATAGGCAGGCCCTAGAACAGAGCATCGGTTTCAGATTTTCCACTTCCTGTCAGGAAGTTTACTGCAAAATTAGTTCTGTTTTACTCACAGATATAATTCAAATGGTTTTAGAAACTAGAGAGTGTTTTCTATCCAATAGTAATAATAATATGCATATTGTATGAGCAAGAATTGAGTACGAGGTCGTTTGAAATGGGCACCTTTTATCCAGGCTACTTAATACTGCCCCTGCAGCCCAAACAGGATAATCCTGGCCTGATGACCAAGAGGCCTTAGAGCGAGTATACGTGACAACCATATATTCTGAGGCTGCATTTATTGTAGCTGGGGATTTTAACAAAGCAAAATCTAGAAAAAGGCTACCTAAATTCTATCAGCATATCGACTGTAGCACTCGTGCTGGAAAAACACTGTTATTCTAACTTCCGTGATGCATACAAGGCCCTCCCCTGCCCTCCTTTCGGCAAATCTGACCACGACTCAATTTTGCTCCTCCCTTCCTATAGGCAGAAACTCAAACAGGAAGTACCCAGTGCTAAGGACTATTCAACGCTGGTCTGACCAATCGGAATCCACGCTTCAAGATTGTTTTGATCACGCGGACTGGGATATGTTCCCGGTAGCCTCAGAGAATAATATCGACGTATACGCTGATTTGGTGAATGAGTTTATAAAGGAAGTGTACAGGAGATGCTGTACCCACTGTGACTATTAAAACCTACCCTAACCAGAAACCGTAGATAGATGGCAGCATTCGCGCAAAACTGAAAGCGCGCACCACCGCATTTAACCATGGCAAGGCGACTGGGAATATGGCAGAATACAAACAGAGTAGTCATTCCCTCCGCAAGGCAATCTGACAAGCTAAATGTCAGTATAGAGACAAAGTGGAGTCGCAATTCAACGGCTCAGACACAAGACGTATATGGCAGGGTCTACAGACAATCACGGACTACAAAAGGAAAACCAACCACGTCGCGGACACCAACGTCTTGCTTCCAGACAAACTAAACACCTTCTTTGCCCGCTTCGAGGAAAATACAGTGCCACCGACACGGCCCGCTACCAAGGACAGTGGGCTCTCCTTCTCCATGGCCGACTTGAGTAAGCCATTTAAACGTGTTAACCCTCGCAAGGCTGCCGGCCCAGACGGCATCCCTAGCCACGTCCTCAGAGCATGCACAGACCAGCTGGCTGGTGTGTTTACGGACATATTGAATCTCTCCCTATCCCAGTGTGCTGTCCCCACATGCTTCAAGATGGCCACCATTGTTCCTGTACCCAAGAATGCAAAGGTAACTGAACTAAATGACTATCGCCCCGTAGCACTCACGTCTGTCATCATGAAGTGCTTGAGAGTCTAGTCAAGGATCATATCACCTCCACGGTCACCCTAGAACCACTTCAATTTGCTTACCGCCCTAATAGGTCCACAGACTATGCAATCGCCATCACACTTCACACCTCTCTATCCCATCTGGACAATACCTATGTAAGAATGCTGTTCATTGACTACAGCTCAGCATTCAACACCATAGCACCATAGAACCATAGTACCCATAGTACCATACAAGCTCACCCTTAAACGTGAGACCCTGAGTCTCAACCCCGCCCTGTGCAATTGGGTCCTGGACTTCCTGACGGGCTGCCCCCAGGTGGTGAATGTAGGAAACAATATCTCCACTTTGCTGATCCTCAACATTGGGCCCCCACAAGGCTGCATGCTCAGCCCCCTCCTGTACTCCCTGTTCACCCATTACTGCGTGGCCATGCACGCCTCCAACTGAATCATCAGGTTTGCAGACGACACAACAGTATTAGGCTTGATTACCAACAACGACGAGACAGCCTACTGGGAGGAGGTGAGGGCTCTCGGAGTCTCACTCAACGTCAACAAAAGAAAGGAGATGATTGTGGACTTCAGGAAAGAGCAGAGGGAGCACCCCCCTATTCACATCGACGGGACAGCAGTGGAGAAGGTGAGAGTTTTAAAGTTCCTCGGCGTACACATCGCTGACAAACTGAAATGGTTCTTCCACATAGACAGTGTGGTGAAGAAGGTGCAACCTCAGTAGGCTGAAGAAATTTGGCTTGTCACATAAAACCCTCACAAACCCTTACAGATGCACAATTGAGAGCATCCTGTCAGGCTGTATCACCGCCTGGTACGGCAAATACACCGGCCCCAACCGCAGGGCTCTCCAGAGGCTGGTGCGGCCTGCACAACGCATCACCGCGGGCAAACTACCTGCCCTCCAGGACACCTAGAGCACCTGATGTCACAGGAAGGCCTCTCAGTAGAAAACCTCCCTAAAGGGGCCCCATGAAGAAAGGGGAAACTAAAAACAAATATTCTCTCAGCTCCAATGTGACAATGGCAAGTGCTAGCGAGACAGAGAGAAGCTAATTTGAAGAGTTACTGCTGTGTGGGAACATTTTGGATCCAGTGTTAATTATGATGACGAGGGTAAGAAGACCATAAACAAACAAAGTACAGTCTTCAAGCATTGCTTTGCCACTGTCAGCTACTTGAGTGGAAACACTTCTAACATGATGTGTCATTTACGTCGCCATCACCCGGCCGTATCCCTTGCAGGTGGAGCTGGAGCAAGGAGTCCACTCGTTAGCGAAAACACAATCTCTCACTGCTGCCTTCCAAAAACAATTTGCGACAAATTCATAAAGAAATAACGAAAGTAGTGGGACTATTCATAGCCAAAGATTTGCAGCCCTATTCGGTTGTTACGGACTCGGGATTTCGTCAACTGATGAAAACAATTGAACCGCGTTACAATATCCCCTCCCGCACACATTTCAGCAGCAAAGTAATTCCCAAACTCTATGAAACATCACAGAGAGAAATTGAAAACTAATTGACACAGACACCCTATCTAGCTCTCTCCACTGATAGTTGGACCTCCAGAGCAACTCAAAGCCTCACTGTGACGGTTCACTATGTACTGGAACCTACCTCACTGTGATGGTTCACTACGTAGTGGAAGCTACCTCACTGTAACGGTTCACTATGTAGTGTTAGCTACCTCACTGTGACGGTTCACTATGTACTGGAAGCTACCTCACGTTCACTATGTACTGGAAGCTACCTCACTGTGATGGTTCACTATGTACTGGAATGTCCCTCACGGTGATGGTTCACGATGTACTGGAAGCTACCTCACTGTGATGGTTCACTATGTACTGGAAGCTACCTCACTGTGATGGTTCACTATGTACTGGAAGCTACCTCACTGTGATGGTTCACTATGTACTGGATTGGGAGATGAAGTGCAACGTGTTCAAACTTGTCCCCTGTATGAGAGTCATACCAGCGCACACTTTTCTTAAATATAAAGATACCGAAACCGTACCGTGGCCATACATTGTGATACATACCGAACCGTGGGCCCACTGTACCGTTGCATCCCTACTGCCTACATAAAGACTTGCAATCATTGGCCACTTTAATAATGGCACTTTAATAATGTTTACATATCTTGCATTACTCATCTCATATGTATATACTGTATTCTATGCTATCTATTGCATCTTAGCCTATGCCGCTCTGACATTGCTCATCCATATGTTCTTATTCCATTCCTTACTTAGATTTGTGTGTATTAAGTATTTGTTGTGGATTTGTTAGATATTACTTGTTAGATATTGCTGCACTGTCGGAACTAGAAGCACAAGCATTTCGCTACACTCATAATAACATCTGCTAACCATGTGTACGTGACCAATAAAATTTGATTTGAAATAAATGTTTTGCCGCGTCAATATACACACAATACTCCATAATGATGAAGTGAAAACAGGTTTTTAGAAATGTTTGCAAATGTATTAAAAATGTAAAACAGAAATACCTTATTTACATAAGTATCCAGACCCTTTGCTATGAGAAATTGAGCTCAGGTGCAACCTGTTTCCAGTGATCATCCTTGAGATGTTTCTACAACTTGATTGGAGTCCACCTCTGGTAAATTCAATTGATTGGACATGATTTGGAATGGCACACACCTGTCTAAATAAGGTCCTACAGTTGACAGTGCATGTCAGAGCAAAAACCAAGCCATGAGGTTGAAGGAATTGGCCGTAAAGCTCTGAGACAGGGTTGTGTCGAGGCACAGATCTGGGGAAGGGTACTGAAAAATTTGGGAACACAGTGGCCTCCATCATTCTTAAATGGAAGAAGTTTGGAACCACCAATACTCTTCCTGGAGCTGGCTGCCTGGCCAAACTGAGCAATCGGGTGAGAAGGGCCTTGGTCAGGGACGTGACTAAGAACCCGATGGTCACTCTGACAGAGTTCCTCTGTGGGGATTGGAGAACCTTACAGAAGGACAACCATCTCTGCAGCACTCCACCAATCAGGCCTTTATGGTAGAGTGGCCAGACGGAAGCCACTCCTCAGTCAAAAACACATGACAGCCCACTTGGAGTTTGCCAAAAGCCACCTGAAGGACTCAGACCATGAGAAACAAGATTTTCTGGTCTGATGAAACCAAGATTGAACTCTTTTGCCTGAATACCAAGCATCACGTCTGGAGGAAACCTGGAGCAAATTTTTAAAAACCTGGAGCAAATTCCTAAAAACCTGTTTTCGCTTTGTCATTATGGGGTATTATGTTTAGATTGCTGAGGCAAACAATTAGAATAAGGCTGTAACGTAACAAAATGTGGAAAAGTCAAGGGGTCTGAATACTTTCTGAAGACACTGTACATATGCACACATATGAGCACACTAGAGTCCTGTGTGGCTCAGTTGGTAGAGCATGGTGCTTGCAATGCCAGAGTTGTGGGTTTGATTCCCACGGGCGACCAGTATGAAAAAGTCTGCTATAAATGACCTAAATGTAAATATAATTTCTCTTCCAAGTGAGCTAGCTTTCTTGGAGCCATCGAAAACGTGAAGGGCTCTGGTTCATAAGGCCGCGGGTCCGAAGACCTGTATGGACAAGCTCCCTCTCCGTTTCATAACAGTAGCTAGGAGGTAAAGTAGATCAGGTACATATGTCTGCTGTCACGTCACAGCTTTGGCTGTTTCTCTCTGAGAGAAGTTTTGACAGAGTCACATCACATCACTTCCTATCAGAAACACACAAAAACAGGTAGAACAACAGCCATGATAAACCTTTAGATTGTTAAGCAGAACACGCTCAGTATGCCTTCATATAGGATTATCAGCGTTTCCACTCCATCAACTAACAGCTATGAGGAGATGAGCTTCCCTTTCCCATCAGCCACCTGTCAGTCACCAGGAAATAATCATTAAAACCTAATGAACCGCTCCACCACACCACTGTACCGCTGACATGGAGGGTGTGTGTGTATGGTTGTGTGTGTTTGTGTGTGCCCTGTGATCTGACAGTAGGAATGCTCCACTGTGGCCCTGAGGCAGAGAACACTCTGTTCAGTTGGATTTAACACGGATGACTGGCTGGCTGATCAGCAGGTAAATTGCAGGCGTGTGAGATGATTAAGTGGCGTATCATCCAGGAGCTAAAGGACATTTAGCCTGCTGGTACTGGCACCCACTTCCTGATTGGTAGTCACGTGACCCCATGGTGTGAGCAGCTGAGTGAGAGGACAAAATATCACAGGATGGTTGCTTCTCAAATGGAACCGTATTCCCTACATAGTGCACTACTTTTGACCAGCACCCTATAGGGCTCTGGTCAAAAGTAGAGCACTATATAGGAAATAGGGTGCCATTTGGGACGTAAAGATGTTTTAGTGGTTTGGTGGTTTTACATGACTCCGTTCAGAACACTTACAGTCTCTCTCTCTCTCCGAGTTCCTCCCTATTTCCTCTCTCCCCTGCTCTTTGTCTAATCTGATTATATGTGTGAGAACTCAAGCCCCTTCATTCAAGTTCATTTCGGTTGCTGGTACGTCTGGAGGTAGGAGCCCTGGGGTTGGAGATGTGTGTGAGCCCTGGGGTTCCAAGGACAACTGTCAGGAGAGAGAGGCCTGTGAACTCAAGGTAATGAAGGCAGATCAGCCTGTAAACAGCATGGGAGGATGTCACTGGAATACATTACAATACATAACTGTCTCCACAGGCCAGAGGGCTCGGGCTCTCTCTCTCACACACACGCACACACACACACCTGGCTGTGTACAAACTGAATCTGCCAAAGGGTTACATTAGCTAAAACGACAGCAGGAAGACACAGGAAAGTTGTGTGTCTTACTGTAGACCTGCTGCCAGAGTGAACACTGGATTATACTGGATCACCAACAGGGCTGAGTAGAAATATTCACACAGTGACTTTATAGACTGGCTGGGTGAAACTGCTATGAACCAGGTGGAGAGGAGACTACCCTTACAGACATCTGTTAGGAGGGAAGTGTATTCACTGACATTATCAGTACACATACCTACCAGGGTGCTTTGGTTGGGGTTATTTCTTGTTTTCATCGTGAGTTCAGCAACCTCTCTCATTTCCATACCCCCCCTTCCTGCTTTTCCTTCCCTCCCTGCCTACCTGCCACCCTGCTTGTCCCTCTGCTTCCTCCCTAGCAAACACTTGTCTGGGATCTTAGGTGAAAATGTATAAAAAAACATTTGTGAAAACGGAGCTCAGAGAGAGTCAGGGAGTCGGCACTTTGAGGAAGAGCGGGAACGGGGGAAGGAGGGTGTGACAAAGTGAGAGAGAAGGAAAGCTCAGACAGGAATGCGATTGTTTTCAGGTCAGTGAGTCTGTGAGTTGAGAGAGCGAGCAAGAGAGAGCTCTGCTAGGAAGTTAAACAGGGCCAGAAGCCCTCATCATACAGACACTTAAAACTCTCCTACAGTTGATAGTCGAGGACAGTACCATGCCAAACAGAGCAAAGACACTAGAACATTCAGTTTATGTGCTGAGGCGATACAGTACCAAACAGAGCAGAGACACTTAGGATGTTAAACTATCAGCTCCTTCTCTACATTCCAGCGCTGGGTTCAGACTGAGCACTTAATGTCTGCATTATGATGTCTGCATTATGATGTCTGCATTATTTACCAGTCAAGATGGCTTTCTCTTCCAGCCTGCATGGGCCTTAATATGGAAATCCCTCTGCCGACTGAGACCCTCACCCCTCCTGTCCTTACCCCTCCTCCTCAATTTCCCCCACCGTTCCTCTCCTTCCCCCTCTCCTCCAGTCTCACCCAGGGTGTATCACAGGATGACAGTACCTTGGAGAGATCTCTGAAGTTGCCCGGCAGGGTGAGGTCCAGCTCCTCGGACTCATAGTTGGTGAGAACCCAGGGAAACACCGGGTACTGGTTCAGATCGTTGTAGGTCCTCCCTACAGACCGACAGACAGAGAGAGAGACAGACAGAGATCTGTTAGAGAAGTTCTGTGAGAGGAAAGAGGAGGGGATGAGGTGGGGCGGGGGAGGATGTGTGAGACTGCAGGGCGCAGGGGAGAACTGCGGGGTACACACGAGGCTTAGGTTACTTTGGGGACCCAGCATGCAACATTCCAGTAGAGCATTCCATCAGACTCCTTTCAGGCCAGCTTCCTGTTTCTGACAGACTAACTTCCTGTCTGGGAGGGTGACACCACCGCTAAAATAGTTCTCACTCTGCTCTCTGTGGGGAGGCCTTAGTATGGGAGCAGTGTGGGAGTGTGTGTGTGTGTGTTTGCCTCTGACCCTATTACGGGGGCTGAGTCACTGGCTTACTAGTGCTCTCCCATGCCGTCCCTAAGGGGGGTGCATCAGGTCGTGCCAGGCTTTTTTCCGCTAAACTCGACTTGAGGTTGAGTCACTGATGTTATCTTCTTGTTCGGTCTTGCGCCCCCCTCGGGCTCGTGTGGTGGGGGAGATCTTCGTGGGCTATACTCTGCCTTGTCTCAGGGCAGTAGCAGTGCGTGGGTAAAATCACTGGTGAAGCCAAGCCAGGGGAAAAATGCCATATTAAAACCTATGTGCTGTGATAATTGCATTGTTTGCGCTATAACCTGTTAGTTCATATGCCTTGACACTGTGATATATAAGCCTAAAGGCAGAGACAATAAAAAGACACAGTGGAAGAATAAATTCATCACAAAACCAGAGAGCAACATCCGTTTGACATTTTCGGACTACTAAACAACTATTGATGTAGAACAGCGGAAAGTTAGCGCAAAGTCGCAAAGAAAACAGGAGCTGCCTCCACTATTTCAGCACATCATCAAAACACCTATGCTTAGTCTAATACAGTGACAACTAAAATGTCCGATCAACCTAAGCAAAATATAATGTGTATGTCCATGGTCCTGATTTGTGTGTGTGTGTGTGTGTGTGCGTGTGTTGACTCACCCTACTTGTAGAAAAACGCCAATGCCATTCTCCTCTCTTTCATGTTTCTGAAATGGTCTATGACTCTGTCATACAGTACACACGCTTTTAGTTTTTGTTGTCCTAGACTACCTGGCTAAAATGCTTGCTCACTCAGTTTAGCTCAACGGTGATTGGCTATTTTATCAAGGAAAGCCAAATCCTTGCTGGCTTCCCATTCAATGCCACGGGCGACAACAATATGCTACTCTTTTTGACCAGACAGCATCAGATAGATGGGCTACACATTCAGAGACAGAGGGGCGCTGCAAGACGAAATATAAATTATTATTTATTTATTTTGGTCAATGTTTTGGGGAAGCCTATGAAGACATGCCACTGTTTCAGGGTAGTAAGTTGGTGGTTTTCTGATATCCTTCTGGTGGTGTGGGGGCTGTGGTTTGTCAAATGGGTGGGGCTATATCCTGCCTGGTTGGCCCTGTCAGGGGGTATCGTCGGACAGGGCACACAGTGTCCCCCGACCCCCGACCCCCACTGTCTCAGTCCCCAGTAGCTATGCTTAAATAGTCTATGTATCAGGGGGCTAGGGTCAGTCTGTCCTATCTGGTGTAATTCTCCCATCTTATCTGGTGTACTGTGTGATCTTAAGTATGCTCCTTCTAATTCTCCTATCTCTCTCTCTCCCCTCCCGGAGGACCTGTGCCCTAAGTAGAGGTCGACCGAGTATGATTTTTCAACGCCGATAGCGATTATTGGAGGACCAAAAAAGCCGATACCGATTAATCTGCCGATTTTTAAATTGTATTTGTAATAATGACAATTACAACAATACTGAATGAACACTTATTTTAACTTAATACATCAATAAAATCAATTTAGCCTCAAATAAATAATGAAACATGTTCAATTTGGTTTAAATAATGCAAAAACAAAGTGTTGGAGAAGAAAGTAAAAGTGCAATATGTGCCATGTAAGAAAGCTAACGTTTAGGTTCCTTGCTCAGAACATGAGAACATATGAAAGCTGGTGGTTCCTTTTAACATGAGTCTTCAATATTCCCAGGTAAGAAGTTTTAGGTTGTAGTTATTATAGGAATTATAGGAGTATTTCTCTCTATACGATTTGTATTTCATATACCTTTGACTATTGGATGTTCTTATAGGCACTTTAGTATTGCCAGTGTAACAGTATAGCTTCCGTCCCTCTCCTCGCTCCTACCTGGGCTCGAACCAGGAACACATCGACAACAGCCACCCTGCGTGCAATGAACGCAAGAGAAGTGACACAATTTCACCTGGTTAATATTGCCTGCTAACCTGGATTTCTTTTAGCTAAATGTGCAGGTTTAAAAATATATATTTATGTGTATTGATTTTAAGAAAGGCATTGATGTTTATGGTTAGGTACAGATGTGTAACGATTGAGCTTTTTTCGCAAATGCGCTTTTGTTAAATCATCCCCTGTTTGGCGAAGTTGGCTGTCTTTGTTTGGAAGAAATAGTCTTCACACAGTTCGCAACGAGCCAGGCGGCCCAAACTGCTAAATATACCCTGACTCTGTTGCAAGAGAAGTGACACAAAGAAATTCATGTTAGCAGGCAATATTAACTAAATATGCAGGTTTAAAAATATATACTTGTGTATTGATTTTAAGAAAGGCATTGATGTTTATGGTTAGGTACACGTTGGAGCAACATGAGTCCTTTTTCGTGAATGCGCAACGCAGGACACGCTAGATAAACTAGTAATATTATCAACCATTTGTAGTTAACTTGTGATTATGATTGTTCGATTGATTGTTTTATAGAGATAAGTTTAATGCTAGCTAGCAACTTACCTTGGCTTCTTACTGCATTCGCGTAACAGGCAGGCTCCTCGTGGAGTGCAATGAGAGGCAGGTGGTTAGAGCATTGGACTAGTTAACCGTAAGGTTGCAAGATTGAATCCTCGAGCTGACAAGGTAAAAATCTGTCGTTCTGCCCCTGAACAAGGCAGTTAACCCACCGTTCCTAGGCCGTCATTGAAAATAAGAATGTGTTCTTAACTGACTTGCCTAGTTAAATAAAGGTGTAAAAAAAAGAGAGAAGAAAACTTGAAATCGGCCCTAATTAATCGGCCATTCCGATGAATCGGTCGACCTCTAGGCCCAAGACCATGCTTCAGTACTACCTGGCAACTCCTGGGTTTGCCTGTCCCCAGTCCACCTGGTCGTGCTGCTGATCCAGTTTCTGCTGTTCTGCCTGCGGCTATGGAACCCACAACTGTTCACCGGACCTGCTACCTTATCCCAAACCTTCTGTTTCGACCCCCTCTATCCCTCTCGCTCTCTCTACCGCACCCGCTGTCTCGACCTCTGAACGCTCGGCTATGAAAAGCCAACTGACATTTACTCCTGAGTTGCTGACCTGTTGCACCTTCTATAACCAATGTGATTATTATTTGACCCTGCGGTCATCTATCAACATTTGAACATCTTGAAGAACAATCTAGCCTTAATGGCCATGTACTCTTATAATTTCCACCGGCACAGCCAGAAGAGGACTGGACAGCCCCTCAGATCCTCTCCAGGTTTCTTCCTAGGTTCCTGCCTTTCTAGGGAGTTTTTCCTAGCCACCGTGCTCTTTGGGGTTTTAGTCTGGGTTTCTGTATAGGACTTTGTGACATCCACTGATGTAATAAGGGATTTATAAATAAATGGGATTGATGATTGATTGACTGTGTGTCTGTGTGTTGGTGTGCTCTTCCTTTCTCTGCCTGATCCTGATGAGTATATTAGGCCAGTCTGGGGTTGGGGTTCAACGTTTCTTATACGGAAGCAAATCAAATGAAATGGGGAGGGACCAACCTGAATTTGTCCAATAGAAACTCTCGTTTTGCTCGGTTTGCTTCTGTTTGTTTCGTAAACGGTCTCCGTAATGAATACGTCCATGGTTAGGAGCAAAGGGTGTGTGTGTAGTGTGTATGTGTAGTGTGTACATGTAGTGTTTATATATAGTGTGTATGTGTAGTGTGCATATGTAGTATGTATGTAGTGAGTGTATGTAGTGTGTGTGTACTGTGTATATATAGTATGTGTAGGTAGTGTGTGTAGGTACTGTGTATATGTAGTATGTGTGTGTAGTGTGTATATGTATTGTGTATGTGTACTGTGTATATGTAGTGTGTATGTGTACTGTGTATATGTAGTGTGTATATGTAGCGTGTATATGTATTGTGTATGTGTAGTGTGTATATGTATTGTGTGTCGTGTGCATATGTATTGCGTGCAGTGTGTATATGTAGTGTGTTCAGTGTGTATATGTAGTGTGTTCAGTGTGTATATGTAGTGTGTTCAGTGTGTATATGTAGTGTGTGCAGTGTGTATATGTAGTGTGTTCAGTGTGTATATGTAGTATGTGTAGTGTCTATATGTATTCTGTGTTATATATGTAATTACAGAGATATAGATCTGTCCTCCTGGTCACTGTGTTGTCGTTGAACACGCCTGATGTGACACCGTCAGGCTAGCCTCCTGATTGGACAGCCCGTGGAGGTTACCATGGATACCTCAGTCATGGCGGTGCCCACATGCAGCTGTACTGAGGGTTGCCAGATGTGAGAGCTTAGTTTTCCTCTTCAGGAAAATGGTTTTGATGATTTTCAGATGGAACCCTAACTCAGCCATGAGAACCATGAGGAGCTCCTCAACCGTCCAAGTCGCCACAAGTCCTCTCTAATTTCACACTGCTATGGACTGGTCCAATCAGAAGACACTGCTATGGGCTGTCCAATAAGTAAGCACTGTTATGGGCTGGTCCAATCAGAAGACACTAATATGAGCTGGTCCAATCAGAGAACAGAACTATGGGTGTGATGGGGTGATATCAACAACTGATTATAGAGCAGTATTACACACTAGCAACAGACCCACAACATCCAGTCAAACAGGACAGTAGACCACTATCAACACTGACACAATCGTTTTATTAAACAAACTACTATTTAAACAAAATAAAACATTTGAATTAAATCCAAGATACTGCAAGATAGTCATTAAAAAACCCTTTTCTTAGTTTGGTGTGAGAGGATGTGCAGCACTGTGAGAGGTGTTTGGTTTGAGGTGAGTTTTGTTTGGTTTGTAGACAGAGAAGTTTCCATGCTGCACTCCAAACTGACGGTTTAGAGTTTAAACAGCAATCCACTTCACTTCTAACAACACTACGGTGTTACACACACACACACACGCGTGCGCACATACCTCAATGAAAGATGACCCCTGACCTAAGGCTACAACAAAGAGAAACACTACAGCTATTTCATCTTTACAGAGCCATCAGTCACACAGCAGCAGTCTGCTTCCTGAAACACGTCCAAGCCCCTAACGTCCAAGCCCCCAGCCTCCCACCCTCCCAGCATCCTAACCTCCCATCCTCCCAGCCCTCTAGCCTCCCAACCTTCCAGCGCCCAACTCCCTAGCCTCCCATCCTCCTAGCACCCTAGCCTCCCAACCCCCTAGCCTCCCATCCTCCGAGCCCCCTAGCCTCCTATCTTCCCATCCTCAAAGCCCCCTTGCCTCCCAACCGCCCAACCCCATAACCTCCCAGACCCCTAGCCTCCCAACCTTCCAGCCCCCCAGCTCCCTAGCCTCTCATCCTCCCATCCTCTGAGCCCTCTAGCCTTCCATCCTCCCAGCCCCCTAGCCTCCAAACCTCCCAGTCCCCTAACCTCCCAGCCCCCTAGCCTCCCATCCTCCCAGCCTCTTTGCTCTACTCTGCAATGTTCTGCTCTTTCCCCAAACTACCAGCCTCCGATAGCTTCTCAACCTTCTAGCTTCCCTGCTCTACAATGTTCTGATCTGTCCCCAACCTCTCAGCTCTGTGTGCCCCTGGGGGCTACTCTTACTTCCTCTGACAGAAACATGTCATACCCAAATGATAATGTACGATACACAGGACACAGTAGTTCCCACAGCAAATAAGATGGCTGCTGAGTGTTTAATGTAGTTTAATCCAAGCCCCAAACCTAACCTCCCATCTTCCCAGCCCCCTAGCCTCCCATCCTTCCAGCCCCTAGCCATCCAGCCTCCCAGCCTCATCCCAGCCCCATGGCCTCCCATCTTCCCAGCCCCCTAGCCTCCCATCCTCCCAGTCCCCTAGCCTCCCAGCCCCCTAGACTCCCATCCTCTGTGTGCCCCTGGGGGCTACTCTTACTTCCTCTGACAGAAACATGTCATACCCAAATGATAATGTACTTGATTAGGACACAGAGGTTCCCACAGCAAATAAGATGGCCACTGAGTGTTTAATGTAGTTTACTGGAAGGGTGGTTCTCCTGCTGCTGTGATGTATAGATAGAATTAGAATTATTAGGGTTAGATCTGGGTGTTGTGAATGGTACATTATGATGCTGGGTTAGGGTTAGAGTGGTTAAGGAGATTTTAGGTCACTCTGGATAACAGCGTTGTCATGAACGTCGTAGTGAGGAGACCAAAGCGCAGCATGATGTGAATACATACTTTTAATGTAAGACGAATGAACACGAAGAACACTAAACAAACTAACAAAATAACAAAACAAAGGTGAACGCTATAAACAATGAGTGCAGACATGCAACTTCCATAGACAATAACCCACAAACCAAACTAGAAAAAGGCAACCTAAATAGGATCCCCAATCAGAGACAACGATAAACAGCTGCCTCTGATTGGGAACCAATCTAGGCCACCATAGACCTACATATGTCTAGACTAGAAACACACACCTAGACATACAAAAAACCCTAGATAAGACAAAAACACACATACCATCCTCATCACACCCTGACCTAACCAAAATAATAAAGAAAACAAAGAATACTAAGGTCAGGGCGTGACAAGCGTCTGCTAAATGACCAACATGTAAATGTATATACAATATGATATGATAGTGGGTTCGGGTAAGGGCAGGGTGTTATGGATGCTACACATCTAAAATCACACGCATGCCCCGGGGTGATCCACACAGCTAATTCCCAGAGCTACTTTGACAGACTGCATGTCACAAGACTGCATTAGCCCACTGAGCTTAAGCCTAGACATTAGCTTGGAGAGATAACGGTGTGAGTAGATTTAACACGGTTGTAGCCTGTTCCTGTTCTGGGGTGATGGTGTAGGAGGGAGAGGGGGGTCTTGTGTGTGAGGGTGTATGGAGGAGACAGGGGTGAGGGTGTAAGAGTGTAGGGGGATAGGGATGGTAGTGTTGTGTGGGCAGATGTTCCAGTGCTATTCTAGGGTGGTGGTGTAGGGAAAGACAGGTAAGGGGCGTGAGGTGGGTGCGAGGTTGTAGGGAGGAGATGCATTGTGGGTAGAGTTCCAACCTGTTCTGAAGTGTCAGGATGATACCCACACACACAACACACACTCTGACATGTCAGAATGTTAATAACAGTAGAATAGTGTTTAATTAGAAGAGCACTGGCTGCATGTTAACACCTTTCGCCCTCTCTTCCTCTCCTCCTCCACCACCCCTCCTCCTCTTGCCTCCATCTCCCTCCTGTCTTCCACCCCAGCTCCTCTGACACTTCTGGCAGCTCAGGTCATTACCACACATTTTTTATGAATTTCCACCATGTTTTTCTGTCTGCCGTACATCTAATTAGATGACAATAATGTATCGAACTCACGCCACAGATAAATATAAATATGCATGAATCTGCAGCGAGCGAGGGATGTGACACCTCTCAGAGAGGAGTGGTGCGGCAGGAGCTCTCGTCTTCCAGTTAGTCACAGTTCAGATCAGAGGCGACAAAGATGCACACACACACACACACACACACACACACACACACAACCCCTAATTATCCTAGGGGATGTGTGATCTGCAATATTCTTGCTTCCTTTTTCCTTATTTTATTGCTTCAAATAACAGTCAGTCATATTCCTCCACATGAACAGCGAAGTGAGGCTACCTACAGTACTAACAATACTACTGCTTAGGAGTGAACTGAACACTGAAGAGAGCATTCGACTCCTTAAACAAAGACAACTTACCTGTAGGTTACCTGTAGGTCCTGGCATGTTTGAACAGCCAGTCAACAACAATATACACTACATTCATCATGGTAGAATAATAGATGACGAGATTTTGGGTATGGAGAGAAGAGGTGATCGGCTCAACACAACAACATGGATCCATCCAAGATGAGGGGGAGAGAGCATAGAGGAGAGGGAGAAAGGGAGAGGAGGAAAGGGAGGAGAAGGGAAGCTGACCTGCGACGGTGTTGAGGAACATGAGGTACTCGAAGTTGGAGATCTCCCTCCTCTGCCAGCGCTGGGTCATGTTGGATGACTTGAAGAGCTGCCGGGGCGTCGCCATGGAGATACGCCTGTACAACAACAGAGGAAGAAACTCCTTAGGTTGTGTCCAAAATGGCACCCTTTTCCCTATTTGGTGTACTACTTTTGACCAGAAATCATTCAAACCAATGAGGTTTAAGTACGAGGTTTGTAAGTGTACTCAAGAAACCTAAGTGCACAACCAGACACACATAGACCAGCTAAAGACCAAAACTCCCAGACACGCAATCATTCAGTGAGAGCTCAGAGCAGCACACACTGGCACCGCGTGACAGCTTCTTCAGCATATGAGACCTAAGCATTCTTCAGCCATGACCAAAGTGTCAGAGTCGTGCAGGCCTTGAAGTGACTTCAACTCAACACATGGGGAGAATCAAAAGTTGGATCGAGGCTGTTTCTAAAAGACCTAACACTACACTACAATAGCTAACAATACTAGCTAACACTAGTCAATACATAACATTAGCTGATAGCTAACACTAGCCGATAGCTAACACTAACTGAAAGCTAATGCTAACCGAGAGCTAACACTAGCTGATAGCTAACACTAGCTAACAACAGAGAGCTAACACTAGCCAATCAACGGCTAACATTAGCTAACTGATTGCTAACAATAGATGTGTGTTTTGTGGTACTTAATGACAGGGTGTAGGTATGGTAAAGGGTCTGTCCTCCGTCTCCTTCTGTGTATTTTACTGTGCGCCAGTTGTCAGGAAGGCAGGCAGGCTAAAGCTCTGTGCTACAGAGACTTAATTTAGAGAATTAGATCAGTTCAGTCAGGGTCAAGGACCACTTATTCCAATAACGGGAGCAATGGGATTCACTTCCTGTTGAACGCGGAACGAGGGAGAGCTCGGTTTGTTGTTTTGGAAAGTTTGCTCTTTTGAAAGTGTATTAAAAGGTTTCTTAGTAGCTAGCTACCTTTGAGTTTGGTACCGCAATGCGGTTGCATCAGTTGCTGGGACTGCTACTCTCAATGATCCTGCCGACCAAGGCCGGGTCTAAGGACTTATTTGGCGTAACAGTTAGCCTAGCTGCTAGCTAGCTGCCTATCAAGCTAGGGGGGTTTTCTTGAGGGATTGAATGCAGCCCACGATGCAGTTAGTCATTGTGGCTGGGACCACGGATTGTCCCGGGCTTGTGGCTGGCTAGAACCCTGCTGTTTGTTGTTGTTTTCAATCTTCCCTGTGACTTATCCTGTCTGGAAATGCAAGGAGTAACAGCATAACCTACATTCCTACCATGACAACGACCAAAGCCGGCAGGAGTACCGTTGAGGACAGTGGTGTCTCTCTATCACAGGTGAAGGATCTTTAAAACAAACAAAAAGAGTTCTACAAGCAGTTGTTACAACAACAAGAAAAGAGCTTTAAGTGTTTGTCCAAATACTGGGGGAGTCAACTAATTAAAGAAAGGACGACCTGACAAGGCAGATCCAGGACCTGAAGAACAGTTTGTAGTTCTCCCAGGGTCAGCTATGAGTTTAAACAGGAGAACGGCAAGATGACAGCAATCTGTAAATCATTGAGAGAGTACATCAGTTCTGTGTGTGAATCCATGATAACAATGACAGAGAAATCTGATTATCTTAAGGGACAATCAAGGTAGAACAACATGGTTGTGGACGGAATTGCAGAATCTCCACATGAGACCTGGATGGGGTCTGAGAACAAAGTGAGAGAAATGATCTCGGAGAAACTGAAGACGCACCACAGGAAGGTTGAGGTAGAGCACGCCCACAGAATTGGAAAACCCATCACCGGCCCAGGTGACAGGCCCAGGCCGATAGTGGTGAAGTTCCTGAGGTTCAAGGACAAGGTAGCCCTTCTGGAAGGAGCAAAGAACTTGAGGGGAATGTATATCTTCATCAACGAGGACAATCCTGAAGCTGTGCGCAGAAGAGGAAATCCCAGCCATGAAAGCTGCCAGAGAGCGTGGGGATATTGCTTACCTCCGCTATGACAGGCTCATTGTCAAACCTCCCTCCCAAAAGCCTGGAAGGGATGAGAGAGCCACGCCTATGGGTTCGTAGCAGCACACACACACACCAACTGATTAATGGACTGCTGAATGTATATTTTTTTCTCTTGCTTTGTTTGCTCTTTTCCATATTATGTCTACTCTGATAAGCTACCCAAGAAAGGGCTGAAAATAGCCCATAGTAATATATGTAGCCTTAGAAATAAGGATCATGAAATGAATAACTTGCTAACATCAGATAACATTTGTATATTAGCAATTTCTGAGACTCACATAGATAATTCATTTGATGACACAGCATATACAAGGCTATAACATCTGTAGGAGAGACAGAAATGCTTACGGGAGAGGTGTTGCTCTATATATTCAGAGCCATATCCCTCTAATTCTTAGAGAAGATCTCATGTCAAGTGTTATTGAAGTGTTGTGGTTGCAGGTTAACTTGACACATCTAAAGCCTTTTCTTTAGGGGTGTTGCTAGAGGCCACCAAGTGCTGACAGTCAGTATCTAAATAATATCTGTGAAATGCTTGATAGTGTATGTGATGTAAACAGAGAGGTCTACTTTCTTGGGGACCTGAATATTGACTGGTTTTCAAGCTGTCCACTCAAGAGGAAGCGTCTCACTGTAACCAGTGCCTGTAATCTTGTTCAGGTTAATAACCAACCTACCAGGGTGTTTACAAACACTACAGGAATAAGATCATCCATATGTATTGATCACATTTCTACTAATACTGTAGAACTTTGTTCTAAAGCTGTATCTGTACCCATCAGATGCAATGATCACAATATGGTGGCTATATTCAGGAAAGTTCCAAAAGTTGGGCCTAAAATTGTGTATAAGAGATCATACAAAAGAACAATCTGAGAAGACTAAATTACTTGGTGTTACCTTAGATTGTAAACTGTTATGGTCAGAACATATAGATTCATTGGTTGTAAAGAGGGGAAGAGGTCTTTCTGTAGTAAAGAGATGCTCTGCTTTTTTTGACACCACACTCCAAAAAGTCCTGCAGGCTCTAGTTTTGTTTGGCGTGTGGTTGAGTGCTGCAAGGAAAGACCTAGTTACGCTGCAGCTGGCCCAGAACAGAGCGGCACGTCTTGCTCTTCATTGTAATCAGAGGGCTGATATAAATACTATGACTGACTGCATCACTTGTTCTTTTAATAAGAAACATTAATGTGTTGAAAAGTCAAAATTATTTGCATAATCAATTTACACACAGCTCTGACACACACACACTTACCCCACCAGACATGCCACCAGGGGTCTTTTCATAGTCCCCAAATCCAGAACAAATTCAAGAAAGCGTACAGTATTATGTAGAGCCATTATTGCATGGAACTCTGTTCCATCTCATATTTCTCAAATAAACAGCAAACCTGGTTAAAAAAAACAGATAAAGCAACACCTCACAACACAACGCCTCTCCCCTGTTTGACCTAGATAGTTTTTGTTTATGTATTGATATGTAGGCTACGTGTGCCTTTTTAAAATTGATGTAGTTCTGTCCTTAACCTGTTGAGGATGGGGGCGCTGTTGAGACTATTTATGCTAATCGTGTAATTTTTGAAACGGCTTCCCACAAAATCCTTGATCGTACAATATGCATATTATTATTATTATTGGATAGAAAACAGTCTATAGTTTCTATAGGAGTTGAAATTTTGTCTCTAAGTGGAACAGAGCCCATTCTACAGCAATTTCCCTGACATGGAGTCAGATTTCAGAAATTTTGGCCACTGTTCTGGAGTCAGTTAAAAGGGCACTGTTTTTGCTATGACTATACGGACACTGCTTACGTCTTCCCCTGGATGCCTTTACGTGATGACGATTTCAATGGGGTCGATTGCGCGTTCACAGGCCCTACAAATAAAAAAACCCTGTAGGTAGGAGCTCCTTTGCAGCTGCGTAATGCGCGTGGAGGACATCGACCTGCTATTTTTCCAAGCGTTAGTTTAGCCTGTTATATTTTTCCGGTCATGTTTTTACTCGTTATAGGAGTTAAAAACATCATAAGGTAGTTAATTTAAAGCGTTTTATAGCAATTTATATCCGTTTAGTGCGATTTTGGGACATTTATTTCTTTAACGCTGTGAATAGCTGGGCACGCTTTCAGTTCATCCCGAACGCAGTTGGCATTTCCACATGGCAAGAGGACAGCTTTCCACCAAAAGACGATTACTCCCAAGAAAGGATCCTTTGCCCAAGATACTGATGGAAGAACAGCTCAAAGTAGGACATTTTTATTATGATAAATCGTGTTTCTGTCGAAAAATTTTAGTGGCTTAGGACGCCATGTTTTTTGACGTAGCTTCGCTTGGCGCAAACTGTATTGAAAAGTAAGGATAAATTAAAAAATGTAATTCCGCAATTGTATTAAGAATTAAATTGTCTATCAATCCCTGTCCACCCTATATTTTTTAGTCACGTTTATGAGTATTTATGTATAAGAGTAGATCACTGTCTAAGTGGCGCAAGGACATTTTCTGACCAGCTGAGCTACATTTCACATTGTCTAACCATGATTTTGGTGGCTAAATATAAACATTTTCGATCAAACTCTATATGGATTGTGTAATATGATGTTACAGGACTGTCATCTGAAGAATTCTGAGAAGGTTAGTGAAAAAATTAATATATTTTTGGCGATGTTGACGTTATCGCCCACTTTGGCTAGAATCAATGCTGGGCTGCTATGTGCTATGTGCTATGCTAATATAACGATTTATTGTGTTTTCGCTGTAAGACACTTAGAAAATCTGAAATATTGTCTGTATTCACAGGATCTGTGTCTTTCGATTAGTGTATGCTGTGTATTTTTACGAAATGTTTGATGATTAGTAAGTAGGTAAACACGTTGCTCATAGTAATTATTCTAGTCCATTTGTGACGGTGGGTGCAATTGTAACCTATGCCATCTACCTGAAATATGCACTTTTTTCTAACAAAACCTATCCCATACCATAAATATGTTATCAGACTGTCATCTGATGAGTTTTTTTCTTGGTTAGGGGCTATAAATATCTTAGTTTAGCCGAATTGGTGATAGCTACTGGTGTTGGTGGACAAATAAAAGATGATGGATTATGCTAATGTGTTTTTAGGTAATAGATGTACATCTTTACATATTGTGTCTTCCCTGTAAAACATTTAAAAAATCGGACATGTTGACTGGATTCACAAGATCTGTGTCTTTCATTAGCTGTATTGGACTTTAATGTGTGAAAGTTAAATATTTTTAAAAAATATTTTTTTTGAATTTCGCGGCACTGGTTTTTCAGTGGGGGTGGGGGGGGAGTGCCGCTAGCGGCACACTCATCCTAGACAGGTTAAGCTGTTCTTGTCTATTAATGTTCTGTATTATGTCATGTTTTGTGTGGACCTCTGAAACAGTACAAAAATGTCTCTGCTGTAGGCAGGGTCAGCCGCTGACAGGGACGGTTCCACTCTCCACCACACAAAGGAGGTAGATGGGGAGACTAAAAATACACACTCTGCTAAATAGTATGGACACAATGCACTACATAATACTACTCTGGAGCTAGTATTGCAAAGGCCAAATACGAAACCAAATGTTTCATGAGCTAAAGATTTAAGTGTGTGTGTGTGTGTGTGTGTGTGTGTGTGTGTGTGTGTGTGTGTGTGTGTGTGTGTGTGTGTGTGTGTGTGTGTGTGTGTTTTACCTGGCTTGTGGTAGGCCATAGCTGGTTCCCACTCCGACCCTGGGTAGACTGTAGACCACCTTCTTCACTGTGGCCTGGTCTGGGAAGTTAAACATCACTGACGCTGGAAGGCGAGATAACAAAACTGTATTAATTCTATATTAAAGTGGTTAAGAGAAGCAGTTTATTATATATCATCATCAGAATGCAAACAGGACACATCTGAGACCAGAGTGTGGCTGTATACGAAACGGCACACTATTCTCTATGTAGTGGACTATGGGCTCTGGTCCAAAGTAGTGTACTATATAGGGAATAGGGTGACATTTGGGACGTAGTGAGTGTGTGGGATGCTTACTCCTGTTGGCCATGAAGACCTCCAGGCCAGTGTTCTGGAGCAGGTATCGCCTGGAGAAGACCGCTCTGATCTCACTGAACATCCATTTACCATGCAGACCCTCTGAGTACGCCAGGACCTGCAGAGAGGAGAGGAAAAGAGGAGGGGAAGGGAGGGGAGGAGAGGAGAGGAACAGGAGGAAAAAGAGACCAGACAAAGGGTTTACATTGTGACAAACACAGGTTGTAGACTTTTGCAACTAGGTTGTAGACTTCCATTGTCTCTAAACATTCTATTTCCCAGATTCACCTCTGTCTTTAACACCTATTTCAGGTGGTTTGCAACACGCAACCAGGGTGTAAAAAACAGGAGGAAAAGGCCTCTGGGTTACACACATCAATACCAACACAAAAAGAGGAGAGCCAGAGAGGAGAGGGGAGAGGAAAGGAGAGGATGGGGGTGAGCAAAAGAGAGAAGAGAGGGGGATGAGGAGAGAGGGATCATTAGTGTGCAGCACCTCTGGGACAGCAGGTCTACCGAGGGAGTTTAAGAGAGGCCTCCGTGACAGGTGAAAAAAATCCCCCTAACACACCTCCCTCTCTCCGTCCTTCCCCCCTTCCAACACTGTCTGAGCACTTGGTGCGGCCTAGTCTCCCCAGGTTACAATCACACACATTCCCATCCTATCAGTGTAGCAGGACACAGACAGAGACATGAGAACCACCCAGGGCGGGGTGCGAGAGAGAACAGGTGAAACACAACACACAGAGAGGGGATGTAGCTCGAGCCTGACTGACAGTCCAGGGGGGGAACTAGGGAGGGAGGCAGAGTGAGATGTTGGGCTGGGGAGGTTAGGTCCAATGCTAATGCTCATTTAAAACAGTGACAAGCAGGAGTAGAGGAGGAGAGGACAGGAAGAGGAGAGGAGAGGGGAGAAGAGGCGAGGAGAGAGGCAGCGGTGCATTCATTTCTCCCTGGAATAGCTGTGGCTCGACCTCCCTGCCACATCAAAGTCTCTGGAGCTCAATTAGAAGTGGATTAGATGGAGAGAAGTGGAGTGAAGGGCAGAAGGTGGCAGGTTTTAGGGAGCGAGGGAGTGAAAAGTGGAGGGTGCGAGGGAGGGAGAGGTTGGGGGAGGGGTGGTGGAATCTCTACTTCTCCTTCCTGTGCTGCCCCAGGTTGACAAATCAGCCATCCCAGGCTCTAACAGTTGTCATAGAGACAGAATGCCTGCTCAGAGAACATTTGTAGTAGGGAGCAGCTGAGGAGGATGAGAGGAAAGATGGAGAGAGGGAGAGGTGGAGAGATGGGAGGAGATGGAGAAAGGGAGAGATGGGGGAGATGGAGAAAGGGAGAGGTGGAGAAATGGGGGAGATGGAGAGAGGTGGAGAGATGGGGGAGATGGAGAAAGGTGGAGGTGGAGAGATGGGGGAGATGGAGAAAGGTGGAGGTGGAGAGATGGGAGGAGATGGAGAAAGGGAGAGATGGGGGAGATGGAGAAAGGGAGAGGTGGAGAAATGGGGGAGATGGAGAGAGGTGGAGAGATGGGGGAGATGGAGAAAGGTGGAGGTGGAGAGATGGGAGGAGATGGAGAAAGGGAGAGATGGGGGAGATGGAGAAAGGGAGAGGTGGAGAAATGGGGGAGATGGAGAGAGGTGGAGAGATGGGGGAGATGGAGAAAGGGAGAGGTGGAGAGATGGGGGAGATGGAGAAAGGGAGAGGTGGAGAGATGGGGGAGATGGAGAAAGGAAGAGGTGGAGAGATGGGGGAGATGGAGAAAGGGAGAGGTGGAGAGATGGGGGAGAGATGGAAAGATGGGGGGGTGGAGAAAGGGAGAGGTGGAGAGAGATGGAGAGAAGGAGTGGTAGAGAGAGGGAAAGATAGATGAATGGAGAGATTGTCAACAGATCAAGATGAAGAAAGATGTGGAATATGCAGAAATTACAAGAGAATACTATTATAATGCATGGCCTGATCAACCTTACATTAAAAACTACTGAAGTGGCTGTGTCTACATGGATTTTTATTTATTTATCCGTTATTTTACCAGGTAAGTTGACTGAGAACACGTTCTCATTTGCAGCAACGACCTGGGGAATAGTTACAGGGGAGAGGAGGGGGATGAATGAGCCAATTGTAAACTGTAAACTGATGTATTACCCCTTCCTGGTTCCTTTTGTATGTTGCTGTAACTGGGAACAGAGAGCATGCAGGCCAGGCCAGGCCATAGGGTTAAAGACAGACAGTGCAGGCCAGAGACCGCACCAGCAACAAAACACAGGCTAAAAAGCCTCCGCTTCAAACAGCCCACATCAAAACATTATGTCAAAACAACAAAGCCTTGACTTAAACCAACAAGCAGCGAGGGGCCCCTGCAGACTGGAGGCTTGACAAAGCCCAGAGAGAGAAGCAGCTGTAAGAAATGCCATTTAATGAACCTGTTTGCTGAAGCTGTCAAAGGTGTCAGAGCTGACGAGCGCTGGGGACACAGCCAGCCGGCCAGCCAGCCAGTCAGCCAGACCCCAGACAGTCTTGCCTGTGTGTGTGTGTGTGTGTGTGTGTGTGTGTGTGTGTGTGTGTGTGTGTGTGTGTGTGTGTGTGTGTGTGTGTGTGTGTGTGTGTGTGTGTGTGTGTGTGTGTGTGTGTGTGTGTGTGTGTGTGTGTGTGTGCCTGCCAGCTGGAGACTTCGGCCCCAATCTAATCAGCCCACCACCACGAAGGATGACCGAGGAGGACCAGGCCCCTCCAGATCCACCCCTTCTCCCCCCTTACCCACCCCTACTCCCCCCTTGCCCACCCCACTACCCGCCTCATCACCTCCCCTGCTCTGCTCACAGGCTGTCACACTACAGGGGGACGGATGGGGAGGGGCTGGAGGCAGACAAGCCCAGCCTTTTGTTTCCATGCAGCCCCCCCAGCCCCCCACCTCACACACATTAAGATCCCATGGTGCGTGTGTGCTGCTCTACTAGCTGGGTGGAGATCATACCTCTCCTATAATGACCATAATGCAATTGAACGTTTCTGTCTTTTGTTTCCTGTCCTTGTGTGATGTGACAGAGGGCGGATAGCTGCACTGAGCCTGTGGAACATCACATCAGTGTGGAGAAACATTGTGACAGCTGAAATGAGGAGAGACATCGGTGACAGCAGTGCTTAGGCTGAAGGTCACATGGAATAACATACAGTAGAAAACATCACATAGACGTAGAAGTCCCAAGCAGCGGGCGGTCTAAGTTTTGTTCATTGGTCCTTTTAGCAATTATTCAGCATTTACCCGGTATTGTCCTACGCTGTGTCTGACGTTAACCCCGTACTGTCCAGCCTTATTGAACAGTATGCATTTATAGTATTTATTTATGTCAATGTGACTGACATTAATAAGTGCGTGTGAGTGTGTCAGTTAGTTCTACTGAGATGGGGCCATAATAAGATGATTGAGTCAAGCCCCAAGCCAGCATGACTGACACAGTTATAAAGGAGAGGGGACTAGTGACAACCTGCGATCATAGTAGATCCTCTGTGTTCTCCCCTATCACAGCTAATAGGCTTCTAATGGAAAGCCTCGACACTGCCGGATCCACAGCCCAGGAGAGAGAGAGAGAGCGAGAGCGAGCGAGATCAAGGGATATTCAATGTCTGCTTATATTTAGAAGAAAAACAAATCCACTTTGTCATTATGGGTTATTGTGTGTAGACCAATGACACAAAATCTCAATTTAATCCATTTTGAATTCAGGCTGTAACAACAAAATGTGGAAAAAGCCAAGGGACGTGAATACTTCCTGAAGGCACTGTATTATGGGTCCATGACAAGGTGCACAGAAGCATATAGGGACTAAGCACTGGACATCAGATAAGGAAAAACGTGTAAATACTATAATTTACCATTATCGTAGATATACAGTACACTGAACAAAAATATAAACATCATGCAACAATTTGAAAGATTTTACTGAGTTACAGTTCATACAAGGAAATTGGTTAATTTAAATAAATTAAATTAGGCCCTAATCTATGGATTTCACATTACTGGGAATACAGATATGCATCTGTTGGTCACAGATACCTTAAAAAGAAAGGTATGGCGTGGATCAGAAAACCAGTCAGTATCTGATGTGACCACCATTTGCCTCATGCAGCGCGACATATCTCATTTTCATACAGTTGATCAGGCTGTTGATTGTGGCCTGTGGAATGCTGTCCCACTCCTATTCACTGGCTGTGCGATATTGGCAGGAACTGGAACACGCTATCGTATAGGTCAATCCAGAGCATCCCAACATGCTTAATGGGTGACATGTCTGGTGAGTATCCAGGCCATGGAAGAACTGGGACATTTTCAGCTTCCAGGAATTGTGTACAGATCGTTGCGACATGGGGCCGTGCATTATCATGCTGAAACATGAGGTGATGGCGGCGGATGAATGGCACGACAATGGGCCTCAGGATCTCGTCACGGTATCTCTGTGAATTAAAATTGCCATCGATAAAATGCAATTGGGTTCATTTTCCGTAGATTGTCTGCCCATACCGTAACCCCATCGCCACCATGGGGCACTCTGTTCACAACGTTGACATCAGCAAACCATTCGCCCACACGATGCCATACATGCTGTCTGTCATCTGCCCAGTACAGTTGAAACCAGGATTCATCCGTGAAGAGCACACTTCTCCAGCGTGCCAGTGGAAGTTGGTTACGATGCCGAACAGCAGTCAGGTTAAAACCTGAGGACAACAAGCACGCAGATGTGCTTCCTGAGACGGTTTCTGACAGTTGGTACAGAAATTCTTCGGTCGTGCAAACCCACAGTTTTATCAGCTGTCCGGGTGGTTGGTCTCAGACAGGTGAAGAAGCCGGATCTGGAAGTCCTGGACTGGCGTGGCTACAGCTGCGGTTGAGGCCGGTTGGACATACTGCCAAATTCTCTAAAATGACGTCAGAGGCGGCTTATGGTAGAGAAATTAACATTCAATTCTCTGGCAATAGCTCTGGTGGACATTACTGCAGTCAGCATGCCAATTGCATGCTCCCTCAAAACTTGAGACATCTATGGCAATATGTTGTGTGACAAAACTGCACATTTTAGAGTGGCCTTATATTGTCTCCAGCACAAGGTGTACCTGTGTAATGATCATGCTGTTTAATCAGCTTCTTGATATGCCACACGTGTCAGGTGGATGGATTATTTTGGAAAAAAGGATAAATGCTCACTAACAGGGATGCAAACAAATTTGTACATAACTTTTTAGAGAAATAAGCGTTCTGTGCATATGGAACATTTCTGGGATCTTTTATTTCAGCTCATGAAACATGAGACCAAGACTTTACATGTGCTGTTTATATTTTTGTTTAGTGTAGTTGTATATAGATTTATAATGGGTGTAGATATGTTAGAGTTTTACATGTGTTGATAGTGAAAAGTGCAGTACGTTATCCTAAGTAAAATGAGAGACACCACAGCCCTAATCAACAAATGTCACAACTTATTTTACCATGTGTGACTTGTTCCGCTTTCTACTAGGCATCCTGGTATAGTGAAACTATTCCACTCTGCTTTCTGCTCGCCATCCTGTCAGGAATGTATTCATCTCTTCCTTCTTTAAATTAATTGCTAGGCAACACAGGCACTAGGCCTCTCAACCCTCATTTCAAAACAAAGGAAACAAATCTAATTTTGTGTGTCGACACGTGTCAAGCAGCTCTGGAATATGCATCTAATTTCTCATCCATTATATTGGTGTGTGTGTGTGTGTGTGTGTGTGTGTGTGTGTGTGTGTGTGTGTGTGTGTGTGTGTGTGTGTGTGTGTGTGTGTGTGTGTGTGTGTGTGTGTGTGGTTGTGCGGTGTAGACAGCATGGGGTGGGAAACAACAAGAGGCCATTCAACAGACCATCAGGATCAAACCAACTGACAAGGAACCTAAAAACAAACCAATCACTTAAAAACAGGTTATATACTGTAGGTTTTATACTGAAAAAACAACAGTGTTTCATACTAGGGGGGGGGGGGGGGGGGGTGATCTGAACATTTCTATTGCGGACTAATCCATAAAGAAAGTATTGCTATGTTCCGTTAAGTAAATGAGAGGAGACACATCTGAGCTCTATGACCGATGCCTGTCACAAACCGACCTTTTACTGCAACTATAATCCCCACTGGGTCCCTTTCAGATTGATGCTGAAGTCTTCCTAAATATCAAAGCATGCCTTCCATCTGATCTTCCCTCGCCATGACAACTGTTATGACTTATGAGGTTGGAAATAGGGAAACGTTCAAACTCTCTGAGATTATAGTTAGGAGGCAAAGCGCTCGGTTCCCTCTCACAGTCCCATATCTCAACTTCAATAAAGTACCAGGCTCCTGAAACAGGTATTGGGGAAAATAAGTTACAGATTTGCATAATCTGTGTCAGTATCCATTTGTGTGGTGGTTGGAGTGTGGAGAGATGACACGGTGCTGGCTAGTGGTAGCGAGCGAGGCTCGTAACGGTAGCAGGGAGCTGATGCTCTGGGACCACTGGGATAAAAGGATGAATATACATCACATCAGGCCGCTGCTGCTGGCTGCCAGATCACTGATAATGTTTATGTCACGTCACCGTATTTCACACACGTTACCAGACGGGGTTGAGTAGCGGGTGCTGTGTGTCTAAAACATTCTGACAGAGAAAAAGAGGGGGGGATACCTTAACCCTAGTCTGCATCACCAGTACAGTAGTCACAAAACATACACACAGCAAGAAAATACCATAATAAAACATTGGTCTATGCTTAATCTGTTTCTGTGAAATCGGCCCAGAAGGGATATTTTACACATTTCAAATACATTTCCAAGAAATAATCACTTTAATTATGCACTTTAAGAAAATGAGACAAAACCACTCTGTCATATGATAGTTAATGTAGGTAACACTTTCTTAGATACACAACATCCACATACACAGCATACAAAGCATGCCTTCCATCTGATACATGGCCCAGCTTCAGATGGCCTACACTAAGAAGCTAGACTAGAGTGAAGGGTTGCAGTCATTTGGTATTGGACTCTTTCAGCAGGACTTCACTAATGGGACTTATTCAGGCTTGTCAACCATAAGATGACTGAAATCGCCTTGGTCTGCTCCTCTCCTCTGGGTGCTGCTCACTCAGTGCACCAAGCTGAAGGCTGCCACCAAACTAGGGCTTATATCCATCCCACATCGCGCTTCTTTATGTGGAAGGGTGGAGGCGCACAGCGACATGGAGGGAGAGAGAGAAAGACACAGGGATGAAGAGGAGAAGAGAGAAAGACACATGGATGGAGAGGAAGAGGGAAAAAGACCAAGCTGGAGAGGAAAACCAGGAAAGAAACAGGGATGGAGAGGAAGAGAGGGAAAGAGGGCTAGAGCAGGAGAGGGAAAGAGACAAGGATGAAGAGGAGGAGAGACAGCGGAAGAGAAGGAGAGAAAGAGCAAGCGGTTAGACTAGAAGGTCTGATGAGCAATGAGCGCCTCACTCGTCCTCAATTAATCTTTCTACCTTTGCTCCAGCGCTCCCCTCTACACAGAGGTAATAACGACAGCCTCATCCATTACTCCTTTATCCCTGCTATTCACTGGAAATCTCTTAATACTATGTTACAGATTTGTCTCCACTCGTATAATTCTCTGTGTCGTTCACGGTATATCATCTGTAAAACACACAACCTCCCTTTCCGCCGGGCGCTCTTTGAGGATTATGGGGGGTGACACCTCCGGTATGCAGTCGGAATCTGGAGCATCATTTTTTCAGGCGTAAAGCGGAATTAGCCTGACTGATGTGTCAGTGTCAACAGTACAACAAGCTGTGGAGGCTTGCAGCCGGAGGGCTGAGGAGGGCTGTGGAGGCCTGCGGGCAGAGGGCTGAGGAGGGCTGTGGAGGCCTGCGGGCGGAGGGCTGTGGAGGGCTATGGAGGCCCGCGGGCAGAGGGCTGAGGAGGGCTGTGGAGGCCTGCGGGCAGAGGGCTGAGGAGGGCTGTGGAGGCCTGCGGGCAGAGGGCTGAGGAGGGCTGTGGAGGCCTGCGGGCAGAGGGCTGAAAAGGGCTGTGGAGGCCTGCGGGCAGAGGGCTGAAAAGGGCTGTGGAGGCCTGCGGGCGGAGGGCTGAAAAGGGCTGTGGAGGCCTGCGGGCGGAGGGCTGAAAAGGGCTGTGGGATGCGTTAAAGGTAGATCAGGTTGTTATCTACAGGCTGCTCAGGACGGCAGAGCTGAGTGTGTAAACGTATGTTAATGAGAGGCTAACCCTCCAGGCTGGGAGCAGCGCTCAGAACAGGACGTTAATCTGGCTTGTTGACTGCACTGGATCATTTGGACTTGATCCTCTTGTAATTATACAGTTTAAATCTTTTTACCCGAGCTAATCCCACGCCATGTGGAAATGTCTTGTATCCCAGCGTGTAGCCTGCTCAGTAGCTAGCGCTCACCAGCACACGTCTTACTCTCGCTCGGGAACACACACACATAGCTACTGTACGTAGGAGGAGAGGACACAGCTGAATGAATTACCCTGACTTTTTGAATCCCAGGCTCACAATCACCATAACAGACATCCCTATATAATTGTGATACTAATGGGGGACAGACAAACAGGCAGTTAGACAGGCAGACGGACACCCTTAGGCTACGGGGGACGACTAGAGGAGGTGTGAATGGGTGGAGCGAGAGAGAGAGCCTCCCCCTCTCTTTGTCTTTGTGTCATGGCTTTGTGAGGAAGGGGAGATGGAGGGTAGACTGGCCTGTTGTACTGGCCTGCACTGTGTGCTGTCCAGAGGGACTCCAGCAGGCCATGTTGCCTTCATGCCAAAACCGACAGGCCTGACAAGCTGTGTGGCGTGCTGTAATTTGACTAATTACACTGGATTAAAGCATATTAATGCAAGCTGTTTTTATCAGGGTCAATGACCTGCAGACACACATGAAGGAAAAGACATGAAGGACAGATCTTATTTTTAATTAAGGAAACATAGTAAAAGAAAGTAAACTGACAATCCTCTCAGTGAGATTTCTGATCAGTAGAGAATATTTCTCTAACACTGGATTTACCTCTCTCTCTCTCCCCCCTCCCTCTCTCTCCCTGAGACCCCTATTACCTATTTAATGCACTACTTTTGACCACGCCCTATAGAGAAAGAGAGAACACACCAAAAAGGATTTCAGAAACCCCATGGAACCCTCATGGGGAGACAGTGATTCATTGAAGAGGGACCCTGTGTCCCTGTATGACAACAACATTACAAAGTTTCATTGTAATCTTGCATCTTTCTTACCAGAATATGAATATGGCGCCAGATACTGATGATGATGATTTGTTATCTGTAAATATTCTAGTGACAGTGGTGATTCAGAGGTCTTGTTCCTAACCCTTTATCTGTTTTGGTTCCACTGAGGGAGACTCAGGTCTCAGCGAGCTAGACTGTGATTTATTAGGGAAGTTGATGTGGGACTGAATAGTAGATTATAATACAATAATAACAGTAATAGTATATGTGGGAAGACAAACATCAATGTCTTTAAAAAAAAATCAAGACAAAAACCAAACAAACTCATTTTTCTCATGCTTTATATTTCAACTGTTTCTATGTTCTATTCTGGAAATGTCAAGTCTTGATTTTGAATGGTAAAAAAATGCTGAGGTGAGTTCAATAAGGCTTCTGTTTGCAGCTAACATGTTTCCAGAGTAACAATTTCAGTTGAACGATTTGAATGAACATTCCAAAATGTTACGGTGAAACATCAAACAGCTACTTTTTGTAAGGATTAATGTGGCTTTTTAGAGACAATATTCAAACTGAAAATGATTTAGCTAATCCCTTCGGAATATAGTAGAAAGTCTACATGGCCACTTGATCATTTGTTTTCGACCCGAAACAGATGTTCACCGCACTATCTGTTAGCTAACGGTCACTGCTTACACAAAACAAATGGAATATGTTAGTTAATGTTAGCCAACATTTGCAAACTATTTCCCTTGTTGAACGCACCTCTGTTCTATCCTTTGTTGGATAGTTGATATTTGACACTAAATATCAGAAATTCATTTTCAGTTAAATTAATTCATGACTATTTATTTTGAAATATAATTCAGTGAAATAGGTTTATATAGGATGTGGTATTATGCATTATAATATAACATAAAACAAGGATGTGTAATATCATATAATATAAGGATGTGTGGTTAATACAACAGCTCTCCTAATTGTCCCATATTAATCTGAGTCAGACAAAAGACAAGCAGTTTCACTGTGTTCCTCTGTCTGTAACGTACAGTAATAATAGTCTTAAAGTAGCATTATGAAGACAGAATACCAAAGAGGCTTACAGCCGAGGTTTCATGAAACATTTAGGCTGAACTTCCAAGGCTGTGCTGATGAAAGAATGTGCCTGCTGGAGAGAGAGGAGAGAGGGAGCCCCAGCCAGTATTGTAAAGGAGTCATATCAAATTAATACTGAGGGCCATTTGGAGCCTTTCTTCTCCCAGGCTTTTCAGAAGGGATTAACTATGAAAACGGAGAAATTACTAAAGCACCTATTAAGCATCATGCCCAGCCTTTCTTCTCCCTGCTTTTGAAAGTGTTTGAATGTGCTCTGGCATTCAATACCCTCACAGCACAAAAAGTTATTGTTTGCACGCTTGATGAAACCTGATGACAGGCTTGATAAAGGAGGACGTAAAACACACACCTACACCTGAACTTTACACAAATGACAAGCACCTTCAACTCCATGAAGACACACATTCATACAACTAATAGCAACCATGTGCATAAAGAAATGCATTCATTTATTTTATTGCTCACGAGAAAGGTGGAGTAATTATGTCCATAAAATAAAATAAAATCTTGTCATTATATTATAATTATATTATTCAACTTCGACTTGTTCTAAAGATCTGTTGTAGTGTGAGTGTGTGTGTGTGTGTTTGTGTACATGTGTATGTGTATGTGTGCGTGTGCACCCTCAGAGTTTCCACTAAACTGAAGGGTCTACAGTCTCGGTGCCTCTCTGCTCTCTTTGGCTGTTCAAAGTCTCTCTGGGAGCCATGAATTGTAATTGTAGCTACTAACAGGATTGCTGAGGGCCCAAACGGAGCCACTTGAGAAGCAGGTTGTGTGGAGTTAAATGCCTGTCAGACACTAAAAGCCCCCAGCATGGAAGGTGGCCCTCAAAGTCCCGCCACCACCACCACGTCCAGACCCTCTTCTGTTCCCCTCCCAGCTCCTCTGAAAGACCTGCTGCCACCACCACCAGCAGCCCCACGTCCAGACCCTCTTCTGTTCCCCTCCCAGCTCCTCTGAAAGACTTGCTGCCACCACCACCAGCACCACCACGTCCAGGCCCTCTTCTGTTCCCCTCCCAGCTCCTCTGAAAGACTTGCTGCCACCACCACCAGCACCACCACGTCCAGACCCTCTTCTGTTCCCCTCCCAGCTCCTCTGAAAGACCTGCTGCCACCACCACCAGCAGCCCCACGTCCAGACCCTCTTCTGTTCCCCTCCCAGCTCCTCTGAAAGACCTGCTGCCACCACCACCAGCAGCACCACGTCCAGACCCTCTTCTGTTCCCCTCCCAGCTCCTCTGAAAGACCTGCTGCCACCACCACCAGCAGCACCACGTCCAGGCCCTCTTCTGTTCCCCTCCCAGCTCCTCTGAAAGACCTGCTACCACCAACAACAATATGTCCCTCCAGACACTAGACCTGTACGCTTCTCTCTTCTCCTTCTGCTGTATATGCTGAGATGAAAGATAAAACAATTATGACCCTTAAAAGCACCTGTTCACCATTCGCAATTTAGTGATTTATGAATTTTCCATTAGCCTCCAGTCTATCCCAATATATCCCAGCCCCAGCCCAATATCCTTCACTCCAGCCCCTATGGTACACCCCAGCCCAATATCCTTCACTCCAGCCCCTATGGTACACCCCAGCCCAATATCCTTCACTCCAGCACCTATGGTACACCCCAGCCCAGTATCCTTCACTCCAGCCCTATCTCACCCTAACATCTCCCCAGCTCCAGCCCCATCCTACACCCCTCACCCCATGCTAAAGCCCCAGTACCACCCCCGCCCCCTCATTCCCCCACCCCTGCAGCGTGAAGGACCTCACCATGACCCTTATTAAAATCTTAATTGGATTGCGAATCGCTTGGAGGAGAACTTCAACATCCTTCATTCAACTCTGATTTTAATCTTTCAGCATTCCTCCAAGTATTTTGCCGCCCGTCGTAACAATAAGACTCCCAAAGAAAGTTCTTTAAAAAACCCAACCAGATATTCGCGAAAACGGAATAGGCTAAACGAACCGTTCTCCATCAGAGGCAGAGAGACGTGAGTTTCCCAGGCGGGGAGCTGCATGGTGACTGACTGACAGAGACAAAGCCCAGAACAGACCATTTTGTTTCTTTTCACTGTTGTAATGGTCTTAAAACGACTACAGGCAGGCTACCATTCACTGTACTGACCAGTCTGTATGCTACCATTCACTGTACTGACCAGTCTGTATGCTACCATTCACTGTACTGACCAGTCTGTATGCTACCCTTCACTGTACTGACCAGTCTGTATGCTACCATTCACTGTACTGACCAGTCTGTATGCTACCCTTCACTGTACTGACCAGTCTGTATACTGCTTTTTACTACTGACCAGTCAGTGCAGCTCTGCTCTCCTCTTTACAGCCCAGAACAACTCTACACTGGACAGAAGCACAGGAGAGACTAAGGGCTATTCTAAGTCTCTCTCCAGTACTACTATAGTACTATACTTTTGGCCAGAGGCCATAGGTGCACTACATAGGGAATAGGTCTCTGGTCAAAAGTAGTTCATTATATAAGGAATATGGCTTTGGCTAAAGGGCATAATACGAATGGGCCAATGGCCAAAGGTAGACGTTCGTACACAGCCTGAGTTCACTTCTACTACACCCTGTGTCATTGTGTCTAAATGACCAATCATTGAGTGAGGAGCTTCTCACCAGCTCTCCTATAATTATAGAGAACTACTCCCATAACAACAACATCAATCACCGTCATAATGGAACATACCATAATGACAATAATTACACTAACATCTCATTAAGAGGAGAATGGCAGCACTGGGAGCATTAATAGCAGACAGGTGTACAACACAGCACAACTATAGAACCTGAAATTAGCTCACAGCCTGGAGGCAAACACAGGGAAAAAGAGAACACCACTGTGAAAGAGAGAGACAGTGTTTGGGTGTGTGTGTGTGTGTGTATGTGTGTATGTGTGTGTGTGACAGAGAGAAAGAGATGGCAGCTGGTAGAGAGAGGCTCAGTCAGAAAAAAAGAGAATTGCAAATAAGCTAACAAAAATATCTTAAATGTGTAAATTAGGGAGAAAATGAGAGGGAAAGGTAGCTTTTCCCAACAGACTGTATCTGAGATGAGAGAGAGGCAGCCAGACGTGATCAAGGGGAGCTGTGGAACGCTGAGGCAGGCGTCAAGACAAGACACTCAACTCTCAGCCACTCAGCCTCTCATTCAGCCTCCCAGCCCCTTACCCTCAACCTCCCAGCCTCCCAACCTCTCATCCTCTATATCCCCAGCCTCCGAGCTTCTCAACCCCTAGCCTCCCAGGCTCTCACTCAACTCCCAGACGTCCAGCCTCTCATTCAACCCCTAGCCTCCCAGCCTCTCAATCCCAAACATCTTAACTCCCCAACACTCAGCCTCCGAGCACCTTCTCTCAGCCCTCAACCTCTCAACTCCCAGTCCCTAACCTCAGTCAGTCACTGGCAGCTTCTCCAGTCAGTCAGTCATTACTGAGCCTAGTGCTGCACAGGACATCATATCGGATCATATTACAGCTAACTGACTGTCTCTCTACTTGACCTATCATATGACAGCTTCTGTAAACCACAAATCTCCTTTGTTAGACGTGTCAATACCACCCCCTCCCCACACTGAGTGTACAAAGCATTAGGAACACCTTCCTAATATTGAGCTGCACCTTCTTTTGCCCTCAGAACAGTCTCAATTTTTTGGGTCACGGACTCTAACAAGGTGTCAAAAGCTTTCCACAGGGATGCTGGCCCATGTTGACTCCAATGCCTCCCACAGTTGGGTCAAGTTGGCTGGAGGACCATTCTTGATACACACTGGAAACTGTTGGGGGTGAAAAACCCAGCAGCGTTGCAGTTCTTGGCACACTCAAACTGGTGCACCTGGCACCTACTACCATACCCTGTTCAAAGACACTTAAATCTTTTGTTTTGCCCACTCACCCTCTGAATGGCACACACACATGTCTCAATTGTCTCAAGACTTTAAAATCCTTCTTTAACCTGTCTCCTCCCCTTCATCAACACTGACTGAAGTGGATTTAACAAGTGACATCAATAAGGGATCATAGCTTTCCCCTGTATTAACCTGGTCAGTCTATATCATGGAAATAGCATGTCTTGTACACTCAGTGCATTTGGTAAGTATTCAGACCCCTTCACTTTTTGCAAATTTTGTTACGTTACATACTTATTTTAAAATGGATTAAATAGTTTTTTCCCTCCTCATCAATCTACACAAAACACACCATAATGACAAAGCAAAAACTGTTTTTTAGAAATGTTTGTACTCAGACCTTATATTTCAGCCTCGGGTCTTCTTGTGTATGACACTACAAACTTGGCACACCTGTATTTGGGGAGTTTCTCCCATTCTTCTCTGCAGATCCTGTCAAGCTCTGTCAGGTTGGATGGGGAGTGTCGCTGCACAGCTATTTTCAGTTCTCTCCAGAGATGTTCAATCGGGTGCAAGTCCGGACTCTGGCTGGGCCACTCAAGGACATTCAGAGACTTGTATTGATGCCACTTCTGCTTTGTCTTGGCTGTGTACTTAGGGTCATTGTCCTGTGCGCTCCGGAGCAGGTTTTCATAAAGGATCTCTCTGTACTTTGCTCCATTCATCTTTCCCTCGATCCTGACTAGTCTCCCAGTCCCTGTCGCTGAAACATATCTCTACAGCATGATGCTGCAACCACCATGCTTCACTGTAGGGATGGTGTCAACTGTGGGAGCTATTATAGACATGAGTGTCCCTTCCAAAGCATGTCCAATCAATTGAATTTAACAGTTCTGCAGTTTTTTATTTTCAAACCAAATCAGCTCCGCTAGCTCCCTTTGTCTACATCATCCACCATCATCCCCTCCTCTTGTCATCTGCTCTTCCTCTCCTCCTCATCCCCAATTCCAGAGCTGGACTGAATAAGTCAATCAAATTTGTTTACATCCCTGTTAGTGAACATTTCTCCTTTGCCAAGATAATCCATCCACCTGACACGTGTGGCATATCAAGAAGCTGATTAAACAGCATGGTGCACCTTGTGCTGGGGACAATAAAAGGCCTCTCTAAAATGTGCTGTTTTGTCACACAACACAATGCCACAGATGTCTCAAGTTTTGAGGGAGCGAGCAATTGTTATGCTGACTGCAGGAATGTCCACCAGAGCTGTTTGGCAGAGAATTACATGTTCATTTCTGTACCATAAAACACCTCCAACGTCGTTTTAGAGAAACGCAGACCATGTGTAACCGTGCAAGCCCAGGTCCTCCACATCCGTCTTCTTCACCTGCGGGGTCGTCTGAGACCAGCCACCCAGACAGCGGATGAAACTGAGGAGTAATCATTTTTATTTCTTTTACCACTTTTTTCTACCAATTTTCGATCTTGTATCATCGCTGCAACTCTCCAACGGGCTCGGGAGGTGGAGGTCGAGTCATGCGTCCTCCAAAACATGACCCACCAAACCGCGCATCTTAACACCTATGCCCTCCAAGGCCGACCTATGGCTGCGCCCCTGCCCAGTCACGTGAAATCCATAGATTAGGGCCTAATGAATTCATTTCAATTGACTGATTTCCTTATTTGAACTGTAACTCAGTAAAATTGTTGAAATTGTTGAATGTTGCTTTTATATTTTTGTTGAGTGTAGATCAGGTGAACGCCTGGAAGCAGGAACCTGCATGTCAGCAGAACCTCCTCCTCCTCCCCCTCTTCATCCCCTCCTCCTCCTCCTCATACCCTCCTCCTCCCCATACCCTCCTCCTCCTCCCCTACACCTCTTCATCCCCTCCTCTTCTCCTCCGCCTCCTGGATCAGGACGGGTTCATGGGTCAGCCTGATGTCCGTAGGCTTCAGCCGATCTCTTGTTTTGCTCTAATAGAAGTCAGAGAGATGACTAGTTTTATGAAGTCAATAGAAGATATCCCAGCGGGAGGACAGAGCACTAAGCATGCAAGCCCAGCCAAGGGGCGAGGATATAGAGACCCGATAAGAGCTGACAGATACCAGGCAGTCTGACAGACACACAGAAAGACCGTCCTGATGTCTGATGCTTCCGAGGTGAGGTAGATGTGACACTGACACATACAGTAACCATCTCACATCACCCAAACAACAAACACACCTAGCCGAACCCCAATGAACTATTCAAATACACACAACACACCAGTCATTGGACATTATAAGCTTTTCATTTTGGAATATCTCTGGCTATTGGAGTATTTAAATGTGAGAATGATTGCTTAAACTTGGTCAGATGTCTGGGGCACACCTTCCCCATAATGCAGTTTGATCATTGTTAATTAGCGTGTAAAATAAGCAATTAACTTCCGGCCCCATATGGTCCTCTGTCTCAGTATTTGGGAAGGAGAAGAGTAGGGAGTGATTTGATTGTACCTTTCTTTCCGTCTGTGCGAGTGTGAGTGTGTGTGTGTGTGTGTGTGTGTGTTAACAGGCTAATATTCCGCACTGCTCACCACAAGCAGAACTAATCAGAGTTGACAAAATGTCTCTGCTGCCATCTTTGTCTAGCATTTGTGAGCCTCCCTCCCTCCCTCCCTCCTCCCCCCTCGTCCCCCCTCTCGTAGAGAGGACGACAGCAGCATAACATGGAGGCGTGGAAATGTGTCTTACATGTGGCTGAGCAGTAAGGTGACTGGGGCTGGGGCTAGCAGCAATAGGGTGGCCAACACAGGGTCAACAAATTCCGTTTTTACACAAATAATTTTGGGATATGGATATCTGATGGATATCAGACCTAGGTTATTGAGTTGCTACAACTGTTTTTAACTTGTAACGTATAATCTTAAAAAGTTGTCTATGAGTTGGGTGCTACTGGGTGAATGTGGAACATGAGTCTCCCCTGCTGTCATTGAGAGGATGGTGAAGCTGGGTTCTGTAATCCTGGGTTATAAATCACTGTCTGAAACGAGGCGGTTCCTCTAGTTTCATCAATGGAAATGATCTGTCAATATGCTGGAGTCACTTCACACGTGTCAGCTGTGTTGGAGCACAATAGAGCAGCTCACTGATGAACTCCCTGCACCACTCCACACAGTCTATAAAACAACTGGCCTCCACGCAGAGGAGCACCCTGTAACCCACCCACACGCCCACACATCCCCCACCACCCCGACACCCCCTAACAGACCCCTTCACAGACCACCAGATGACACAGATGGGAAACCAAACAAAAAGGAGGCTCCCTTTGTACAAACTGGGACTCCTTTCAAAAGCCATTCAGGCAACAAATTGGGTAAACCTGGCCGTGCAACACTCTGGTTTTGCTCTTTTATTAGCTTCAGCAGCACGTCACAGTAAGTGAAATCAGATTTACAAGTTTTCTGCAACAATAGCTGCTTTTTAAAGTGCAGGAAACCTATGATTTCTTGGTTTTGTTAACAAGAAACTCAAATGTTATACAGTGCATTCGGAAAGTATTCAGAACCCTTCACTTTTTCAAGATTTTGTTACATTACAGCTTTTATCAAAATTGATTAAATGTTTTTTTCCCTCATAAATCTACACACAATACCCCATAATGACAAAAAAACAACAACTGAATTATCACATTTACATAAGTATTCAGACTTTCAATTTCGAGTCTCATAGCAAAGGGTCTGGATACTTAATGTAAATAAGGTATTCCTGTTTTCGTTTGTCATTATGAGGTACTGTGTGTAGATTGATGAGGATTTTTTTTATTTTTTTTTATTTAATTTTAGAATAAAGCTGTAACGTAACAAAATGTGGAAACCGTCAAGGGGTCTGAATACTTTACGAATGCACTGTAGATCACCCCAATTACACGCATGACATCAAGGACAGGCCGCCAATTTATTTGGTTATTATAAACTTTATGGTTTGCGTCGTACAATTATTAAAGGCCAAAATATAGAATAACTACTAGACAACAGTAGATATGTTTGATTACATCCTAGGATAACTTCATGATTATCAGAAGCAGCAAATTCACTTTATTTACTGAGGATAAAGAACATAAATTCACTTTATTTACTGAGGGTAAAGAACATAAATTCACTTTATTTCTTCATAAATCATATGTATAAGTTTGCTCCGTATTTCTTCCAAATACTTGTCTAAATAGAGCAGTAACACTTCATAGTGCTGTATGCAAATGTGACAGTTGTTCATGGCAACCACTTATATTCTATGTTCTAGCCATCTACATTCTGAGATTCACATTGACACAGATCTTAGCTTGGCAGGTCAAGATAAGCTAATTATAGCCACCGTTTTCCTTCACTGGATCATGAAACTAGCGTATGATCATCATGGCTGCTGTTCAATAAACACTATGCTGTTAGAACTAGCCTCGGGTATTCTCTTGCGCTCTCTCTCTATGGTAGCCCTTAACCTTACTCTCTCCATATTACGGTAGGCCTTAACCTTACTCTCTCTCTCTCTCGCCATATTATGGTAGGCCTTAACCTTACTCTCTCTCTCTCTCCATATTATGGTAGGCCTTAACCTTACTCTCTCTCTCTCTCCATACTATGGTAGACCTTAACCTTTCTCTCTCTCTCACCATATTATGGTAGGCCTTAACCATACTCTCTCTCTCTCTCTCCATACTATGGTAGACCTTAACCTTACTCTCTCCATATTACGGTAGGCCTTAACCTTACTCTCTCTCTCTCTCTCTCTCCATATTATGGTAGGCCTTAACCTTACTCTCTCCATATTACGGTAGGCCTTAACCTTACTCTCTCTCTCTCTCTCTCCAAATTATGGTAGGCCTTAACCTTACTCTCTCCATATTACGGTAGGCCTTAACCTTACTCTCTCTTTCTCTCTCTCTCTCCATATTATGGTAGGCCTTAACCTTACTCTCTCTCTCTCTCTCTCTCTCTCCATACTATGGTAGACCTTAACCTTTCTCTCTCTCTCACCATATTATGGTAGGCCTTAACCTTACTCTCTCTCTCTCTCTCCATACTATGGTAGACCTTAACCTTTCTTTCTCTCTCCATATTACGGTAGGCCTTAACCTTACTCTCTCTCTCTCTCTCTCTCTCTCTCTCTCTCTCCATATTATGGTAGGCCTTAACCATACTCTCTCCATACTATGGTAGACCTTAACCTTACTCTCTCTCTCTCTCTCCATATTATGGTAGGCCTTAACCTTACTCTCTCTCTCTCTCCATACTATGGTAGACCTTAACCTTTCTCTCTCTCTCACCATATTATGGTAGGCCTTAACCTTACCCTCTCTCTCTCTCTCCATATTATGGTAGGCCTTAACCTTACTCTCTCTCTCTCTCCATACTATGGTAGACCTTAACCTTTCTCTCTCTCTCACCATATTATGGTAGGCCTTAATCTTTCTCTCTCTCTCCATACTATGGTAGACCTTAACCTCTCTCTCTCTCTCACCATATTATGGTAGGCCTTAACCTCTCTCTCTCTCTCTCTCCATATTATGGTAGATCTTAACCTCTCTCTCTCCATTTTATGGTAGGCCTTAACCTCTCTCTCTCTCCATATTATGGTAGTCCTTAACCTCTCTCTCTCCATTTTATGGTAGGCCTTAACCTCTCCCTCTCTCTCCATATTATGGTAGGCCTTAACCTCTCTCTCTCTCTCTCCATTTTATGGTAGGCCTTAACCTCTCTCTCTCTCTCTCTCCATATTATGGTAGGCCTTAACCTTTCTCTCTCTCTCCATTTTATGGTAGGCCTTAACCTCTCTCTCTCTCTCTCCATATTATGGTAGGCCTTAACCTTTCTCTCTCTCTCCATTTTATGGTAGGCCTTAACCTCTCTCTCTCTCCCTCTCTCCATATTATGAAAGGCCTTAACCTCTCTCTCTCCATTTTATGGTAGGCCTTAACCTTACTCTCTCTCTCCATATTATGGTAGGCCTTAACCTCTCTCTCTCCATTTTATGGTAGGCCTTAACCTCTCTCTCTCTCTCCATATTATGGTAGGCCTTAACCTCTCTCTCTCTCTCTCTCCATTTTATGGTAGGCCTTAACCTCTCTCTCTCCATATTATGGTAGGCCTTAACCTTTCTCTCTCTCTCCATTTTATGGTAGGCCTTAACCTCTCTCTCTCTCTCTCCATATTATGGTAGGCCTTAACCTTACTCTCTCTCTCCATATTATGGTAGGCCTTAACCTCTCTCTCTCTCTCTCTCCATTTTATGGTAGGCCTTAACCTCTCTCTCTCTCCCTCTCTCCATATTATGAAAGGCCTTAACCTCTCTCTCTCCATTTTATGGTAGGCCTTAACCTTACTCTCTCTCTCCATATTATGGTAGGCCTTAACCTCTCTCTCTCCATTTTATGGTAGGCCTTAACCTCTCTCTCTCTCTCCATATTATGGTAGGCCTTAACCTCTCTCTCTCTCTCCATTTTATGGTAGGCCTTAACCTCTCTCTCTCCATATTATGGTAGGCCTTAACCTTTCTCTCTCTCTCCATTTTATGGTAGGCCTTAACCTTTCTCTCTCTCTCCATTTTATGGTAGGCCTTAACCTCTCTCTCTCTCTCTCTCTCTCTCTCTCTCTCTCTCTCTCTCTCTCTCTCTCTCTCTCCATTTTATGGTAGGCCTTAACCTCTCTCTCTCTCTCTCCATATTATGGTAGGCCTTAACCTCTCTCTCTCTCTCTCTCTCCATATTATGGTAGGCCTTAACCTTACTCTCTCTCTCCATATTATGGTAGGCCTTAACCTTACTCTCTCTCTCCATATTATGGTAGGCCTTAACCTTACTCTCTCCATATTATGGTAGGCCTTAACCTTACTCTCTCCATATTATGGTAGGCCTTAACCTTACTCTCTCCATATTATGGTAGGCCTTAACCTTACTCTCTCTCTCCATATTATGGTAGGCCTTAACCTTTCTCTCTCTCTCCATTTTATGGTAGGCCTTAACCTCTCTCTCTCTCTCTCTCTCTCTCTCTCTCTCTCTCTCTCTCTCTCTCTCTCTCTCTCTCTCTCTCTCTCTCTCTCTCTCTCTCTCCTCTCTCTCTCTCTCTCTCTCTCTCTCTCTCTCTCTCTCTCTCTCTCTCTCTCTCTCTCTCTCTCTCTCTCTCTCTCTCTCCTCTCTCTCTCTCTCTCCTCTCCTCTCCTCTCTCTCTCTCTCCTCTCTCTCTCTCTATATATATATATTATGGTAGGCCTTAACCTTACTCTCTCTCTCCATATTTATTTGCAGGATATTCTGACATTTTGCATGGCAATATATTTGTTGACCTGTGTCTTGATTGAACCATATTATGCGGTAAATATGCGGTGATTGGCTGAAAATGCAAGTTGTCTTTTTGTACTGCGGTGATGGGTCAGGTTAATGCAAAAATATTGCGATGATTTGGCTGTTTTATACTGAAATAGTGCGATGATTGGTCAAATTTGCAAGCCCAATGCAAAATATGCAGGAACTGTTTGATTTACCCAAAAAATGTGCCATCACAGAATCCTGGAGGGACTGCTACATATTACGGTAGGCCTTAACCATGTTCTAACAGGCACATCATCAGTTAGGGAGGTTTATTTTTAAGTTAGGACACAAGTTTGAACACACAAGCTTTCTGTTCTATGGCCCTCTCTCTCTTTTCTCTCCTTCCCTCGCTCTCCTCTCCCCTCTGCCTCTTCTCCACCTATCCCTCACCCTCTCTTGCTCCCCCTCTACCTTCCGCTCCCTCTCTCTTCTCTCCTCTCTAACCCTCTCCCAGTGTCGCTACAATCTGCATAGAGAAACATTTGTCATCATTAGCTGGGCCCTGACAGTTGGCACCCATATTTTCTCATCTCCACCACGGGAAATTACGAACCCTTCAGGCCTTATTTGGGTAACATGGCCTAATTTCATCATGGGCCCAGCCACCAGCATTTCATTACAACACAATCCTCTTTAATCCCTCCCTTTGCCTTTGTTTTCTGCTGCGCTGCTGTGTGCTTTGTTACTGGAAGCATAGTGTTGAAGGGAGAGAAGGGCTGTGCAATTAATGTGAGATTCATAATGGGCTCCTGCGCTGCAGTAAACATGCTCTGGTGGAGTATCACAGTGTAACACAGGGTCAGTGGGCCCATGATTACAGTGTCCACCTTTAGACAGGAGAGGAGACGTCTCCTACACATGAAGATGAATCACTCTGCCTCTGTTGCTTTGTTGCCTTCCGCTCTATATACACGAGACGATTTGTTTCCTTCCACTCCGTATACGGAGAGTGAAGGTGCCTCCTCATGTCTGTTCTTATATGTATACGTTATACACTGAGTGTACAAAACATTAAGAACACTTGCTCTTTCCATGACATAGACTGACCAGGTGAATCCAGGTGAAAGCCATGATCCCTTACTGATGTCTCTTATTAAATCCAGATGATGAATGGGAGGAGACCAGTTAAATAAGTATTTTTAAGCCTTGAGACAATTGAGACATGGATTGTGCATGTGTGCCATTCAGAGTTTGAATGGGCAAGTAAAAAGATGTAACTGCCTTTGAACGGGGTATGGTACTAGGTGCCAGGAGCACCGGTTTGAGTGTGTCAAGAACTCAAATCAAATCAAATTGTATTTGTCACATGCGCCAAATACAACAGGTGTAGCCCTTACAGTGAAATGCTTACCTACAAGCCCCTAACCAACAATGCAGTTTAAAAATACAAATAACAAATTAAAGGAACAAGTAATTAAAGAGCAGGGGTAAAATAACAATAGCGAGAAAATATACAGGGGGTACCGGTACAGGGTCAATGTGTGGGGGCACCAGTTAGTCGAGGTAATATATACATGTAATATGTACAGAACTGCAACGCTGCTGGGTTTTTCACCCCCAACAGTTACCCATGTGTATCAGGAATGGGTTCACCACCCAAAGGACATCCAGCCAACTTGACACAACTGTGGGAAGCATTGGAGTCAACATGGGCCAGCATCGCTGAGGAACCCTTTTGACAACTTGTAGAGTCCATGCCCTGACAAATGTATGCTGTTCTGAGGGAAATAGGGGTGCAACTCCATATTAGGAAGGTGCACCTAATGTCTTGTACACTCAGTGTAAATACAGTCAGGTCCATAAGTATTTGGACAGTGACACAATCTGCATCATTTTGGCTCTGTACGCCACAACACGGGATTGGAAAGGAAACAATCAAGCAGTGCTTTAAGTGTAGACTTCCATCTTTAATTTAAGGGTTTTGTCAAAGTTATTGTATGAATCGTGTAGGAATTGCAACCATTTTATTCATAGCCCCCGAATTGTAGGGGCTCAAAAGTAATTGGACAAACTAACATAATCATAAATTAAATTGTGAGTTTTAATACTTGGTTGCAAATCCTTTGCAGTCAATGACTGCCTGAAGTCTGGAACTCATAGACATCACCAGATGCTGGGCTTCTACCCTGGTGATGCTCTGCCAGGCCTTTACGGCTGCTGTCTTCAGTTGCTGCTTGCTCTTAGGGCGTTTTGCCTTCAGCAAGTAAAATGCATGCTCAATTGGATTCAGGTCAGGTGATTGACTTGGCCATTGCAGAACATTCCACTTCTTTGCCTTAAAATGTATTTGGTTGTTTTTGCAGTATGCTTTGGGTCATTGTCCATCTGCACTGTGAAGCGAGGTCCAATGAGTTTTGAAGCATTTGGCTGAATCTGAGCATATAATATAGCCCTAAACACTTCAGCATTCATCCTGCTGATTTTGTCAGCAGTCACATCATCAATAAATACAAGGGAACCAGTTCCATTAGCAGCCATACATGCCCACGCCATAACACCACCTCCACCATGCTTCACAGATGAGGTGGTATGCTTCGGATCATGAGCAGTTCCTTCCCTTCTCCATTCTCTTCTCTTCCCATCATTCTGGTACAAGTTGATCTTTGTCTCATCTGTCCATAGGATGTTGTTCCAGAACTGGACAGGCTTTTTAGATGTTGTTTGGCCAACTCTAATCTGGTCTTCCTGTTTTTGAGGCTTACCAATGGTTTACATCTTGTGGTAAACCCTCTGTATTTACTCTGGTGAAGTCTTCTCTTGATTGTTGACTTTGACACAGATACACCTACCTTCTGGAGGGTGTTCTTGATCTGGCCAACTGTTGTGAAGGGGCTTTTCTTCTGTCATCCACCACAGTTGTTTTCCGTGGTCTTCCGGGCCTTTTGGTGTTCCTGAGCTAACCAGTGCGTTCTTTCTTTTGAAGAAAGTACCAAATAGTTGATTTGGCCACACCTAATGTATTTGCTATCTCTCTGAGTGGTTTTGTTCAGCCTAATGATGGCTTGCTTCACTGCAGTGACAGCTCTTGGACTTCATATTGAGGGTTAACAGCAACAGATTCAAAATGCAAATGCCACACTTGAAATCAACTCTATATCTTTAATCTGTTTACTTGTAGATGAATTAATGCGGGAGTAACACACATCTGGCCATGGAAGAGCTGAGCAGCCAATGTACAATTAATTTTGGTTCCTTAATAAAAGGGGGATGACCACATCTAAAAAGTCCTGTAATTGCTACACCGTTCACCCAATTTGGACATAAATACCATCCTATTCATTATTTAATTTCAACTCCAATATGCTGTGGTAGACAGCTACAATAATAATAACTTGGTCAATGTCCAAATATGTATAGACCAGATTGTATATATCTTACAAAAACAAACATGGAGGGGGCACCTTTCCTCTCCCTGGCAAAACAACCTGGATATTGCACTATAAACTAGTCACCAAGCCACAAGCATGTACAATACTGCTACTCTAACAGCTTCACAACAGCAGAGATGTTAACAGATAACAGAATAATAACATATCAGGACACTGCTCCCATCTCTTACTAATAGAATAGGGATAGGTAGTCAGTTGTACAACTGAATGCATTCAACTGAAATGCGTCTTCGCATTTAAACCAACCCCTCTGAATCAGAGAGGTGCGGGGGGCTGCTATAATGTACTTCCACGTCTTCGGCGCCCGGGGAACAGTGGGTTAACTGCCTTGCTCAGTAATACCTTAACACAGTCACATAGAACAGATACAGAGTTTATCTGTGTGATTATACAGACAGGAGAAGCCACAGGCTGCATCACAAACGACACCCTATTCCCTATGTAGTGCACATATAGCAAATACCATTGGGCCCTGGTCAAAAGTTGTGCACTATATAGGGAATAGGGTGCCATTTGAGATGCAACATAACATAAGCATTTCTACACAGTAATGCCATGGGCACAGACAAAAACAGAAAAATATGTGATCGCTCACAGAATGTTATGCTGTGGATTTTTTAAATGGCAGACCTCTGATAATACCTCTCATTTTCTGTGTTATTATGTGAAGCCGTGTTGGCAAATAAAACTAAATTATATTTAATTATATTCATGCTAAATTGATGCAAATACATGCATGTCATTCATCAGAAAGGCTGACAAGCGTTCCATATTGAGGAGAGGAGGGAGGTGGGTGGCAGAGGAGAGGGGCACAACAGAAGCTGAGATAATTTGTTAATTTCCCCTGTTCCCACCCCCCTCTCTCGCTCTCTTCTTTCTCTCTCCCTCTCTCGCTTTTTCTCTCCTCCTCTCTCTCTCCTCCTCACTCTCCGTGAGTAGTGAGGAGCCAGGAGTGTTGTCCACTCCTGGCTCCTCACTACTCACAGAGAAAGGCTGCTGACAGGAGAGCTGTATCTCAATTCTTCTCTCTGCAATATCTAGAATCCTTTGTTCTTGACTCCTCCTCCTCAATCGTATTGGAGGATAAGGTCCAAGGTCCCTCCCCCCTGACCTTTTTCTCCAATCTACTTTGAGAAGGATGCAAGGTCAGAGAATGTGAGGAATCAAGGAAATATGAATCGAGAAAGAGGCTAACACAAGGAGGCTGCTGACACGAGGAGGGGGTATAACAGATGAAGAAAGGTGGGGGCCGGAGATCCAGAGGGGGTCGAGGTGGAGGGAGGATCCAGAGGGTGGAAGGCACAAGGCCCAGGAATTAACGGGCTACCCCACAGAGACACCATATTGTCTAGAATAATGATATTCAGATTATTAAAAACCCCAATGACAATGTCATTTTGAGATGAATGAATTTTGTGGGGGAACATGTCAGTGAGTCCCCATCCCGAGAGGGTTAAGTGTATTTTTCATCCCAGTGTGAGGCCTAATGCTGATCACACATGTCTTAAATGCCACCCTCTTAATCTGAGTCCTATTGCACTGCCACTCCATTCGAGACTGTTGGTATAATCTGGAGTTGACTTGGTGACTGAACCTCTCCTTGGCTGCCCTCCATCCCCAGTCCTCTATAATGCACAGCGAGATAGATGACAGAATAACATGGATGACCTTATTTGTCATGTTCTAACAGGATTATAAATAGAGACAGACACTGAGTATTATTATCCTCAATTAGCTGACTTTAATGGCCACATTATGAGATGCTGTTATTACTATTGAGACTCTTAAATTGTTTAATATGGTCCGTCTTAATCAATATTATTATGGTTTTAGCTGGGTTTGGTCTTAATCATTTACACTAATGGTGTCTATAATGCACCACAGTATTGTACATTCATAAAAACTTTTACACTGTCTGGGGCGATGGATTTGTGGCATCGAAAAATGATGTTATATTGTGAACTTAGACTTGTAATTGTCAAGCTGAAAAATCGCATGTCCATTTTCAGTCCGTTGTGTGTGTGTGTGTGTGTGTGCGTGATACACTATGGTGTCATCACAAAGCCATTTCAGCTATTAGACAAGAACTGTTGACCCCATGCCAGACCACTGACAGGAGGATCAGTCTTACTAAAAGAAAGAGAAAAATGAAGAATGGAGGGAAAAAGGAGAAGTGCAGTAGAGGCCAGCTCTGGAAACAAAGAAGCCTTCTACACAGAGAGGCTGGGTCACATGGTAGGAAGTAGAAGTCATTGTATTGATTTACACAATCATGCATAAAGCTGGAGGGTCAGAAATAGGTTCTAATGAAATTAGGCTGGGTCAGAGATAGGTTCTAATGAAATTAGGCCTCTGTCAGAGATAGGTTCTAATGAAATTAGGCTGGGTCAGAGATAGGTTCTAATGAAACTAGGTTGGGTCAGAGATAGGTTCTAATGAAATTAGGCTGGGTCAGAGATAGGTTCTAATGAAATTAGACTGGGTCAGAGATAGGTTCTAATGAAATTAGGCTGGGTCAGAGATAGGTTCTAATGAAATTAGGCTGGGTCAGAGATAGGTTCTAATGAAATTAGGCTGGGTCAGAGATAGGTTCTAATGAAATTAGGCTGGGTCAGAAATAGGTTCTAATGAAATTAGGCTGGGTCATAGATAGGTTCTAATGAAATTAGGCTGGGTCATAGATAGGTTCTAATGAAATTAGGCTGGGTCAGAAATAGGTTCTAATGAAATTAGACTGGGTCAGAGATAAGTTCTAATGAAATTAGGCTGGGTCAGAGATAGGTTCTAATGAAATTAGGCTGGGTCAGAGATAGGTTCTAATGAAATTAGGCCTCGGTCAGAGATAGGTTCTAATGAAATTAGGCTGGGTCAGAGATAGGTTCTAATGAAATTAGGCTGGGTCAGAGATAGGTTCTAATGAAATTAGGCTGGGTCAGAGATAGGTTCTAATGAAATTAGGCGGGGTCAGAGATAGGTTCTAATGAAATTAGGCGGGGTCAGAGATAGGTTCTAATGAAATTAGGCTGGGTCAGAGATAGGTTCTAATGAAATTAGGCTGGGTCAGAGATAGGTTCTAATGAAATTAGGCTGGGTCAGAGATAGGTTCTAATGAAATTAGGCTGGGTCAGAGATAGGTTCTAATGAAATTAGGCTGGGTCAGAGATAGGTTCTAATGAAATTAGGCTGGGTCAGAGATAGGTTCTAATGAAATTAGGCTGGGTCAGAGATAGGTTCTAATGAAATTAGGCTGGGTCAGAGATAGGTTCTAATGAAATTAGGCTGGGTCAGAGATAGGTTCTAATGAAATTAGGCTGGGTCAGAGATAGGTTCTAATGAAATTAGGCTGGGTCAGAAATAGGTTCTAATGAAATTAGGCTGGGTCAGAAATAGGTTCTACTGAAATTAGACTGGGTCAGAGATAGGTTCTAATGAAATTAGGCTGGGTAATAGATAGGTTCTAATGAAATTAGGCTGGGTCAGAAATGGGTTCTAATGAAATTAGACTGGGTCAGAGATAGGTTCCAATTAAATTAGGCTGGGTCAGAGATAGGTTCTAATGAAATTAGGCCTCGGTCAGAGATAGGTTCTAATGAAATTAGGCCTCGGTCAGAGATAGGTTCTAATGAAATTAGGCCTCGGTCAGAGATAGGTTCTAATGAAATTAGGCCTCGGTCAGAGATAGGTTCTAATGAAATTAGGCCTCGGTCAGAGATAGGTTCTAATGAAATTAGGCCTCGGTCAGAGATAGGTTCTAATGAAATTAGGCTGGGTCAGAGATAGGTTCTAATGAAATTAGGCTGGGTCAGAGATAGGTTCTAATGAAATTAGGCTGGGTCAGAGATAGGTTCTAATGAAATTAGGCTGGGTCAGAGATAGGTTCTAATGAAATTAGGCTGGGTCAGAGATAGGTTCTAATGAAATTAGGCTGGGTCAGAGATAGGTTCTAATGAAATTAGGCTGGGTCAGAGATAGGTTCTAATGAAATTAGGCTGGGTCAGAAATAGGTTCTAATGAAATTAGGCTGGGTCAGAAATAGGTTCTAATGAAATTAGGCTGGGTCATAGATAGGTTCTAATGAAATTAGGCTGGGTCAGAAATAGGTTCTAATGAAATTAGACTGGGTCAGAGATAGGTTCTAATGAAATTAGGCTGGGTCAGAGATAGGTTCTAATAAAATTAGGCTGGGTCAGAGATAGGTTCTAATGAAATTAGGCTGGGTCAGAGATAGGTTCTAATGAAATTAGGCCTCGGTCAGAGATAGGTTCTAATGAAATTAGGCTGGGTCAGAGATAGGTTCTAATGAAATTAGGCTGGGTCAGAGATAGGTTCTAATGAAATTAGGCTGGGTCAGAGATAGGTTCTAATGAAATTAGGCTGGGTCAGAGATAGGTTCTAATGAAATTAGGCTGGGTCAGAGATAGGTTCTAATGAAATTAGGCTGGGTCAGAGATAGGTTCTAATGAAATTAGGCTGGGTCAGAGATAGGTTCTAATGAAATTAGGCTGGGTCAGAGATAGGTTCTAATGAAATTAGGCTGGGTCAGAGATAGGTTCTAATGAAATTAGGCTGGGTCAGAGATAGATTCTAATGAAATTAGTCTGGGTCAGAGATAGGTTCTAATGAAATTAGGCTGGGTCAGAGATAGGTTCTAATGAAATTAGGCCTCGGTCAGAGATAGGTTCTAATGAAATTAGGCTGGGTCAGAGATAGGTTCTAATGAAATTAGGCTGGGTCAGAGATAGGTTCTAATGAAATTAGGCTGGGTCAGAGATAGGTTCTAATGAAATTAGGCTGGGTCAGAGATAGGTTCTAATGAAATTAGGCTGGGTCAGAGATAGGTTCTAATGAAATTAGGCTGGGTCAGAGATAGGTTCTAATGAAATTAGGCTGGGTCAGAGATAGGTTCTAATGAAATTAGGCTGGGTCAGAGATAGGTTCTAATGAAATTAGACTGGGTCAGAGATAGGTTCTAATGAAATTAGGCTGGGTCAGAGATAGGTTCTAATGAAATTAGGCTGGGTCAGAGATAGGTTCTAATGAAATTAGGCTGGGTCAGAGATAGGTTCTAATGAAATTAGGCTGGGTCAGAGATAGGTTCTAATGAAATTAGGCTGGGTCAGAGATAGGTTCTAATGAAATTAGGCTGGGTCAGAGATAGGTTCTAATGAAATTAGGCTGGGTCAGAGATAGGTTCTAATGAAATTAGGCTGGGTCAGAGATAGGTTCTAATGAAATTAGGCTGGGTCAGAGATAGGTTCTAATGAAATTAGGCTGGGTCAGAAATAGGCGCTAACCCATATCTGCTATTGTGGTCTAACACATAGACAATACAGGATAGCGCAGGATAGTGTATCTGAGTAGAGTAGAGTAGAACAGGTTGTTAGTGTTGATCTATAGTAGAGTAGACCAAGGGTGTGTTCAGGACGACAGAACGGTGTGCAAGGTTTAATTCACACACAAACGTACCTCAAAGGCTGTTGAAGAAAAGTGTGCACCGTTTTGAGGAAACGTGCAATTCAGTACAAACCGTCACGCAACGTAGAACCGAACTGAACGCACCTCAGGTTGTTAGAGCTAAGCATTAACATTTCCATGTAGATCTGTGTAGGGTAGTCCAGGTTGTTAGAGCTAAGCATTAACATTTCCATGTAGATCTGTGTAGGGTAGTCCAGGTTGTTAGAGCTAAGCATTAACATTTCCATGTAGATCTGTGTAGGGTAGTCCAGGTTGTTAGAGCTAAGCATTAACATTTCCATGTAGATCTGTGTAGGGTAGTCCAGGTTGTTAGAGCTAAGCATTAACATTTCCATGTAGATCTGTGTAGGGTAGTCCAGGTTGTTAGAGCTAAGCATTAACATTTCCATGTAGATCTGTGTAGGGTAGTCCAGGTTGTTAGAGCTAAGCATTAACATTTCCATGTAGATCTGTGTAGGGTAGTCCAGGTTGTTAGAGCTAAGCATTAACATTTCCATGTAGATCTGTGTAGGGTAGTCCAGGTTGTTAGAGCTAAGCATTAACATTTCCATGTAGATCTGTGTAGGGTAGTCCAGGTTGCAGCCACATTCTTTAGATTAAAGAGGTGATAATCCTGAAGAAAAGCCCCTCCTCTATCACGCAGAGGGATGACCAGCCTCGTGGCCACACTCACACACAGTTGGAAGTCGACTGTAGACTAGTCTGGATCTAATAAAGGCCAGTATACCTGCTGATCTACACACACACACAGACAGAGACAGAGAGAGATGGAGAAGAGGTGCGGGTTTTCCTTCCATCTCTCTCCATATGGAACCAGTATAGAAAGTCCTACATTCACAAAACACTCCATGAAAGTGATCAAGAAAATTCTAAACTAGGAAGTGGTAGCTAGTTTTGTCAATATCTAACCCCAAACGATTTCTGTTGACTATCCATCTAAAATAATAATCACAGTTAAGAATATAATAAACTATATTTCACACTTAATTTGAATTAATAGTTTCATTGTAGACCTTTAGGGTGTGCCTAGCGTAATCATGTGTTTTCTTGGCAAGGTCTATCCCAGCACACCCATGTGTTGTCATATCTGTAATGTCTGCCTGGTAACAGTGGGACATTATTAATTATGATTGGAACGATGCTGCTGACAGAGACCTCTAGACTGGCTGGCATGATAGTAGGAGACAAATATCCATCACACACACAGAGATATTACATTGGGAACTGACAAGGTGCAGTCTATCCTGATAATTTGTGGTTCTGTGCAGCAAAGTGTTGGTGCAGTAGAGTGTAAACGTCTTTATGTCCTGTACCTCTGCCGTTTAAAGTATTCTTCAAAGCTCAAACTGAACCATCTGAGACGGGAAGCCACGATGATAACTACTTATTAAGCTAGAGATGGTTCAGAGATAGGGAGATAGTTCGGCGATAACTACTTATTAAGCTAGAGATGGTTCAGAGATAGGGAGATAGTTCGGTGATAACTACAGAGATTATTCGGGGATTTGGTGTGCAGAAACATGCAGCAACTTCGTCATCATATAAATATCTAGTCTACTGGTGTTGTGCATAAATGTGTCTTGCTTCCATTGAGGTCTTGATAACACAATGAACTGTGTTATATTAGTAATACGATTGGAATAGCTAAGGAGTATTATTGTAGTAGTAATATGAATATTGTAGGCCTAGCCTATGTAGAACTCATTTACTTCAGAAAAAAATACTAGGCCTACTCAACTCAATGATATATATAATTGGGCTAAAATAATAATCACAATAGTTATAACATTGTTTTTTTTATGCAATTGTTTAAATTTTGTTTAATTTGTTCTTTCATCATATTCGTGATAAATGTAAACACTGCTCTCACACAACACTCACCGGGAATGATGTCTACAATGTACAACATCAATACTTTGTCTAGTATTAATAGAAATGGCCTGCTTTTGAAAACCTTGAGTTCACAACCCGTTCATGCTGACAAGACACCGTCATACAATATCGTGGACTATATAATCATCGGAATCACGTATTTCAACCAAATAACTAAATGCTTGCAATAAAACATTTACCATTGTTGAAAAATAATTAATATGGGAAATATATTAAAAAGCCTACCCGTGTATAGATTACAGTCTTACAAATGTAACCTTTATTTAACTCGGCAAGTCAGTTAAGAACAAATTCTTAATTACAATGACGGCCTACATTAATGGCAATATCGATGCCATCTTAATTTTCCTTCCCTGAAAAGATGTGTCCTACTTAATTTGACAAGTTCATCCTTCAATTAATGAGGGATATTAGGCCTATTTCATACATTGGAATAATGAAAAAATATTAACATTCATATTCAAAAACGTCTTCATTGAAAAGTACGCCTGAAAATGTATTTGTACAACACTGTAAGAAAAAACAGTTAACTTATAAAGGGCTTTGGGCCTTTATGTTATCATTATCCTATTTACGCTGGAAAAGAAAACACCGAAAATTAACCGGTCCAATATTTTTTAACTATTAGGATGTTGCATACATGCATTATATCCAAAATAACCATGCGATTTCACAGGCCTAATAATTATACAATGGCCTAGCCTACTGACATGCTACAGACGTAAATCCATATTCTATAGGCTATTTCAACATGCAGTAGGATATCTTTTTTCTAAGGACACTGCATTCCAAAGTCCTATTTGAAATGTCCCTGTAGAATAGATTTAGCAGTGCGAATCTTCAGTCAAAGCCAAAACAAATCTAAAATAACCAAAACATAACCCCACGCAACAACTGTCATCAAACCTGTCATTCTAGTCGTCGTGTCTAATATTAGATCAGGTACCGTCCAGAGGCTGTGGACAATACAGACACACTAATCATCAAGAATAAAACAAAACGAAAATAAGAGTAAACGAGAATAATAAACACGAGAAAAATACAACGTAAAATACATGTTTTATTCAAAACAAATAAATACGCAAAACCCTGGCATATGTTAGAGCCTAACCTACTGTAGCATTCAACCAAGCAGTTTCAAATGAGCAGTTGAAGAAAATGCGTAAGAATTTAAAAAAGACAGCCTGAAAGAGAGTAGAAAAGGGGTCTGTTTTTTCTCTCGCCAACGCGTAGGTGGACTTCCGATCCTCGAGACTACTACCTTTAGTTTAAACTGTATATAAAACCCGGGGATTAATTTGTTGTTGATAAACTGGAGGCGGTGACGAATCAGATTGCGATTGGACATCCTCTTTCACAACCCTCCCTTTATAATTTCCCGAAGAGCGTCCGGGCTGTTAAACACAGAAAGACTCAGCCGCCTCCACGACGCCCTCACACACACAGACAGACAGCACCGCGCACATTCATATGCGGATCCATAACTACAGCAGTGATTAGAGAAATAACAAAAACGAGGTTGTTTCGACTACTGACGTGAGAGGGTGTATTATGGATTTTTGATAATTATTCGCAAATCTAAGTACATACATTTTCCAACTGCAGTTCAATGCAAAAGCGTATGCTTTAGACCGGCGAGGTTATTACGCATGTGCCCCAACAAGCAATAATAGGCTTGGTTGGGACTTTTGGAACACATTTTTTTTCTTTTTAATAGCGTTCTTTCTTCTCTAAAATTGGCTCCCGTACAAACAGCCGCGTTGGATCCGTCGGCTTACTGCGAGACTCCGGTCTACAACCCGGATCTCTGCCCTAACATGATAGCCGCCCAGGCCAAGCTGGTGTACCACCTCAACAAATACTACCAGGAGAAATGCCAATCTCGGAAGGCGGCCATCTCCAAGACCATCCGGGAGGTGTGCAAGGTGGTGTCGGACGTCTTGAAGGAGGTGGAGGTGCAGGAGCCCCGCTTCATCAGCTCTCTCAACGAGATGGACAACCGCTTCGAGGGGCTAGAGGTCATCTCCCCCACAGAGTTCGAGGTGGTGCTCTACCTAAACCAGATGGGGGTATTTAACTTCGTGGATGATGGGTCTCTGCCGGGCTGCGCCGTGCTCAAGCTGAGCGACGGCCGCAAGAGGAGCATGTCTCTCTGGGTAGAATTCATCACCGCCTCCGGCTATCTCTCTGCGCGCAAGATCCGCTCCAGATTTCAGACCCTAGTGACGCAGGCCGTGGATAAATGCAGCTATAGAGATGTTGTCAAAATGGTGTCTGACACCAGCGAGGTGAAGTTACGCATCAGAGACAGATACATCGTTCAGATCACCCCGGCTTTCAAATGCACCGGGATCTGGCCCCGCAGCGCAGCGCACTGGCCCCTACCGCACATCCCCTGGCCGGGGCCCAACAGGGTAGCCGAAGTAAAGGCCGAGGGATTCAACCTTCTCTCTAAAGAGTGCTACTCGTTGAACGGAAAACAAAGTTCGGCAGAAAGCGACGCCTGGGTCCTGCAGTTCGGCGAGGCCGAGAACCGCCTACTGCTGGGAGGTTGCAGGAAGAAATGTCTGTCGGTCCTCAAAACGTTACGAGACCGGCACCTTGAGCTGCCTGGGACGCCCCTCAACAACTACCACATGAAGACTCTGGTTTCTTATGAGTGTGAAAAACATCCAAGGGAGTCTGACTGGGACGAGAACAACCTCGGGGACCGTTTGAACGGGATTCTATTGCAGCTTATTTCGTGTTTGCAGTGCAGGAGGTGTCCCCATTACTTCCTGCCTAATCTAGACCTGTTCCAGGGGAAACCTCATTCTGCTCTAGAAAATGCAGCCAAACAGACCTGGCGACTTGCGAGAGAGATTCTGACCAACCCCAAAAGCTTGGAGAAACTCTGAGGTAAATACATGTGTGTTATAGTGAAGGAGGGTCAGTGAGAGGCCTGGTGATGTATCAAAGGACTATGGACAGAAATGGTCACAATGCCTCTGTTTTATTCACGGTCTTGTAAAATGTGACTATCCTCTGACGAGGAAGAGGTTTACTCTGATATCCTTTTTTATGACCCATAGTCAAATATGACCCTTCTCTTAACTCTATATGGTGATTTAGGAGCAAATTGTACCATCAATCCACATTCAAGGTTAGGTTTCATTTCAGTATTAATCTTTCGTTATTTCTCTCCATGCCCACGGTTGTCTAAATCGTTTATTTGCTTAAATGCTTTAAAATAAAGCCCCCATACAACTCTTGAATAAATATTTATACTGTAAATACATTCATAGGTTGTGAAATTGTCAATGTTGTCCTGTGACATGTAAACGTAGGAGTTCAATTACACCTTTTGAAGTAAAATGTTTTTTTTTATCTGGTAGAAAATACATTCATTTAGTACATTCATTTCAGTAATAGTCTGCTGTATCTGTTGTCAGTGGACATTTTCTAATTTTGAAAGTTTACATTTTGAAGTGGATTTTGGTTACTATTTGTTACATTTAAAAAAAAAACATTCCATAAACATACTTGAATTCTTATTTAAAGTATACTCGATACTTTTTTGTTTGTACCTTGCTTACATGATAAAACCTGAAAATAAGAAAATATATATGAATACAGTCTAATTGAGAAGAAAAAATGCACTTGAAATACACTGGATTATAACATTTGTGATCTGATTTTTTATTCCTGTCTCTGAATTAATTTAAAGAGTTAGCCTAATAAAAAATAGCTATGTAATATTTGTGTCCCAATCATGATTAATTAAATGTATAACTTGTATTTTTTCATATATAGGCCATATTTCTTGTATGCATCATACATGGGTATTTTATAAGCCTCGTGTTTAACCCGTTTTAAATTACGCAAATATAGTTTGTCATTTCTCTATTAATTCCGGCTATAAACCTACCCTCCATATTGTATCTATCAGGTTGTCTACGTTATAATAATAGGCTGTCTATTTAAAAGCTTTTTATAGGCGTAATGCTGTTGGAAAAAAACAAATGTATGAGAGGTACGGTTGGGGTTAGACATTAGGCCTATATTTCTAATATACAGTGCACACGAAGAATGCGCAAAACAGGTGTTTTGAACGCGTAATTGTGTAAATGTCTAGGTTACAATCTTAGTGTGCGCCTAATAGTACTAGTAGTTATCCCATGTTCATACACAGTCGCTATATTTATAAACAAGGATAATATTGGTGTAAAATCGAACAGACCTCGTAGGATCTCGTTTGATGACATAGGTTTACAGGTTTTGAGGGGCTCAGAATATCAATAAATGTGTAAAATGTTGTATGCCTACAGGTCAGGTTCTCTCCAGAGGCCTGGGTAGGTTTAAGGCTCGTCTACATCCCGGGACTCCAAATGGCACAACGTTCCAATTGGACCAAATATTTTAAAACGCTCCACAATCTCCTAATGGTTGAATTCTTGCACATGGGCGAACCTGAATAATTATTTTAATCTCTAAATGACATTTTGTGTCTTGTAAAAGAAAGGAACCTGGGGTCATTGCGGGCCCAGCCAAAACATGAACATGAATCAGTAAAGTCAACTTGAATGTGAACAAAAGCTTGTGCATATCAAACAGAAAGGGAAAGTGGCGATTGGACTTACCGTGGAGTCAAGCCGTTTGAAGGAGGGGTCATCCTCGTCCACTTCGAAATAGATCTCGGTCGTCGTGATGGAGATCGTCCCTCGCGCCACTATTACTGGGGCCACGAGCTGGGCTGGGGTGCTGAGAACCACTGGGCCTATAATGCGTAATACACCGTGCATCAGATATAAGGACAAACAAAACATGGTCTTTAACAATTCCTAACAAATAATCGGATTTGTTTGATTGTGAATTATTATCAAATTTGAGTCTACTTCGATTTAGTCAGAGCACATATTGAGGCGATGTAATGTCTAGGATGCAAATTCTACAATTTCTTCTTAATTTGGGCACATGCACAGTTCTTAATTATCACGGTAACAAGTCTGTATTCAGAGTTTATTTTTTTATGCAAACTCGAATTACTCGTTCAGGTTAAACACAGAACACGGCTCCATTTTGGGTTGCACTCTGGAGGCTATAAAACAGGTTATTTTTAACCAAATCGCCATTCGGCCAATTAAACAAGCATATAGGCCAATATACATTCTAGGCTTACAAAACGATTTGAAGCTAATTTACATAAGTAATAACCAGTTTAACTAAAGGCGCGTGCTGTGCAATAGGGCCAGAAGTATGATACGGTCTATCAGAACTAAACCAGAGATGAAGGAGCGCTTGCCAATACGATGAATGTTCACTTATAACCTATAGGCTATTATTATGCATATTCATATTTTTCATAACAATTATTTCAGTTACTATAGCAACATCTGGGGCCTCTAAAAGAGAGACACAACACCACCCCCAAATGATTGTGACAATTTGCATAGCATCCTAAACGATTATTATTTTTTTAAACAGTTTCTTTGAGGGAAAATAAAAGCTTTTGCATTTGTGCTGACAATATCCGTTCAGTATTTATTTACGATGTTTTTTTGATCCCTGGTCAGCTGATGGGATCACATGCCATCTCTCTTTTTGTCTCCACCCGTCTTCCTCCCCATCTCCATCTCTCCTCCTGTCCTCTCTTCTCCCTCCATTCTCCATGTTCTATTTGGAGCACTATCGCCGAGGCGCGTCAGCGCCAGTGATTTGTCTCGAGCTCAAATGAAAGCTCTTCAAATTGGGATATTTATCGATCGCGTGAACTCCAAAGAGTCACTTTAATGTCTCGTCAATCTTAATCCTGTGCTCCTCAGCCAATTATGCCTGATACTGTTGCGAGATTTCAAGTGGATTTTGGTTTCAATTCCCTGGGCGCTCTTTCATTGTGCTCACGGAGCGTTCAGGAATAGTGGAATCGGCTTTCCTACTCTTTCTCGCTGCCTGCCCTATAGCTGTCTGTAATAAACTCTCTGCATGTATTAAACTGATCTTATCTGATTACACCATCACCGTTAAATATGTGCTTTACAAGCTATAGTAAACATGTAATATCCCGGGTCTAATAACGTTACAGGTGTATTTATTGTATGCCTATGAGAACATATGTCCCTAACATGCCTCACAACATATTCATGAATAGATACTACAAAATACACTGATATATAATGTATAGCCTACAATATAGGCCTACGTGTACATATAACGTAATATTATACAATATAATTACTGCGTTGCTCTCACAGAACAGAACGCAATGCTTTTGAACATGGAGCAAAACGCGATCAAAACATCACTGTCATTATTATTGATTAGCCTATGTAATTATCTTGTAATGGCAGCTGTTCTTAGTGTTGTTTCCACATTGAGAGAAATATTAAACCTGCCCCATGTTAGGCTACATTTGAACAGAGAATTAGGCCGACGTCTCAATTAACGGACAGATATTGTTTTATATTCGATGCTGTTTGCAAGAGATTCCCAGCAACCTAAAGGGTTTGTCTTTCTGCAACATAAACTCTCTATTCAAAGATCTCTAGTCTACTCTCCCTCGGAGAGCGCGAGAGAGATAATAAAAAGACGTTGGAGGGTACAGAACCATTGTGTTGTGGCCTGAAGGGGCTCTGGTACATACAGAGACAATACAGCCTTAATCCACTGGATCCACCGCGCTACAGGGACGGGATTAAACTGTAATCCCTCTAGGTATACTCCATAATTAGGAGTTAGTATTAAAACGTTTACACGATAATAATAATAATAAATTATACAGGTTTCCATATGCCAAAGGACTGGATTCTGATAATACGTGAACTATAATGCTAGATCTTTGGAGCCTTTTTTTTATTTTTTTAAGTTATAGTAGTAATAATAATATTTACACAGACACAGACACAGACACAGACACAGACACACACACACACACACACACACACACACACACACACACACACACACACACACAGACACACACACACACACACACACACACACACACACACACACACACACACACACACACACACACACACACACACACACACCTTTGACTTGGATGGTCTTCAGAGTAATATTTCAGAAACATGTAAATTGTACATTGAGCAAATAATTCAATTCATAGCAAACATTATTCCAGTTATAATATTCTATTACATAGTTGCAGTTTCTTGGTGTTATTCTGTGTGTACTGGTAAACTGTTAAAAAGTCTGTTCTGATGAAGACAGTCACAGTGATGTCACTGCTACACAGACACAAGGCATTCTGGGTAGTGTCATAATTAAAACAGCACTGTACATTCTCCCACAGTCCTGAATGCCCAACATTCCTCTCAAAGGCTTGAATAAGTCTAAGAATTCCCTATATAGGGCACCATTTTTGACCAGGGCACATAGGCCATCAGTGTGCCTTTAGGGACGCAACCTAAAACTGTCCCATTTCCTGTCATATATACAATAAAGATTAATTTCTTAAACATGTAAGGTAGACAGTGATATTATATGTTATTCAACACATCCTGAGCAGTGTACTTTTTTATGGGGTTTTGTCTAAGTATTTATGACACTATTATCTTGCACTCATAAGGCTAATTATTACCCATGTAAGGGATACAATTATGAGAGAGAGAGAGAGAGAGAGAGAGAAAGAGAGAGAGAGAGAGAGAGAGAGAGAGCGAGAGAGAGCGAGAGAGAGAGATATATATATATGAACGGTGAACTTCACTTGTTAGGGCATGATAATGCACCCTTGAGAGAGTACAGAATGCCTGTTTTTGACTGGTCCATCCAAAGGTCTGTCAGTTAAGATCATTAATTTCTCAACCAAAACAGTAAACAGCCACTATCTAAATACAACACCTCCCTCTTCCATCCCCTCCTCTCCTTGTGTGATTTGGGTTACAGATGAGTAGACAAAAGGAGTGTGTTGATGCCAGTGAGAGCAGACGGTGTTGCCAGTGTTCAGGGGAAGTGAAACTAATCATGGGTTTGGTAACCACAGGGCAGGCTCCTCCCGCCCCAATAGCTAGCTGAGCCCAGGGTAAGCCACACCTCCTCTGGCAGCAGACACTGGCCTGATGTTTGGTTGGCAGGAGGAGAGAGAGAGGAGGAGGAGGAGAGAGAGAGAAAGAGAGATATGGGGGAGAGAGAGTTAGAGGGAGAGAGAGAGAGAGAGACGAAGAGAGAGAGAGAGAGACAGACAGACATAGAGTGAGAGAGAAAGAAAGAGAAGGAGAAAGGCTGTCAACACACAGGGATGATCTCCCACTTAGACTGCTTAGGGCAGAGAGAGATAGAGTTTAGATATAGAGCACACAGACTGTAGCATATAGATATAGAGCACATAGACAGAACACTACCTAATGTCCAGGACTTCCGAAAGGTCAGTCTGAGATAGCGAGGGCTCCCCTTCTGGTCAGAATGTGAACATACCTTTAACTTTACCATGATGCAATAAAAAAATATATTTCTTAAGGGTTTTTGAATGGTTTCAAAAATAAATGTTTCGACCAACATTTTTAATAAGGTTGGAATTGATGTAGCTGGATAAAGAAAGGTTCAATTTTGAAATCTCTGTTTTCATTGTAACTGGTCGAGTTGATTTTGGATGGTGTTTCTTTATATATAAAGGCCAGTGCAGTCAAAAATGTGATTTTCCTATGTTTTATATATATTTCCACACTATGAGGTTCTAATAATACGGTGCAATTGTGAAAATTCTGATGATGTCCTTTCATTGTAAGAGCTGTATGAAAAGACTGCCTAAACTTTCAGCCTGTTTTGGTGGGATGGAGTTTTGGCCTGTCTGGTGACATACCCAAGTGGTAAATTTGGGTGCGTTCGTAAATTTGCTCTGGCTATCTAATCCGATTTCAGAGCACTCTCGTCTGAGTGTGCAAGAGCGCAGAATAGCTGAATTTACGAACGCTCAACACCCATTGAATATGGCCGGTGTCAGTAAACCTCGGCAAAAAAGCAGAAATAAATTGTTGCAAGCAGCACAGTTACAGTCACCAATGCTCTGGATAACATGAAAAAAGCCTAACCAGCTCTGCTAGGACGAGAAAAATGGTCAGAGTTCTCTCATTTCTGTTTGGAAGTAGCTCGCAAGCTAGCTAACTTGTTTTTATTTTATTTTTTTACCCCTTTTTCTCCCCAATTCCGTGGCATCCAATTGGTAGTTACAGTCTTGTCCCATCGCTGCAACTCCCATATGGACTTGGTAAAGGCGAAGGTCGAGAGCTGTGCGTCCTCTGAAACACAACCCTGCCAAGTCGCACTGCTTCTTGACACAATGCTCGCTTAACCTGGAAGCCAGCCGACCAATGTGTCGGAGGAAACACCGTACACCTGGCGACCATGTCAGCATGCACTTGAGACCGGCCCGCCACAGGAGTCGCTAGTGCGTGATGGGACAAGAATATCCCTGCCGGCCAAACTATCCCCTAACCCGGACGATGCCGCACCACGGGTCTCCCGGTTGCGGCCGGCTGCGACAGAGCCTGGACTCGAACCCAGGATCTCTAGTGGCACAGCTAGCACTGCGATGCGGTGCCTTAGACCACTGCGCCATTCGGGAGGCCAAGCTAGCTAACTTTAACCAGTTAGCTTGGGAGCTTGACTGCCGTTGTGAGGCCAGAACGCTCTAATCAACCCTACTCCTCAGCCAGAGCATCCAGTGTGCGCTCTGAATGCTCCGAGACTGAAACGCTCTGAATTTACAAACAGACAATCTGACAACGCTCTGAATTTACAAACAGACAATCTGACAACGCTCTGAATTTACAAACGCCCAGAGTGCACTCTGAACACTCTCTGGCACCCCAGAGTGAATTTACGAACGCACCCTTAGTTAATAGACCCATAAGAAAGAACGTTCCAAACCTTTCTGCCAAAAATAGCTAGTTTTACAATTTCCCCTTCCCACTCAGACCACTCACAGACAGTCCTAAGAAAATTCTTGCCTGAGAAATTGCTCTTTGCCAAGAAGATCTTTTTGAACATATTAATTGATCACAGTAAGGTACTTGTTACCCAGAAATTATTTTATATTGAGATAAAAACATCTGCATTGGACCTTTAAAGGGCAGTGCATTTAAAAATGTTATTTACCTGTTTTTTAAAGACATTTCCACACTAAAAAGTCTAAATAGCACTCTGAAATTGTGAAAATTATGATAACTCCCTTTTTGTGTAAGAGCTGTTTGAAAGAAAATACCTGGAATTCAGCCTGTTCAGGTGGGATAGAACTTTTGGGCCACATCATGATGTCACATTGTGAACTGATTATAATCGACCGACGACTCCATCTGGGTAAGGGAGTGGGCTCTAGACCATCCTATCCGCTCATCAGGGCAGTGTATGTAAATATCTTCACATTTGCTTTCTAACGCCCATACGAGTCTTGGAGTTATTTTCATTAAATAAACACAGAGTGATTTATGAGACATACAGTGATGATTGAATTCATTTTTTTACACAGCCACTACTTAAAGCCTGATTGTACCTCTTGAGATTCTGGACAGAAGCCAGTCATTGCATGTCTCTAAAGCTACACCCACTTACATGGCAACATTGTAGATACAATAGTCTACCATTATAATTCACTGTGTCAGAATGCCAACATACCAGTAAACCATTATCTTTTAAAAGAAACATCAGCCACATCATCTACATGCTTTCAATATCATTTTCTCAAATGCCTTAGGAATAATTTTACTCCTCAGAAAAAACAGTTTCTTAGAAGGTCTGTGAGCATGACAGAGGAGGCACAGTAACCAGATTCTCTCTCAGTCCATTTGCTGCTTTATAATCCTTGTGATTGGAACATAGTAAACGTTTCAGGAATGTATGATGGCTGCCAGGATCCGCTATTGTATTCCAGTAAAACGCTTGCATCAGGCATAAAACCACCGCAGCGCTTGCTGCTCTTATTTCAGGGACCAGTTGTTTGCAGCATTCAGGCAGTGTATCGGACCGTTGAACAGCTCCTCTTGATCTATATTCACAACCAGACTGAACTCTGAATATCTCTCCCCTGTGAGGCCAAGGCAAGTATACCTAAAGCAGCAGAAAGCATAGTTCTGACTGGAGAGTTTGGCCCACAAAGCTGGAGCCTGGTGCCATATGACCAGGAGGTGGGTTGGAGAACATTGAGAACACTGTGAGAACAGTAAGAGAACACTATGTTAAAAGTAGAACACTATGAGAACACTATGCGAACACTATGCGAACACGATGAGAACCCGACAAGAACCCGACGAGAACACTACCAGAAAGGGAAGGGGATACCTAGTCAGTTGCACAACTGAATGCATTCAACAAAAATGTGTCTTTCGCATTTAACCCACCCCCTCAGAATCAGAAAGGTGCTCGTGGCTGCGTTAAACGACGTCCACATTATTGGCACTCAGAGAACTACCTACCACCCTTATGAGAACACAATGAAAACACTAGACCACTATATAGGGAACTAGAACCTGCTGCAAGTTGGCTATGCACACTGACATGCTGCCACTGCAGCCCAAGTCCATAGACACCACAGTTCCAATAACAATACTTACCTTGCAAGCCTGAAATGTGCACTACTCAATATTAGGAAGGAGTCCTTAAATGTTTTGTACACTCAAGAGAGCACCGGACACAGGCCATGCAAACTCAGTTGTTCACTGGAGGGAAATGGATGCGGTGAGAAAGGGAACAGCTGGAAAGCCAGGGACCTGGAAGACATATGCAGATTTTTCTCCCAAGGTTCTGACTTAGTACGTAAAATCACTTTGGAGTCACTAGGAGCGAACGCCAAACAGCTAGGGTGTACTGAGAGCGCGTGGAGATCCAAAACACGCTTGGCCGACGCCAAGGCCATGAGCAGGGCAGTCTCGTAGGAAAGGACCTTCACAGACTCCATTGGTTCAAACGGCGACTCACACAGAGCATCCAGGACCAAAGCCAGGTCTCAGGTTGATGCCATAGGTTTAGACACTGGTCTGAGCCGACGCACGCCTTTCAGAAACTTCACCACCAGAGAGTGAGTCCCCGGTGTAGAGCCGTCAATCCCTACATGACACGCTGGGATGGCTGCCATTTAAACCTTCAATGTGGAAAAAGAAAGGCCCTGCTCCAAAAGCTCTTGCAAGTACATCAAAATGTCCAACAAAGAGCATATAAAAGGAGAAACTCCTTTAACCTAACACCAACCCTCAAACGCAACCCACTTATATGTATACAAACCTCTTGTAGAGGGCATGTGCACCGCCTCTATAGTCTTTATCACGTTCAAGGGTAAACCCCTAGCCGTCAAATTCAACCCTGCAGGGGCCAAACCCATAGATCCCATACATGCGAACATGGGTGCCAAACTCTCTGGGCCAGCGGGGAGCCACCAGAATCAACAGACCCTCCTGATGGACCCTCTCCACGGTGACCTGAATCAGGTCCACCGGAGGAAAAGCATAGAGCAGGGTTTGAGGCCAACTGAATGCGCTGTGCCGGAGTCAAACAACTTTCACTACACTATGAACCCCAGAGACTGAATATGGGAAACGTAGCAGTGTGGAACTCCACCTGTTCCCTCAACTCCGCTATGACCATCCAATCATCCAGATAGGTCAATAATCGGATCCCTTGGCAACTCACCGGTGCCAAAGCCGCCTCCACCACCATAGAAAAAGCTCTGGGGCAATAGGGAGAGCTCGAAAGGCCCCACCCTCGAAATGAAACCTCTGAAACGTTCTGTGGAGAGGATGTATAGCCACATGAACATACGCATTCTTTAGATCTATGGATGTGAACCACTGCAATAGCCGGTGAAGTGTAAGCATTTCAAACGTGCAAACCTTGAGGTGCTTGTTTAAAACCTAAGTCCTGCTTGGGCCCCCCATACAATAAGGTATGCACGCACTACGGATAAAAGCGTCTGCTTAATGCATATATTATTATTATATTACACGTTTCACTGTAGCTGTGGCAGCGGTATGAAGCTCTCTTGCCTGCGTGGCACAGTTCAGGTAAAACCTCCAAGTTTAAATGAAGTTTAAATGTCATTATTTAAGCATGCAATTTATTTTCTGGACATTCAGACATCATGTCATGGAACAGCTCTTATTAACCCTTTTCCTATATAGTGCACACTTTTGACCAGATAGCTACGGGCCCTGGTTAAAAGTATTGAACTATCAAAAGGAATAGGGTGCAGTCCATGACTCAATGTTCTAATGATAATAACATTTCTAGATATCGAACAACCAACTCATGTGTTTTAATAACTGATTGTGATTTGTTTATTTCCATATTTATTTCCACTGAGGAGGTTGATTCAAGTGATTTTCATTCATTATTTTGTTTTCCTAGTTTCTCTGTCCGTTATAATCAGTAAGATCAGAGTGTTAATGTGGGTTAAAAGTTCAGTTTGTCAGGTAATGTTAGTTTAGTTAATGATTTTCTGGCCATTTGGAAGGTGGTGACATATCATGCGTTCCAAATGGCACCGTATTTCACCACTTTTGACGAAAGCACTATGTGCCCTAGTCAAAAGTAGTGCACTAACTAGAGAATAGGGTGCCATTTGAAATGCAGCCATGTTCAGATTGATCATCCTTCCGGAATCAATTTAGTTTTACTTGGACTGAGATGACGGACTGACCTCTGGAGACAAACAGGCGAGGAAGGAACGGCGCTAGAGGACCAAAACAACACAGAATAGAACCGACCGGGGGTGTTTCACACATACACAACCACACAGGACCTACACTTTCACCTGAACACCTTGGAAACACTGTCCAGATTCACTTACACTACCAAACACATAAAACATAACCCAAACATAGGACAAATATGTGCATCTGTGTATCTCACCAGCCAGGTTGTCCATCTCCTTCTCCTGCAGCAGACTGGCAGTGTCATCGTCTCCATCCAACATCAGGTCCGTCTCTGGGCTCTGATTGGCTACTGCCTGGCTGCGGAACCCCTTCTTCGACTTGACCAACTCGTCCTCCTCGCTGCCTGGAGGGGGAGGGGAGGGGGGACAGACAGAACAGTAGGAACAGTCAGTCAGAGAACAGTCAGAACAGGGGGTGGTGAGAGAGGAATAGTCAGAAAAATCTGACAACAGTCGGAACAGTCAGGGAACAGCCTGACAGCAGTTAGATAACAGTCAGAAAACAGTCAGAAAACAGAAAAAAACAGTCAGACAATAGCCCGAAAGCAGTCAGAGAACAGTGAGAATGGTCAGGGAACAGCCCGACAGCAGTCAGAGAACAGTCAGAATGGTCAGGGAACAGCCCGACAGCAGTCAGAGAACAGTCAGAATGGTCAGGGAACAGCCCGACAGAAGTCAGAGAACAGTGAGAATGGTCAGGGAACAGCCCGACAGCAGTCAGAGAACAGTCAGAATGGTCAGGGAACAGCCCGACAGCAGTCAGAGAACAGTCAGAATGGTCAGGGAACAGCCCGACAGCAGTCAGAGAACAGTCAGAATGGTCAGGGAACAGCCCGAAAGCAGTCAGAGAACAGTCAGAATGGTCAGGGAACAGCCCGACAGCAGTCAGAGAACAGTCAGAATGGTCAGGGAACAGCCCGACAGCAGTCAGAGAACAGTCAGAATGGTCAGGGAACAGCCTGACAGCAGTCAGAGAACAGTCAGAATGGTCAGGGAACAGCCTGACAGCAGTCAGAGAACAGTCAGAATGGTCAGGGAACAGCCCGACAGCAGTCAGAGAACAGTCAGAATGGTCAGGGAACAGCCCGACAGCAGTCAGAGAACAGTCAGAATGGTCAGGGAACAGCCCGACAGCAGTCAGAGAACAGTCAGAATGGTCAGGGAACAGCCCGACAGCAGTCAGAGAACAGTGAGAATGGTCAGGGAACAGCCCGACAGCAGTCAGAGAACAGTCAGAATGGTCAGGGAACAGCCCGACAGCAGTCAGAGAACAGTCAGAATGGTCAGGGAACAGCCCGACAGCAGTCAGAGAACAGTCAGAATGGTCAGGGAACAGCCCGAAAGCAGTCAGAGAACAGTCAGAATAGTCAGGGAACAGCCCGACAGCAGTCAGAGAACAGTCAGAATGGTCAGGGAACAGCCCGACAGCAGTCAGAGAACAGTCAGAATGGTCAGGGAACAGCCCGACAGCACTCAGAGAACAGTCAGGGAACAGGCCAACAACAGTCAGGGAACAGCCCAACAACAGTCAGACAACAGCCCGACAGAAGTCAGAGAACAGTCAGAAAACAGAAAACAGACAGGCAACCATCAGACAACAGTCAGACAACAGTTAGACAATAGTCAGACAGAACAGTCCTACAATCAGAGAACAGTCAGACAGAACAGCCAGGAAACAGTCAGACAGCTAAACACCTCTCCCCTGAACCCCAAAGAGCAGATTCATATCAGTGTAGAAAGATAAGGAGATTATAAATACTTTCAAGTGTCATATCAGTGGAGCCAAATGGGAATCTGGTTTTGATAGATTCATAAAACGCATACCATAACATCTGGCGAGCTTCGGAAGTCTGGATTAACCACAGTACCCACAATCTCTACATGAAACGTCCAATGATGACTGACTTGGAGTAAAGAGCGGTGTACTGTAGTATTTCATAACTATTGACGTCAGAACCCACAGGAAACATATGAATACATTTAATACATTTCCAGCATCTAAACTGATAGGCTGTTTCAACATTTGTTATCAGACAAGGTAAACTATGAACCACTTTTGTTTTCAGAAAGCGGCAAAAGAGTGTTGAGGATATGTCTTCAGCTCAGAGTCTTTGAGGACTGTATCTCTCGGCTGATCAGACATAACCACACTGATCAGACAGAACCACACTGATCAGACAGAACCACACTGATCAGACAGAACCACACTGCTCAGACAGATAAATGAAGAGGATGAAAACACCAGCACATTTCATCATATGGACTGGAACAGAAGTCTAGGGGAACAGGACCATCACTCTACAGCCTGTGTCCCACCTTACAGTAAATTAACGCCATACAGTATATATAGACTATACAGTACATCCACAACATACAGACTATACAGTACATCCAAACCATACAGTATGTACAGACTATACAGTACATCCACACCATACAGTATGTACAGACTATACAGTACATCCACACCATACAGTATGTACAGACTATACAGTACATCCACACCATACAGTATGTACAGACTATACAGTACATCCACACCATACAGTATGTACAGACTATACAGTACATCCACACCATACAGTATGTACAGACTATACAGTACATCCACACCATACAGACTATACAGTACATCTACACCATACAGACTATACAGTACATCCACACCATACAGACTATACAGTACATCCACACCATACAGACTATACAGTACATCCACACCATACAGTATGTACAGACTATACAGTACATCCACACCATACAGTATGTACAGACTATACAGTACATCCACACCATACAGCATGTACAGACTATACAGTACATCCACACCATACAGACTATACAGTACATCCACACCATACAGTATGTACAGACTATACAGTACATCCACACCATACAGACTATACAGTACATCTACACCATACAGACTATACAGTACATCCACACCATACAGACTATACAGTACATCCACACCATACAGTATGTACAGACTATACAGTACATCCACACCATACAGTATGTACAGACTATACAGTACATCCACACCATACAGACTATACAGTACATCCACACCATACAGTATGTACAGACTATACAGTACATCCACACCATACAGTATGTACAGACTATACAGTACATCCACACCATACAGTATGTACAGACTATACAGTACATCCACACCATACAGACTATACAGTACATCCACACCATACAGACTATAGAGTACATCCACACCATACACACCATACAGACTATACAGTACATCCACACCATACAGTATGTACAGACTATACAGTACATCCACACCATACAGTATGTACAGACTATACAGTACATCCACACCATACAGACTATACAGTACATCCACACCATACAGTATGTACAGACTATACAGTACATCTACACCATACAGACTATACAGTACATCCACATCATACAGACTATACAGTACATCTACACCATACAGTACATATAGACTACAGTACATCCACACCATACATCAAATGCATTTTATCTGCCTTCATCAAGTTATGTCAGACCCATCCCCACCCCCAACCCCATCCCAACCTTAGCTCCAGCCCAACCACAACCCAACCCCAGCACACACCATCTCAACCCATCCACACCAGCTCAACCCATCCACACCAGCTCAACCCATCCACACCAGCTCAACCCATCCACACCAGCTCAACCCATCCACACCAGCTCAACCCATCCACACCAGCTCAACCCATCCACACCAGCTCAACCCATCCACACCAGCTCAACCCATCCACACCAGCTCAACCCATCCATACCAGCTCAACCCTTCCACACCAGCTCAACCCATCCACACCAGCTCAACCCATCCACACCCCAACCCCATCCCCAGCACACGCCTGCCACACATGACTGCACAGAGATTTCTATGAGGATTTGTCTTTTTTAAGGTCATACAAGATCTGTGAGAAACTGGAGAAGGAACTCACTGTGTGTAAGAAAAGCAGCAGAACATGTCTGGAGAAATGGGAAGTGTCTAAAACTCATCTGCCATGTTTTCTCTCAGCATGTCTCTCAGTACGCCTGGCACTCCCAGAAGAAACAAGCACCTTGTCTTGAAGAGGTCTCCTGCAACTGTTGTCAGCACGACTACCGTGAAAAAAGCAACTTCCTGCTCTGTCTCTTGTCTGGAGAGCTTTCATCAGACACATGGAAGAAGTCGGAGTGTTTCGGAAGTAGAATGCTGTGTAGCGTTAAAGAAAGGCCAGAGCCATCCAGCAGCCATCCAGCAGCCAGCCAGCCGTCTAGCATCAAAGAGACGAGTGAAACTTAAAACTGTAATTCAGTAAAGTGTCATTGCCCTCCATTGGGTCAATGAGGGAAAGCTGAGCAGAGGTGCTGACTCTGATTAGCATGATGGAGCAGAGGACCTGAGTGGGAACTAGACTAAACAAACCATGCTGATTTCTACAGGCACGCCACCAACATCAATAAGAGAGAGAGACTAAGAGCATGAGCTCCTGAGCAAATATATAGAATTAGAGTTGATTAAATGAATTTTTTTGAATTTTTTCACAAGGACTTACACAGGATACTAACCTCAACATCAAAAGCTTCAATCCAATCACAATTCCATACCTAAAACCTTGATTTTGGACAAAATTACTTGAATGGACTATTACTACCAATGAATATCAAGAAAAAACTTCTAACAAACCAAAACCTGCAGAAGAAACACAGCGGAACCTGGAAATACCATCCAACACAAAACTGAATGAGTAATATAAGCTACTTCTGAAGCCAAAAAGTAAAAGACAATAATCTCTAGGTAATTTTTTTATATAAAGCTTCATAAATAAGAGTACTAAGCTACCAAGCTGCTAGGAAAGAAACTGACCTGATCAATTAGTGGTGAAGTGTGAAGTGAGATGTATGAAAACAATGGCAGGAGAGTTCCACAGCCCCCCCCACCCCAAATGTAGAGGCCTTGAAGCCCCCATGGCTTATCCCTGTCCAGAGGTTATTACAATACAGTACCCAATGGATATAAAAAAGTACACTACACAGAATAAGTACATAAAAAGCTCCTCAAGGACAATCCAGATATACTATTTGCTGACTGCTACAAAGAGTGGAAGGTAAGCAACTTAATTTTCCACACAGACCATCCCCTGGCATGGCACAATGCTATAAGAGCTCACTACCCCTATGTCAAGAGAGGCCCAGGGTGGAAACTTAGAATGATAGACATTGAGGAAATTGAAACAACCTCTGTCAACGTGTACAAGTCTGGGACAGTAATGGCACAGGGCATCCTCATTCAGTTCCAGTAGGACTTTTAGGGGTTCAAAGAGTGGGGGAGTGAAAAAGCTTCTTCCACTTTCCCCAACGCACAATTGGTTATCTCCACCCTGCTACCACAAAAATACTTTCACCTTGCCAGTGGGTAAATGGAAGCTTTTCCCAGGACTGTGCCTCAAAACCTACTGTCTACCTGGCCCATCATCCCATCCTGGACTTGAACAGCCTTTACGACCAGGTCCACCTCTACAAGGCAGCAATCCCAACTTTTGCCAGGACCCAGCACCACACACAGGAGCAACAGAGCAATGGATACCCCGTCCAGACCAGCGAGACACCCTCCTAGACCTGTAAGACCCCCCTCCTGAAGGACCTGCACCGAGAGAACCCACGCCAAGAGGACCTATACCCAGATCACAGCATCACCAGCCACACCCCAACCAGCTAAGACCACCCCAAGCGAAACCCTGGCCACACTCTATATAGCCCCCCCCCCCCCCCATATCAGACCTATGCCCCTTTTGACCACCCCATTCCCCCCTCCCCTGCGGCAATGACCTCAGCATGACAGCAGGACATATGCAACCGGCCCAACTACCACTATTACACCTGCCCAAGCCCCATCCTGTGACCTAAGAGGTATGTATCAGATGCTCAACATGCTCTGCTCACACCTACTGTAATGGTCTGGGCCTAAACCAAACAAAAACAACACTAGGCACTATGGAACACAAAGCTTTTACTATCTCATCCTGGAATATACAAGGTCTGAGGTAATTTTGGCCTAAAGAGTAGGAACCTAGACTTCAAAGAAATTGGAAAAACAGACATTTTCATCCTACAAGAAACATGGCATAAAGGAGACGGACCCACTGGTTGCCATCTAGGCTACAGAGAGTTGGTAGTCCCATCCACCAAACTACCAGGTGTGAAACAGGGAAGAGACTCAAGGGGTATGCTAATTTGGTATAGAGCAGACCTAACCCACTATTAAATTAGTCAAAACAGGAATATTTTACATCTGGCTAGAAATGAATAAGGAAATAATCTCAACAGAGAAAAATGTCCCCATGTGTGCTACCTATACCCCCCCAATAGAATCCCCATACTTTAATGATGACAGCTTCCCCATCATAGGGTTGGAGATCAACAATTTCCAGGCCCAGGGACATGTACTAGTCTGTGGGGATCTAAGTATCTTTGAGTGTTCAGATCACAGCAAAATCACACTCTACTTGAACAGAGCTTTCCTCAATCATGAGGCATCAAAGCCAAAGGAACTGAATAATATTAAGAAACGCTATAGTTGGAAGGAAAGTAGTGCGGAAATCTAGCAAAAAACAATTAGGCAACAACAAATTCAATCCCTTCTAGGCAATTTCCTGGACAAAATGTTTCACTGCAATAGTGAAGGTGTAAACTTGGCAGTAGAAAATCTAAACAGTATATTTGACCTCTAAGCTTCCCTATCAAATCTAAAATGTCAGGCAGACAACCTGAGAAAATGAACAACAATAACATATGGTTTGATGAAGAATGCAAAAACCTAAGAAAGAATTGAGAAACCTATTCAACCAAAAACATAGAGACCCAGAATGTAACGATCAAAGAGTGAATGGGTGTGGAGTCAGGCGCAGAGAGCAAAGGATACGGGGAAAACACGCTTCAATGTCCAACCAAAAAAGGTACAAAAGGTAACGCCAAACATAGGCGTAATACACTCCACCTAAGTACACTTTGGTAACAAACCGGACAGCGAAAAACCCAATAAACAAGAACACCTCTCACAATACAGAAAACAAGCCCGCACAAACACAAGCGGGCTAATCGAACTTAAATAACACCACCCTAACACCCCAACAAGAAACAAGTGAAAACAGGAAAAAAATGGAAAAAAGGATCGGTGGCAGCTAGTAGGCCATGACGACGACCGCCGAGCACCACCCGAACGGGAGCCACCTTCGGTGATAATCGTGACACAGAAAACCTGTACCTACGCCTTCCCTATAGTGAATCACTAAAACAATACAGCAATACACTATGGAAAAAGAAGGAACAGCACATCAGAAATCAGTTCAATGTAATTGACGAATCCATAGAATCTAACCACTTCTGGGAAAATTGGAAAACTCTAAACAAACACAAAGAGATATCTATCCAAAACGGAGAAGTATGGATGAACCACTTCTCCAATCATTTTGGCTCAATAACAAAGAACAAACAGCAAAAACATCTACATGATCAAATACAAATCTTAGAGTAAACTATTAAAGACTACCATAACCCACTGAATTCTCCAATTACATTTGCCACGCTGATCCTCAACACATGTGCTCCCCAGGGGTGCGTGCTCAGTCCCCTCCTCTACTCCCTGTTCACCCACGACTGCATGGCCAGGCACGACTCCAACATCATCATTAAGTTTGCAGATGACACAACAGTGGTAGGCCTGATAGAGCCTATAGGGAAGAGGTCAGAGACCTGGCCAGGTGGTGCCAGAATAACAACCTATCCCTCAACGTAACCAAGACTAAGGAAATGATTGTGGACTACAGGAAAAGGAGGACAGAGTACGCCCCCATTCTTATCAACGGGGCTGTAGTTGAGCAGGTTGAGAGCTTCAAGTTCCTTGGTGTCCACATCACCAACAAACTAGAATGGTTCAAACACACCAACACAGTTGTGAAGAGGGCAAAGTACGTTCATCTCTAGGAAACCAAACGCATCCCCTTCCTGAGCAGTATGAAGGCTGCGTGGTCCCATGGTGTTTATACTTTTGTACTATTGTTTGTACAGATGAACGTGGTACCTTCAGGCATTTGGAAATTGCTCCCAAGGATGAACCAGACTTGTGGAGGTCTACAATTTTGGCTGATTTCTTTTGATTTTTCCACGATGTCAAGCAAAGAGGCACTGAGATTGAAGGTATGCCTTGAAATACATCCACAGGTACACCTCCAATTGACTCAAATGGTGTCAATTAGCCTATCAGAAGCTTCTAAAGCCATGACATAATTCTCTGGAATTTTCCAAGCTGTTTAAAGGCACAGTCAACTTAGTGTATGTAAACTTCTGACCTACTGGAATTGTGATATAGTGAGTTATAAGTGAAATAATCTGTCTGTAAACAATTGTTGGAAAAATTACTTATGTCATACATAAAGTAGATGTTCTAACCGACTTGCCAAAACTATAGTTTGTTAACAAGACATTTGTGAAGTGGTTAAAAAATGAGTTTAATGACTCCAGCCTAAGAGTATGTAAACTTCCAATTTCAACTGTATATATCAACAAATTGGCGAGGGGCACTAGAACAGTCTGCAGCACCCGGCCTCACCCTACTAGAACAGTCTGCAGCACCCGGCCTCACCCTACTAGAACAGTCTGCAGCACCCGGCCTCACCCTACTAGAATCTGAAGTCAAATGTCTACTGTTTGCTGATGATTTGGTGCTTCTGTCCCCAACCAAGAATGGCCAACAGCAGCACTTAGATCTTCTGCACAGATTCTGCCAGACTTGGGCCATGACAGTAAATCTCAGTAAGATAATAATAATGGCGTTCCAAAAAAGGTCCAGTTCCCAGGACCACGAATACCATCTAGACACCGTTGCCATAGAGCACACAAAAAACTATACATGCCTAAACATCAGCGCCACAGGTAACTTCCACAAAACTGTGAACGATCTGAGAGACAAGGCAAGAAGGGCCTTCTATGCCATCAAAATGAACATAAAATTTGACATACTAATTAGGATCTGGCTAAAAATATTTGAATCAGTCATAGAACCCATTGCCCTTTATGGTTGTGAGGTCTGGGGTCTGCTCACCAACCAAAAAATCACAACATGGGACAAACACCAAATTGAGACTATGCATGCAGAGTTCTGCAAAATATCCTCTGTGTACAACGTAACACACCAAATAATGAATGCAGAGCAGAATTAGGTCGATACCCACTAATTATCAAAATCCAGAAAAGAGCTGTTAAATTCTACAACTACCTTAAAGGAAGCAATCCATAACAAAGCCATCACCTACAGAAAAATAAACCTGGTGAAGAGCCTCCTAAGCAAGCTGGTCTTGGCCCTAAACAGAGAGTACACAGTGGCAGAATACCTGACCACTGTGACTGACCCAAAATTAAGGAAATTGTTGACTATGTACAGACTCAGTGAGCATAGCCTTGCTATCGAGAAAGGCCACTGAAGGGAGACCTGGCTCTCAAGAGAAGACATGCTATGTACACTGCCCACAAAATGAGGTGGAAACTGAGCTGCACTTCTCAACCTCCTTCCAAATGTATGACTATATTAGAGACACATATTTCCCTCAGGATTACACAGACCGACAAAGAATTCGAAAAACAAATCCAATTTGATAAACTCCCATATCTGTTAGGTGAAATATCACAGCAGCAAGATTTGTGACCTGTTACCACAAGAAAAGAGCAACCAATGAAGAACAAACACCATTGTAAATACAACCTATATTTATTTTCCCTTTTGTACTTTAACTATTTGCGCATCATTACAACACTGCATATAGACATGACATTTGAAATGTCTTTATTATTTTGGAACTTTTGTAAGTGTAATATTTACTGTACATTTTTTATTGTTTATTTCACTTTGTTTATTATCTATTTCACTTGCTTTGGCAGTGTTAACATAAGTTTCCCATGCCAATAAAGCCCCTTAAATTGAAATGAGAGAGACAGAGAGAGAGAGACAGAGAGAGAAACAGAGACAGAGAAAGAGAGCGACAGAGAAAGTGAAACAGAGAGAGTGAAACAGAGAGAGAGAAAGGGAGAGCGAAAGAAAAAGGAGTGAGAGGAGGGGACCGAGCAAACTGCTTTGTCCACAACACAATTCAGTTATCAAGGGGTAGAATATAGGGTTATAAATAATCAGAAAGAAAGAAGCAGGACAGGGAGAGAGAAAATGAGCTGACATGAATGTCCATCTTGTCATGAGTGATAGCCACTACACTCGGAGATGTTCTGAAATCAAAGCGGGCGGTGTGATATATGGCCGTTTGTCAACACTAAAATTTGGTGTCAAGGCTGCCTCATTAGAAATATTTGAAATCCTCCACCTTTCCCCTCACAACACACGGAGGAGGAGAAAAGAGACTGGGCCACTTTGTTTCTACCATAATTAATCTCTTTAGTCTGTGACCTTAACAGGACCTCATCCCACAGACCCTAACCCTGAAGCACAAATAGCAGCACTATCACAAACTCTACTTGTGTCAGGGTTAACCAATATAGTAGTTCTCCTTCTACACTCCAATCACCCAAGGCCTTCTGCCTCACTTCCACTACTAATATAGTGACCTTAGAAGACCCACATAATCACATGGTGGAAATTATGGCAAATCATTTGGGATGCAACAGCGTTTTAAAGTCAATCCAGAATAAGTAGATTAAACCATTTATCATTGATAGTGTTTTTATATAGGAAGAATGCCAATGACACATAAAATATCTACCATACCCAATTCATGAACAGGTTTATGATTCAGAACCATCAAAAAAAGGCCTACCATAGAGTAGGGTTTAGGCCTACCATAATATGGAGAGAAAGAGATACATTATATATATATATATATACAGTGGGGAAAAAGGTATTTAGTCAGCCACCAATTGTGCAAGTTCTCCCACTTAAAAAGATGAGAGAGGCCTGTAATTTTCATCATAGGTACACTTCAACTATGACAGACAAAATGAGGGAAAAAAATCCAGAAAATCACATTGTAGGATTTTTTATGAATTTATTTGCAAATTATGGTGGAAAATAAGTATTTGGTCAATAACAAAAGTTTCTCAATACTTTGTTATATACCCTTTGTTGGCAATGACAGAGGTCAAACGTTTTCTGTAAGTCTTCACAAGGTTTTCACACACTGTTGCTGGTATTTTGGCCCATTCCTCCATGCAGATCTCCTCTAGAGCAGTGATGTTTTGGGGCTGTTGCTGGGCAACACGGACTTTCAACTCCCTCCAAAGATTTTCTATGGGGTTGAGATCTGGAGACTGGGTAGGCCACTCCAGGACCTTGAAATGCTTCTTACGAAGCCACTCCTTCGTTGCCCAGGCGGTGTGTTTGGGATCATTGTCATGCTGAAAGACCCAGCCACGTTTCATCTTCAATACCCTTGCTGATGGAAGGAGGTTTTCACTCAAAATCTCACGATACATGGCCCCATTCATTCTTTCCTTTACACGGATCAGTCGTCCTGGTCCCTTTGCAGAAAAACAGCCCCAAAGCATGATGTTTCCACCCCCATGCTTCACAGTAGGTATGGTGTTCTTTGGATGCAACTCAGCATTCTTTGTCCTCCAAACACGACGAGTTGAGTTTTTACCAAAAAGTTATATTTTGGTTTCATCTGACCATATGACATTCTCCCAATCTTCTTCTGGATCATCCAAATGCTCTCTAGCAAACTTCAGACGGGCCTGGACATATACTGGCTTAAGCGTCTGGCACTGCAGGATTTGAGTCCCTGGCGGCGTAGTGTGTTACTGATGGTAGGTTTTGTAACTTTTGTTTTGGTCCCAGCTCTCTGCAGGTCATTCACTAGGTCCCCCCGTGTGGTTCTGGGATTTTTGCTCACCGTTCTTGTGATCATTTTGACCCCACGGGGTGAGATCTTGCGTGGAGCCCCAGATCGAGGGAGATTATCAGTGGTCTTGTATGTCTTCCATTTCCTAATAATTGCTCCCACAGTTGATTTCTTCAAACCAAGCTGCTTACCTATTGCAGATTCAGTCTTCCCAGCCTGGTGCAGGTCTACAATTTTGTTTCTGGTGTCCTTTGACAGCTCTTTGGTCTTGGCCATAGTGGAGTTTGGAGTGTGACTGTTTGAGATTGTGGACAGGTGTATTTTATACTGATAACAAGTTCAAACAGGTGCCATTAATACAGGTAACGAGTGGAGGACAGAGGAGCCTCTTAAAGAAGAAGTTACAGGTCTGTGAGAGCCAGAAATCTTGCTTGTTTGTAGGTGACCAAATACTTATTTTCCACCATAATTTGCAAATAAATTCATTAAAAATCCTACAATGTGATTTTCTGGATTTTTTTTCCTCATTTTGTCTGTCATAGTTGAAGTGTACCTATGATGAAAATTACAGGCCTCTCATCTTTTTAAGTGGGAGAACTTGCACAATTGGTGGCTGACTAAATACTTTTTTGCCCCACTGTATATATATAGAGAGAGAGGGAGAAAGAGAGTAGAGAGAAAGAGAAAAGAGAGCGGGGGGGTGAGAGAGGAAGGGAGGGGAAGAGAGAGCGAAAAAGAGGGAGAGAGGCAGGGAGGAGAGAGAGAGGGAGAGAGAGAGAGCGAGAGAGAGAAGGGAGGGAGAGAGAGAGAAGGGAGGGAGATAAAGAGAGGAGGAAGAGAGAGCAGAGCTAATGTCACCTGTCACTCATTCCCTATCGCCATGCCAACCGGACAGAATGACACATTTTCAACGTTTCCCTCCCAGTCTGAGGGTGACGATAAAAAGTAGATATTGGCTTTCAGCTTTGGTCAAATAAAGTTAACCATCTCAGAGAAGGGAACTATTTTAGTGTTCAGTAGTTTTACTGTTCAATGTGGAATTGATAATAGTTGAAATGCTTTTAAAAAGAAGCACAGGCTCCTGAATCAAACTGTGATATAACAGTCCATGTTTTATATATTGGGAGAACTCTGGAGTATTCTGTGGCATGAACCTTTCATTTTTATAGCCTCAGTCAGACTCAGGGAGCATATGTTTTTCTTGGTCTCCTAACGTCTCATACGCCCCAACCTCTCGCTCCTTAAGGAGAAACTCAATCACATGATGTTTCACTTAACAGCCTACTCTACTACAGTACATTTCCCAACAGAGGAATAAGGCTGATGGCAAATATACTTTGGAATAATTCAATATATACACCCATAAATAAAATATGAAACCTTCTTAGAATTACTGTGGAGTTGTTTTGGAAGAACACATATTCTACGTAAATTACACGAACTGGATAAACAAAATGGGCAACACTGCTATGCAGGACATGTATATTTACTGCAAAATAAAAAGTCTGAAAATCTGTCATTTATGTTTTGGTATCGCATTAAAAAAGCTTTATGTTGTGTGTTCGTCTGGCACAACAGCGACCTGACCAGAACCATTTTGGAGAGAACTTTTCCTCCTATGCCTCCACGCTACCAACACAGATCCCGCCCAGAACAGTGGAATCGGAGACAGATGCAAAGTTTTAGCGTTTGTTTTGGACGGTAATGGCAATGCAGAATGTGCTTTTTCCTCCTCTCTTGCCTCTTCCCTCTCTCTGGACTCTGTTCCCAGATGAGGGTGTCCCTCTACCCTTAACTAACCCAGCCTTAACCCATGCCTACCTGTCTCTGTAATGTCTCTATGCTTTATGACATGATAATCCTACAGAGTGATAACAGGGCAGAGCGCCACTCTGTTTCCTTGCACTGCTTCATAAACTGCGTTTCATATAGTAGCATTTCCTAATCACATAGTAGTGTTTCCTTAACTGTAGTCCCCTCTTCTCTTCAGTTTTCCAGCCTACATCAGTCCCAGATCTCCCCCCATGCCCCACCCCACCCCACCACTCTCTCTCCACGGAATTCACATTCCACACGATACAAGCTGTCCAGCATCACTGAATTGTGGGCTGGTCTGAACGCTGGGAGACACTGCTCAGTCGCAAACAGGAAAATATAAGAGACAGAGGGTACTGAGAGAAAGTAGAAACAGAGAGTAGAAAGAGAGTAGAAACACAGACTATAGATAGAGAGTAGAAACAGAGCATAGAGAGAGTAGAAACAGGGAGTAGAAACAGAGAGTAGAAACAGGGAGTAGAGACAGAGAGTAAATACACAGAGCATAGAGACACAGAGAGAGTAGAAACAGAGAGTAGAAACAGAGCATAGAGAGAGTAGAAACAGAGAGTAGACAGAGAGAGTAGAAACAGAGAGTAAATACACAGAGCGTAGAGACACAGAGAGAGTGGAAACAAAGAGTAGAGACAGAGAGTAGAGAGTGTAGAAACAGAGAGTAGAGATAGAGTAGAGACAGAGAGTATAGACAGAGTAGAGAGAATAGAGAGAGAGATATAGTAGAAACAGAGAGTAGAGACAGAGAGTATAGACAGAGTAGAGAGAATAGAGAGAGAGATATAGTAGAAACAGAGAGTAGAGACAGAGAGTATAGACAGAGTAGAGAGAATAGAGAGAGAGAGTAGAAACAGAGAGTAGAGACAGAGGAGAAACAAATAGTAAAGAGAGTGTAGAGACAGAGTAGAGAGTAGAGACAGAGTAGAGACAGCAGAGAGAGAGCATAGAGAGGGAGAGCAGAAACAGAGAGTAGAGACAGAGAGTACTGGGAGAGAGTAGACACAGAGTAGAGAGAGTAGAAACAGAGAGTAGAGACAGAGAGTAGTGACAGAGTAGAGACACAGAGAGAGCAGAAACAGAGAATAAAGACAGAGTAGAAACAGAGAGTATAGAGAGAGTAGAAACAGAGAGGAGAGAGATCAGAAACAGAGGAGATACAGAGAGGAGATACAGAGAGTAGAAACAGAGTAGAGGGAGAGTATAAACAGAGTAGAGACAGATAGTAGAGACTGAAAGTAGAAACAGAAAGTAGAAACAGAGTAGACAGATAGTATAGACTGAAAGTAGACACAGAAAGTAGAAACAGAGTAGAAACAGAGAATAGAAACAGAGAAAGAGAGTAGAGACAGAGATACAGGGAGTAGAGAGAGTAGAAACAGAGAGTAGAGACAGAACAGAGTAGAAACAGAGAGTAGAGACAGAGAGTAAAGAAAGAGTAGAAACAGAGAGTAGATTCACAGATTAGAGACAGAGCGAAAGGAAGAGAGTAGAGAGAGTAGAAACAGAGTAGAGAGAGAGTAAAAACAGAATAGAGTAAGAGAGTAAAAACAGAATAGAGTAAGAGAGTAAAAACAGAGAGTAGAGAGAGTAAAAACAGAGAGTAGAGAGAGTAAAAACAGAATAGAGTAAGAGAGTAAAAACAGAGAGTAGAGAGAGTAAAAACAGAGAGTAGAGAGAGTAAAAACAGAATAGAGTAAGAGAGTAAAAACAGAGAGTAGAGAGAGTAAAAACAGAGAGTAGCGAGAGTAGACACAGAATAGAGTAAGAGAGTAAAAACAGAGAGTAGAGAGAGTAGACACAGAATAGAGTAAGAGAGTAAAAACAGAGAGTAGAGAGAGTAGACACAGAATAGAGTAAGAGAGTAAAAACAGAGAGTAGAGAGTAAAAACAGAGTAGAGAGAGTAAAAACAGAATAGAGTAAGAGAGTAAAAACAGAATAGAGTAAGAGAGTAAAAACAGAATAGGGTAAGAGAGTAAAAACAGAATAGAGTAAGAGAGTAAAAACAGAGAGTAGAGAGAGTAAAAACAGAGAGTAGAGAGAGTAAAAACAGAGAGTAGAGAGAGTAAAAACAGAGAGTAGAGAGAGTAAAAACAGAGAGTAGAGAGAGTAAAACAGAGAGTAGAGAGAGTAAAAACAGAGAGTAGAGAGAGTAGACACAGAATAGAGTAAGAGAGTAAAAACAGAGAGTAGAGAGAGTAGACACAGCGAGTAGAGAGAGTAAAAACAGAGAGTAGAGAGAGTAAAAACAGAGAGTAGAGAGAGTAAAAACAGAGAGTAGAGAGAGTAAAAACAGAGTAGACAGAGTAGAGAGAGAGAGAGTAAAGAGAGAATAGAAGCAGAGTAAAGACAGTAGAAACCAAGAGTAGAAACAGAGAGTAGATACACAGATTAGAGACAGAGAGAAAGGAAGAGAGTAGAGAGAGAGTAGAAACAGAGTAGTCAGAGAGTAAAAACAGAGAGTAGAGAGAGAGAGTAAAGAGAGAATAGAAACAGAGTAAAGACAGTAGAAACCAAGAGTAGAAACAGAGTAGATACACAGATTAGAGACAGAGAGAAAGGAAGAGAGTAGAGAGAGAGTAGAAACAGAGTAGAGTCAGAGAGTAAAAACAGAGAGTAGAGAGAGTAAAAACGGAGAGTAGAGAGAGTAAAAACAGAATAGAGTAAGAGAGTAAAAACAGAGAGTAGAGAGAGTAAAAACAGAATAGAGCAGAGAGAGTAAAAACAGAGTAGAAACAGCAAGTAGAGAGAGTAGAAACAGAGTAGAGAGAGAGTAGAAACAGAGTAGAAACAGCAAGTAGAGAGAGTAGAAACAGAGTAGAGAGAGAGTAGAAACAGAGTAGAGAGAGAATAAAGATAGAGAGAAGAGTCAGAGAGTAGAAACAGAGTAGAGACAAATAATAGAGACTGAAAGTAGAAACAGTAGAGACAAAGAGTAGAGACAGTAACACGCTAACAGGGCAGGAGTATCTCATTACCACACCCCTATACATGGGGACCAGCCCTGGCCTAGATGCTCTGTAGCTAGATGGTGTTGCTAGATGCGCTGTAGCTAGATGCTCTGTAGCTAGATGTTCTGTAGCTAGATGCCCTGTAGCTAGAGGCCCTGTAGCTAGAGGCTCTATAGCTAGATGATCTGAAACTAGATGCCCTGTAGCTAGATGCCCTGTAGCTAGATGCTCTGTAGCTAGAGGCTCTATAGTTGGATGATCTGTAGCTAGATGCTATGTAGCTAGATGCCCTGTAGCTAGAGGCTCTATAGTTGGATAATCTGTAGCTAGATGCTCTGTAGCTAGATGCTCTGTAGCTAGATGCCCTGTAGCTAGAATCCCTGTAGCTAGATGCTCTATAGCTAGATGCCATGTAGCTAGATGCCATGTAGCTAGATGCCATGTAGCGAGATGCTATTTAGGGTCTGTAGCTAGATGATCTGGAGCTAGATGATCTGTAGCTAGATGCTCTGTAGCTAGATGCCCTGTAGCTCACCCTGTAGCTAGATGCTCTGTAGCTAGATGCTCTGTAGCTAGATGCTCTGTAGCTAGATGCCCTGTAGCTATACCTTTATTCATCCCTTTAGTTACAGTATTATTGAGGTTTCAGACATGCTCCACAGTGTTATACCTCAGAGAGCTCATTGAAAGTCAGTCAGACAACATGCAGCTCATCTCCTTCAGAGTGGATCTTCATTAGTCATGATAATAAACCAGGGAATGGCAGACTAGAGAGGATACTTATAGTATAATGTATAGAATGATAGCTAGTGATGATGTGTGATCTACTGCTGTAATAAGCTATACATGTCGTCCCGGGGTGCAGTAGAGTGTGTGTGTTCGTGTTTGTGTGTGTGTGTACGCGTGTGTGTGAATGGGTGTGTGCATGTGTGTGTGAACTCTGCTGTAACGAGCTATAAAGATCAGTGTGTGTGAGTAGCAGAGGGTCAGAGAGAGCCTGGATGTGTCCTAAATTGCACCCTGCTTATATAGTGCACTACTTTTGACCAGAATCTATGGGGCTCTGTTCAAAAGTAGTGGGAATAAGGTACCATTAGGGACACAACCAGCCTGTCCACCTGAGCAGGGCAGCAAGGACACCTGGAGGTAGAACAGCCTGTTAAACACTGGATCAATATGAAACTGACTTCCATTTCATGGTTCCCCAGCTCCAATCAGCTAACTATATCCTCTGCTGCAGCTGCTGCTACAGAACAGAGAAGGTATAGTCATACAGACAGACAGAGGGCAGAGACACAAAGCTAACCCTCCTTAGTCCTCCTCACCCTGTCAATGTTGCTAATAGATGTACACACACATAGACATTTCAATCCACACATTCAAGAAGCTCCCAAAGAATAAACTGGGGGAAAAATAATTTACTGAACACAAGTACTGAGATTGTCAGTCACTAGTGTGTTACTATCTGTCTACAGACAGCTTTCAAACATTTTCTCTCAAACATTAAACACATTTCTCCTCTGACATGATGTTTCCCCAGTGAGTGAAACTGGTCAGACTGACATTTAGGACCAGGCAAGTAGTCTCTCTCTCTAGTTATTGGAGTATGATCATCATGGCTGCTGTTCACTAAATACAAGGCTGTTAGATCCAGCCTCAAACGCAGTCTCTCTCTCTCTGTCTCTCATAATGAATGTTGTAAATGCTTTTTTTTCTGTTTGTAAAGTGTTGTTCTCCTTGTCCTCTAGTAGGTGTCTGGACGGTTGAGAAAGAAATAAGAAGCAGACAGTGTCATTATTGTGTGTGTGCCATTAACATGGGCCACCTGCAGCCCAGAGAGAAACCATCTGGTGTGTGCGTGTTATCCGCAGGACTGGCGTGTGTGTGTGTTCTGGCAGTGACACAGAGCTGAGAGGCCAGATGACATGCTGAACCAACAGTCGGCTCCCCCGGCACAGCTATCTGTATCCCAAATGGTACCCTATTGCCTACATAGTGCACTATGACGAGTATTAGGGCCCAGAGAACTAGGGCTCAGAGTTTCTCCTGGAGGTCAAACTCCTGGTCCTCCTCATACCAGACCTGGATCATCAGGCATGGGTTAGAGAACTGGCCTAGTGACTGCTCACCTCCGTTCATACCTCCCGATGAGTGCAGACAACTTGGAACAACAGGATTTAATAGCATCACAGAAATGAATGACGTTTTCTTTTATTGCATGTTTTCTTTGATGTGAGAGCATTTTATAGTTTCTAAATCACAACATTTTGTTCCCCTTGTTCCTTTACTCCATCTGTTCTGCTAGGCGGCATCCAAAATGGCACCCTATTCCCTGCAGTATATAGTGCACCACTCTTGACCAGGGTCCACAGGGCTCTGGTCAAAGGTAGTGGACTATATAGGAAACAGGATGTCATTTGGGACGCAGCCCTAGTCAGCTCAATGAGGGAAAGTTAGTGACTAAGAGCACAACAGTTAAATGAAAAGTCTACAAAAAATACAATGTTTCATTGAACGGACGTGTCATGTTCAATTGACAGAGGCAGTAAATATGTTACCTATAAAAATGACAATAAACTTCTCTCAGCTCAGCAACAGGCCCTGCCCGTAGTACACGGTTCAACCCTGGACCCTGAGGACACTGAGACCCTCTATAGCTCCTCACTTTATAAGGCTGGCCTTGGCAGTGAGAAGAACCCAGTGGTTGTCTGGGATCATACAACATTATGAATAACAGGATTGTACTGTGTGGAGAGAGACAGCAGCTACTGTCATCTATGCCCCTGACCCTGTCATGTATTGACCAAACCCTAAACACTGAGCAAAAATGGTCCCATTCCATCAGGAGACTAGCTACTTCTACAGACTTTGTAGAATAGAGAAAATGGTTAGAAGCAGATATCAAGTATAGTTGTGTTGGGATGTGCTAAACTTTGAACATTGAGATATTAAATGAATGATGGGAAATGAAAGAGACTGGGTTATGTTAGAAGTGAATGGTTCTCAGAAGAAAGAAGAAGGCTTGGGAATGTGTATTAGATGGAAGAGAGGTTGAGGTCAGGAGGTGAGGACAGATTCTCTTAAGAGAGTAATAAATGTTTGGAATCCTGTTACCCTCTTTATTAGCTTCCTGTAGAGCCATAAAATGTAAGGATTGGAGAGAAAGGGGAGTGTCTTAAGTAGGATGCATATAAACAGTGAAATCTTTAGCTGTCTGATTTCAGCTGTACAGAACCTTTAGGGAATGATAAAACTTGGTTAAACAACTTCTTGTCAATAGGGGGGCGCTGTTTTCACCTTGGAAACAATCGTGCCCAAATTAAACGACCTCGTACTCTGTTCTAGATCATACAATATGCATATTATTACTATTGGATAGAAAACACTCTCAAGTTTCTAAAACTGTTTGAATTATATCTGTGAGTAAAACAGAACTCATTTAGCAGCAAACTTCCATACAGGAAGTGAAAACTCTGAAAACGAGGCTCTGTTTCAGGGCCTGCCTATTCAACTGGCTTTTATTTATCGATATGTATGCACTTCATGCGCCTTCCACTAGATGTCAACAGGCAGTGGAAGGTTGAATGGGGTGTCTAGCTTGATCTGAGGCCGAATAAGAGCTTTTGGAGTGACAGGTCTGCCCTTTTGTCAGTTTTCCACGGCGCGCGAAGGAGCTCCACATTGTCTTCTGAAAAGCGTTCGGTATACACGCCGAATATCTCCGGCTCTGATTTTATTTGATACATATGAGAAAATCATCATAAAGTAGGATTTTTCAACCGAGTTTGATCAGTTTATTCAACGTTTATTGGGACTTTTGGAATTTTCCGTTCTTTGCGCCAAGAGATGATGGGATTGTTCGCACCACAATGCTAGCCAAGGTTGCTAATTCGACAGAAGAAATGGACATTCTAAAACCAAACAACGATTCTGGAAATAGGACTCCTTGCACAACATTCTGATGGAAGCTCGGCAAAAGTAAGACAACATTTATGATGTTATTTCGTATTTCTGTGTAATATGTTGACTCCTATTCTCCGCCGTGTTGGTGAGCGCTGTCTCACAATAACGCATGCTGTATGTTGTGGTAAAGTTATTTAAAAAAATCTAACACAGCGGTTGCATTAAGAACCAGTGTATCTTTCATTTGCCATACAACAAGTATTTTTATGTAAAGTTTATGATGAGTTCTTTGGTCAGTTTAGGTGAGTGTCCAAAATATCTCCGGACATTCTGGTGAATCGTTGCTACGTATTCACAATGTATAACCACGATTTGCAGCTCTAAATATGCACATTTTCGAACAAAACATAAATGTATTGTATAACATGATGTTATAAGACTGTCATCTGATGAAGTTGTTCAAGGTTAGTGATTCGTTTTATCTCTATTTTGTCGGTTTTGTGCAAGCTATTTTGGTGGGGAGTAAATTGCGTTGTGTGTTTGGCTAGTGAGCTAATAGAAATATATATTGGGTTTTGGCTGTAAAACACTTAAAACATTTGAAATATTGGCTGGATTCACAAGATGTTTATCTTTCATTTGCTGTACACCATGTATTTTTGATAAATGTTTTATGATGAGTATTTATGTATTTCACGTTGCTCTCTGTAATTATTCTGGCTGCTTTGGTGCTATTTGTGATGGTGGCTGCAATGTAAAACCAGGATTTGTAGCTATAAATATGCACATTTTCAAACAAAACATAAATGTATTGTATAACATGATGTTATAAGACTGTCATCTGATGAAGTTGTTCAAGGTTAGTGATTCATTTTATCTCTATTTGTGGGTTTTGTGAAGGCAACCAATGCGGTGGAAACATGGTGAAAATATGCCGTTGTGTGTTTGGCTATTGTGGTTAGCTAATATAAATACATATTGTGGTTTCGCTGTAAAACATTAAACAAATTGGAAATGATGGCTGGATTCACAAGATGTTTATCTTTCATTTGCTGTATTGGACTTGTGATTTCATGAAATGATATTATATGATATCCCTGTCCCGTTAGGCTAGGCTATGCTAGGCAGCTTTTTTGATGAGGAGGATCCCGGATCCGGAAGAGAGAAGCGGTAGAGGTTTTATGCTTCTATAGTGTCCGTGATTTATTTACTCTGAAAAATAAGAACCTAACAGTTGACAAGAAAAACTGTTGAAATAAGGTTGCTTATTACAGTGTCCCGATAGTGGGTTAGTGTCGCCAAATACGCTCCTGTGTTATCCTCTGGGTCTACAGTATTCTGTTTATCTTTTCAATCACACATACTGTAAATAAATCAGCCAGGAGCATGCTGACTAACCATAGTCGTCTAACGTCTTGCAGGGAATGTCCAGGTGGGTGGAGCCAAAGGGGTTCCGTACGAATCTCCGCCTCCTCCGTAGGTCGTCCTCCCAGTAGTCCAGACGCCAGAAGTCATTCAGCTGACTGAGAGACAGACAGAGACAGACAGGTTAGACTGAGAGACAGACAGGTTAGACAGAGACAGACAGAAACAGACAGGTTAGACTGAGAGACAGACAGGTTAGACTGAGAGACAGACAGAAACAGACAGGTTAGACAGAGAGACAGACAGAGAGGTTAGACTGAGAGACAGACAGGTTAGACAGAGAGACAGAAGGAGACATACAGGTTAGACAGAGACAGAAGGAGACATACAGGTTAGACAGAGACAGACAGATACAGACAGGTTAGACAGAGACAGAAGGAGACATACAGGTTAGACTGAGAGACAGACAGGTTAGACTGAGAGACAGACAGAAACAGACAGGTTAGACAGAGACAGAAGGAGACATACAGGTTAGACTGAGGGACAGACAGGTTAGACAGAGACAGACAGATACAGACAGGTTAGACTGAGAGACAGACAGAAACAGACAGGTTCGACAGAGAGACAGCCAGAGACAGACAGGTTAGACTGAGAGACAGACAGGTTAGACAGAGAGACAGACAGAGGCAGCCAGAGAGACAGACAGGTTAGACTGAGAGACAGAAGGAGACAGACAGGTTAGACTGAGGGACAGACAGGTTAGACTGAGAGACAGACAGAAACAGACAGGTTAGACTGAGAGACAGACAGAGACAGACAGGTTAGACAGAGACAGAGACAGACAGGTTAGACAGAGACAGAGACAGACAGGTTAGACTGAGAGACAGACAGAGACAGACAGGTTAGACTGAAAGACAGACAGGTTAGACTGAGAGACAGACGTTAGACAGACAGAGATTGACAGGTTAGACAGACAGAGATAGACAAGTTAGACAGGTTAGACAGATAGAGACAGAGGCGGACAGGTTAGACTGAGAGACAGACAGAGATGGACAGGTTAGACTGAGAGACAGACATACAGGTTAGACTGAGAGACAAACAGAGATAGACAGGCTAGACTGAGACGGACAGGTTAGACTGAGAGACAGACAGAGATGGACAGGTTAGACTGAGAGACAGACAGAGACGGACAGGTTAGACTGAAAGACAAACAGAGATGGACAGGTTAGACTGAGACAGACAGGTTAGACAGAGACAGACAGGTTAGACTGAGAGACCGACAGAGATTGACAGGTTAGACTGAGAGACAGACGGCGATGGACAGGTTAGATTGAGACAGACAGACAGGTTAGACTGAGAGACAAACAGGTTAGACTGAGAGACAAACAGGTTAGACTGAGAGACAAACAGGTTAGACTGAGAGACAAACAGAGACGGACAGGTTAGACAGAGACAGACAGAGGTGAACAGGTTAGACTGAAAGACAGACAGGTTAGACTGAGAGACAGACAGAGGTGAACAGGTTAGACTGAGACAGACAGACAGGTTAGACAGAGACAGATAGAGATAGACAGATTAGACAGAGATAAACAGGTTAGACTGAGAACAGGTTAGAATATACACACACAGACGACACGAACACGCACGCACACACGCACACTGGGGGCTACATAGAGTACACACACAGCAGCACGGGAGCCGCCGCAGCAGCAGAAGCCACTACACTATAAATCACTAACACTCCCATTAACAAATACAGCATCAAATTACAAGTCTAAATGGCCCAGCTTGCCTCCTTTTTAACTATGTTTTTTAACAAGACTTGTAAATCAGAGAGGTAGGACCCTCAACCTAGGCAGGGAGGGAGTAAGGGCGGGATGGAGGGAGGCAGAGAGAGAGGCAGAGAGAGAGGCAGAGAGAGAGGCAGAGAGAGAGGCAGAGAGAGAGGCAGAGAGAGAGAGAGAGAGAGAGAGAGAGAGAGAGAGAGAGAGAGAGAGAGAGAGAGAGAGAGAGAGAGAGAGAGAGAGAGAGAGAGGAGAGAGAGGAGAGAGAAGGAAAGGGGAGGCAGGGAGATAGGAGGGAGGGAGAAGGAAAGGGGAGGCAGGGAGATAGGAGGGAGGGAGGCAGCCAGGGAGAGGAGGGGGGCAGTGAGCCATGGTGGGAGGGAGGCAGCAACGTGGGGTTTAATGATGGGGAGGGTCTGAGAACTATAAAACAGCCCCCCTTCCCTCTCTCACTCCTTCCCTCCCTGTGTGGGTATGTGGAACCATGATTCAAATAATGTGTTGAAATATTCATTGAAATAATTCTCAGAGCCCTGGGGCAACCCAAAAGAAAACTGCATTTTCATTCATTCATTATTAATAAGAGTGAATTAGAGCCTTAAAAACAGGAGAGAAAGAAGGGAACAGCTCCAGCATGTGGTAACCATCTTTGTAAATGATTTTTGCAACATTCGCAGGGAGGACCAGGGAAGGAGGATCGTTTTATTGCTTGCAGCTAATGCAAACCATTAAGCAGTGGACCCAGCATCAGGTTACTAAGTGCAGCTCTGGCTGGACACATTTCAAAGGCTTTGTGTTTCCTTCAAGGGGAACTAAAAGTAGAAAAACACTGCAAGTAATTTACATACTCCAAACGGAGCTGTGGAGAGAAATATGGAGCGAGGGAGAGAGTGATGATTAAAATGATAGTAGAGCAGATGACAGGTTGGTCTGAGAAGATTCTCAGTCACATCAATGGACCATGTGCTTTATCTTCATCCTCTCCATCTAGACCAGAGTGAGGAACAACACAGTCCTCCTGCTCCTCCGACGGTGTCCCACATGGCACCATATTCCTAATATTGAGTTTCACCCCCCCTTTGCCCTCAGAACAACCTCAATTCATTGGTCCATGGACCCTAAAAGGTGTCGAAAGCATTCCACAGGGATTCTGGCCCATGTTGACTCGCTTCCCACAGTTGTGTCAAGTTGGCTGGATGTCCGTTGCTGAACCATTCTTGATACACGGGAGAAACTGTTGAGCGTGAAAACACTGCCGCATTGCACTCAAACCGGTGCATCTGGCGCCTACTACCATACCCCGTTCATACTGGCGCCTACTACCATACCCCGTTCATACTGGCGCCTACTACCATACCCCGTTCATACTGTCGCCTACTACCATACCCCGTTCATACTGGCGCCTACTACCATACCCCGTTCATACTGGCGCCTACCACCATACCCCGTTCATACTGGCGCCTACCACCATACCCCGTTCATACTGGCGCCTACTACCATACCCCGTTCATACTGTCGCCTACTACCATACCCCGTTCATACTGGCGCCTACTACCATACCCCGTTCATACTGGCGCCTACTACCATACCCCGTTCATACTGGCGCCTACCACCATACCCCGTTCATACTGGCGCCTACCACCATACCCCGTTCATACTGGCGCCTACCACCATACCCCGTTCATACTGGCGCCTACCACCATACCCCGTTCATACTGGCGCCTACCACCATACCCCGTTCATACTGGCGCCTACCACCATACCCCGTTCATACTGGCGCCTACCACCATACCCCGTTCATACTGGCGCCTACCACCATACCCCGTTCATACTGGCGCCTACCACCATACCCCGTTCATACTGGCGCCTACCACCATACCCCGTTCATACTGGCGCCTACCACCATACCCCGTTCATACTGGCGCCTACCACCATACCCCGTTCATACTGGCGCCTACCACCATGCCCCGTTCATACTGGCGCCTACTACCATACCCCGTTCATACTGGCGCCTACTACCATACCCCGTTCATACTGGCGCCTACTACCATACCCCGTTCAAGGCAATTCAATCTTTTGTTTTGCCCATTCACCCTCTGAATGGCACACATACACAATCCATGTCTCCATTGTCTCATAGTTTAAAAATCTTTCTTTAACCTGTCTCCTCCCCTTCAATCCACTGATTGAAGTGGATTTAACAAGTGACATCAATAAGGGATCATAGCTTTCACCTGGATTCGCCTGGTCAGTCTATATCATCGAAAGAACAGACGTTCCTAATGTTTTGTACACTCAGTGTATAGTGAACTACTTTTGGCCAGGGCGTACCAGTACACGACCATATTAAAATGATGCCTCCACCTCCACCTTGTAAATGATCCAGTCAGTGTGTATTACCACCACGAACAACAACAACAACCCAGACAGCCTCCCAGTTGTCATCCACCTCCAGCTTTGGCAGTTTGGCTAGCAGCCAGGGCTTCCATTGTATACCTTCCCCCACACCCCCAACCTCTCTCTCTGCCATAATATTGAGTCAGCCTAAACAGATTAACGTGTTTCAAGGGGATCACATCACCAAACCGTTCTGTGAATATAATATGAATATAATATGAATGTAATATCTACAACTGTCAGTAAGCTGAAGGCTCAGGAGACTTAGCAGGCCTTTGACAGCCACGAGCATCAATCAACTGTGTGTGTGTGTGTGTGTGTGTGTGTGTGTGTGTGTGTGTGTGTGTGTGTTTACAGTATCTGCACGTCTGGAGCTTGTCCGATGTCTGTCAGTCTCCCAGCAGCCTTGGAGCTGAAGAACAGAGATGTCAGTAGGTGGAGGGACAAAGCTACGTAAATGATATTGTAAACGATAGATTACATAGCCGGAAAAATGTAAATCCACTGTAGGCAGACGAGAGATTACCGTTACAGATTATAATCCCTAATTCCCACTACAAATAGTCTGCCTACCGTGGTGGACGAGGAAGGAGCTGCTTTGAACATTTCCTCTGCAATGTATTAAACATATTAAACACATATGATGCATGAGATTTGATTTGCTGAAGGATAATCATTGTTGTACAGCAACCTAAACTACAAGCCAAAATGTTTTCATTTGTATCTAGCTAATATGAACCAAACGTTAAACAAACCAACCCCAAGATTACATGAATTGATTAACCAAGCAAACATGATGTTTCCCTCCCCCCAACCTCATCCCACAGCATATGCTTTCACTTCGGAGGTGGCTTAGTAGTGAAGGAGAAGCAGAAAGCGAAAGAGGGCGAGGAAGAAAGGGAGAAGGAGAGAGGAGCCAGTGATACTCTAAATCGTGCGGTTGGCACCAGACAGGTTCTGGACCGTCGTGCCAAGCTGCTGTGCTGAAGGAGGCTGGGCCAGGCAGATCAGTGAGGGTGGTCCGGGATGTCTTCCAAATGGCACCCTATATAGCGCACTATGGGCCCTGGTTTAGAGAAGTGCACTACACAGGGAACTCCATTTGGGAATGGCTCCCATAGGGGGCTTCTCAGTCACACACACACACACAGGTCAAAAGTAGTTCCATTTGGTATTCTGAGAGTACTGATGGTATCCGGAGAGTACAGATGGTATCCGGAGAGTACTGATGGTATCCGGAGTATACAGATGGTATTCTGAGTGTACTGATGGTGTTTTCATTGTACTGAATTTGATGGTATTCTGAGTGTACGGATGGTATTCAGAGTGTATTTGGAGTTTGCTGGTGGCATTCAGAGTGTACATGTAACGGCTCTCTTTCGGTGAGTGAGTTGACCAAGGCGCAGCGAGTTGTGAATACATAATGAACTTTATTTAACAAGACGAAACTAAACACACGAAGAACACTTGAATAATTTTACAAAACAACAAAACGAACTAGACAGACCTAAACTATGAACTTACATGAAACGAGGAACACATAAACAGGAACGACCGAGACGAGACAGTACCGTGTGGTGCAACAAACACAGACACAGTGACAATCACCCACAAACAAACAGTGAGAACCTCCTACCTTAATATGACTCTCAATTAGAGGAAAACGCAAAACACCTGCCTCTAATTAAGAGCCATACCAGGCAACCCAAAACCAACATAGAAACGGAAAACATAGACTGCCCACCCAAAACTCACGCCCTGACCATCACACACATACAAAACAGAAAACAGGTCAGGAACGTGACAGAACCCCCCCCCCCCCTCAAGGTGCGAACGCCGGGCGCACCAGCACAAAGTCCAGGGGAGGGTCTGGGTGGGCATCTGACCACGGTGGTGGCTCAGGCTCCGGACGCTGTCCCCACACCACCATAGTCACTCCCCGCTTCTGTATTCCCCTCCCAATGACCACCCTCCAACTAAAACCACCTAAATGAAGGGGCAGCACCGGGATAAGGGCCAGCACCGGGATAAGGGGCGGCAGGTCCTGGCTGAGGGACTCTGGCAGGTCCTGGCTGAGGGACTCTGGCAGGTCCTGGCTGAGGGACTCTGGCAGGTCCTGGCTGAGGGACTCTGGCAGGTCCTGGCTGAGGGACTCTGGCAGGTCCTGGCTGAGGGACTCTGGCAGGTCCGGGCTGAGGGACTCTGGCAGGTCCGGGCTGAGGGACTCTGGCAGGTCCGGGCTGAGGGACTCTGGCAGGTCCGGGCTGAGGGACTCTGGCAGGTCCGGGCTGAGGGACTCTGGCAGGTCCGGGCTGAGGGACTCTGGCAGGTCCGGGCTGAGGGACTCTGGCAGGTCCGGGCTGAGAGACAGCTCCTGACTGTGGGGCAGCTCATGACTGTGGGGCAGCTCATGACTGTAGGGCAGCTCATGACTGTAGGGCAGCTCATGACTGTAGGGCAGCTCATGACTGTAGGGCAGCTCATGACTGTAGGGCAGCTCCTGACTGTAGGGCAGCTCCTGACTGTAGGGCAGCTCCTGACTGGCTGGCGGCTCTGGCAGCTCCTGACTGGCTGGCGGCTCTGGCAGCTCCTGACTGGCTGGCGGCTCTGGCAGCTCCTGACTGGCTGGCGGCTCTGGCAGCTCCTGACTGACGGACGGCTCTAGCGGCTCCTGACTGACGGGCGGCTCTAATGGCTCGGGACAGACGGGCGGCTCTAATGGCTCGTGGCAGACGGATGGCTATGAAGGCGCTGTGCAGACGGATGGCTCAGAAGTCGCTGTGCAGACGGATGGCTCAGAAGGCGTTGGGCAGACAGATGGCTCAGAAGGCGCTGTGCAGACAGATGGCTCAGAAGGCGCTGGGCAGACAGATGGCTCAGAAGGCGCTGGGCAGACAGATGGCTCAGAAGGCGCTGGGCAGACAGATGGCTCAGAAGGCGCTGGGCAGACAGATGGCTCAGAAGGCGCTGGGCAGACAGATGGCTCAGAAGGCGCTGGGCAGACAGATGGCTCAGAAGGCGCTGGGCAGACAGATGGCTCAGAAGGCGCTGGGCAGACAGATGGCTCAGACGGCGCTGGGCAGACAGATGGCTCAGACGGCGCTGGGCAGACAGATGGCTCAGACGGCGCTGGGCAGACAGATGGCTCAGACGGCGCTGGGCAGACAGATGGCTCAGACGGCGCTGGGCAGACAGATGGCTCAGACGGCGCTGGGCAGACAGATGGCTCAGACGGCGCTGGGCAGACAGATGGCTCAGACGGCGCTGGGCAGACAGATGGCTCAGACGGCGCTGGGCAGACAGATGGCTCAGACGGCGCTGGGCAGACAGATGGCTCAGACGGCGCTGGGCAGACAGATGGCTCAGACGGCGCTGGGCAGACAGGCAGTGCAGAAGGCGTTGGGCAGACAGGCAGTGCAGAAGGCGTTGGGCAGACAGGCAGTGCAGAAGGCGTTGGGCAGACGGCCGACTCTGCCCTGCTGAGGCGCACAGTAGGCCTGGTGCGTGGTGCCGGAACTGGAGGTACCGGGATGACGCCACGCACTACAAGGCTAGTGCGGGGAGCAGGAACAGGACACACTGACCTCTCGAAGCGCACTATAGGCCTGGTGCGTGGTACCGGAACTGGAGGTACCGGGCTGAGGGCACGCACCTCAGGGCGAGTGCGGGGAGAAGGAACAGTGCGTACAGGGCTCTGGAGACACACAGATGGCTTAGTGCGTGGTGCCGGAACTGGAGGCACTGGGCTGGAGACACGCACCATAGGGAGAGTGCGTGGAGGAGGAACAGGGCTCTTAAAACGCACTGGAAACCTGGTGCGTGGTGTAGGCACTGGTGGTACTGGGCTGGGGCGAGGAGGTAGCGCCGGAAATACCGGACCGTGCAGGCGTATTTGCTCCCTTGAGCACTGAGCCTGCCCAACCTTACCTGGTTGCATGCTCCCCGTAGCCCGTCCAGTGCGGGGAGGTGGAATAACCCGCACTGGGCTGTGTTGGCGAACCGGGGACACCATGCGTAAGGCTGGTGCCATGTAAGCCGGCCCAAGGAGACGTACTGGTGGCCAGTACAGTATGTAGGGCCGGCCTCATGACATTTGGCTCAATGCCCAATCTAGCCCTACCAGTGCGGGGAGGTGGAATAACCCGCACTGGGCTATGCACCCGTACAGGAGACACCGTGCGCTCTACTGCGTAACACGGCGTCTGCTCGTACTCCTGCTCTCCACGGTTAGCCTGGGAAGTGGGCGCAGGTCTCCTACCTGCCCTCGGCCCACTACCTCTTGGCCCACTACCTCTTGGCCCACTACCTCTTGGCCCACTACCTCTTGGCCCACTACCTCTTAGCCCCCCCCCAAGAAATTTTAGGGTAGTACTTGCGGGCTTCCAGCCTTGCTTCCGTGCTGCCTCCTCATAACGTTGCCTCTCCGCTTTCGATGCCTCCAGCTCCGCCTTGGAACGGCGACACTCCTCTGGCTCTGCCCAGGGTCCTTTACCGTCCAGGATCTCTTCCCATGTCCAATCCTCCTTTTCCCACTGCTGCTGTCGTTGCTGTCCGTTAACCCGCTGCTTGATCTGGGTTTGGTGGGTGATTCTGTAACGGCTCTCTTTCGGTGAGTGAGTTGACCAAGGCGCAGCGGGTTGTGAATACATAATGAACTTTATTTAACAAGACGAAACTAAACACACGAAGAACACTTGAATAATTTTACAAAACAACAAAACGAACTAGACAGACCTAAACTATGAACTTACATGAAACGAGGAACACATAAACAGGAACGACCGAACGAACGAGACGAGACAGTACCGTGTGGTGCAACAAACACAGACACAGTGACAATCACCCACAAACAAACAGTGAGAACCTCCTACCTTAATATGACTCTCAATTAGAGGAAAACGCAAAACACCTGCCTCTAATTAAGAGCCATACCAGGCAACCCAAAACCAACATAGAAACAGAAAACATAGACTGCCCACCCAAAACTCACGCCCTGACCATCACACACATACAAAACAGAAAACAGGTCAGGAACATGACAGTACAGGTTGTATTCGGAGTGTACAGGTTGTATTCTGAGTTTACTTTGAATGCCATGATGGTATTTTGAGTGTACTGGTGGTATTCTGAGTATACTGATGGTATTCAGAGTGTACTGATGGTATTCTGAGTGTACAGATGCTATTCTGAGTGTACAGATGGTATTTTCAGTGTACTGAATTTGATGATATTCTGAGTGTGCTGATGGTATTTTCAGTGTACTGATGGTATTCTGAGTGTACTGATGGCATTTTCAGTGTACTGAATTTGATGGTATTCTGAGTGTACTGATGGTATTCGGAGTGTACGGATGGTATTCAGAGTGTATTTGGAGTTTGCTGGTGGCATTCGGAGTGTACAGGTGGTATTCAGAGTGTATTTGGAGTTTGCTGGTGGCATTCGGAGTGTACAGGTGGTATTCGGAGTGTACAGGTTGTATTCGGAGTGTACAGGTTGTATTCGGAGTGTACAGGTTGTATTCGGAGTGTACAGGTTGTATTCTGAGTTTACTCCGAATGCCATGATGGTATTTTGAGTGTACTAGTGGTATTCTGAGTGTACTGATGGTATTCGGAGTGTACTGATGGTATTCGGAGTGTACATATGGTATTCGGAGTGTACTGATGGTATTCGGAGTGTACTGATGGTATTCAGAGTGTACTGATGGTATTCAGAGTGTACTGATGGTATTCAGAGTGTACTGATGGTATTCAGAGTGTACTGATGGTATTCAGAGTGTACTGATGGTATTCAGAGTGTACTGATGGTCTTCGGAGTGTATTCGGAGTGTGCTGATGGAATTCGGAGGGTGCAGATGGTATTCGGAGTGTACTGATTGTATGTGGAGTGTGCTGATTGTATTCTGAGTGTACTGATGGTGTTCTGAGTGTGTTGAATTTACTCCGAATGCCATGATGGTATTTTGAGTGTACTGGTGGTATTCTGAGTGTACTGATGGTATTCGGGTGTACTGACGCTATTCGGAGTGTACTGATGGTATTCGGAGTGTACTGATGGTGTTCGGAGTGTGTTGAATTTGATAGTATTCTGAGTGTACTGATGGTATTCGGGTGTACTGACGGTATTCGGAGTGTACTGATGGTTTTTGGAGTGTACCGATGGTATTCGGAGTGTACTGATGGTATTGTAAGTGTAGTGTAAGCCTATATTCGGAGCAGAATAAGAGAGAATGAAATAAAACTAGATGTTGCATACTGAGAGGTGTTAAAACGGTGATGTTCTCGTCCATAAATTCACTCAAATCCATCTAATGGGACATGTCTGATATTCTCCAGCATCTGAAGCTATATGTCTACTCTGCTTTGCTGAATCCAATATGAGCACAAAAAGCTTAATTTCATGCATGAGACAGAGAAATGCATGCAGGGAAATAATGTGACCCTAGAACAGCTTCAGACACAGATGTCCTCCAGGCGGGTTACACAATCTGTTTGATACTAAACAAAGATTTAGTAAATGTCTGCCAGCTAAGGTCTTCTATTGATGTTAGGCCAACAGACTTACAGAAACAGACAAATACTACCAAATTATATGAGGGTAATGACTTGCATACAATAATTGGACTATATACTGAACATTTGATCAATACAGACTGTACAGACTGTAAAGTGCAAGGCAGTGACAGCCAGTTAATCTCAATTGGATCTGTGAGGACGACTGACTGGCTCTCCACTTCCCCGTTCTCCCCTCGTAGTGGGGCTTCAGGACAGGCATAAAGAATGACTGAGGCCAAGCCTCCCAGAAACTGGCTAAATGTATTAGCCCTGTCACACATCAATCACACAAATGGATTTCAAACTGCATTTTAAAAGCTCATTTTCCAGACCTGATAACCAAGAGGAAACATGGCGGCCATTATTCACGGATGCTTTTAGAATTTAAGTGCAGTGCAATAAATGTGTAAAAACACTATCTTCTCTCCTTTTTCCTCTGTGTATTTAAATCCCATCTCTCCTGAATGTGTGTGTGTGTGTGTGTGTCTCGGGGCTTTGGAGACAAAGACAGATTTAACACCCTGGCTCCACAGGGAATGTGTTCTGTTGGTAAAAGGCAGTAAAACCTGACAGCCATGACTCAAAATAAAATGGTGAAGTGGGAAATAAAAGGACTGAAAACAATTTCACAACACAAATACAGCCCAATCTAGGACAGTGGGAACTGGTTTGTAGTGATGAACTAGGCTAGTATTGGCACTGGGGACAGTTATAGTATTGTGATATACTGTAGAGAAGTATAGTCATAGTATGGTATGGTATAGCTACAGTATATACCGTGAGCTCCAAAAATATTGGGATAAATTGACTTTTATGTGTATTAAAGTAGTCAAACGTTTAGTATTTGGTCCCATATTCCTAGCACGCAACAATTACATCAAGCTTGTGACTCTTCAGATTAGTTTGTGCCCAATAGAAATTAATGGTAAATAATGTGTCATTTTGGAGTCACTTTAACTGTAAATAAGAATAGAATGTTTCTATACACTTCTACATTAATGTGGATGCTAACATGATTATGGATAGTCCTGAATGAATCGTGAATAATACATTGAACGAGAACGTTACAGACGCACATACAGTTGAAGTCGGAGGTTTACATACACTTAGGTTAGAGAACTATAGTTCTGGCAAGTCGGTTAGGACATCTATTTTGTGCATGACACAAGTAATTTTTCCAACAATTGTTTACAGACAGATTATTCCACTTATAATTAACTGTATCACAATTCCAGTGGGTCAGAAGTTTACATACACTAAGTTGACTGTGCCTTTAAACAGCTTGGAAAATTCCAGAAAATGATGTCATGGCTTTAGAAGCTTCTGATAGGCTAATTGACATCATTTGAGTCAATTGGAGGTGTATCCGTGGATGTATTTCAAGGCCTACCTTCAAACTCAGTGCCTCTTTGCTTGACATCATGGGAAAATCAAAAGAAATCAGCCAAGACCTCAGAAAAAAGATGTGGACATCCACAAGTCTGGTTCATCCTTGGGAGCAATTTCCAAATGCCTGAAGGTATCACGTTCATCTGTACAAACAATAGTATACAAGTATAAACACCATCGGACCACGCAGCCTTCATACCGCTCAGGAAGGAGACGCGTTCTGTCTTCTAGAGATGAACGTACCTTGGTGCGAAAAGTGCAAATCAATCCCAGAATAACAGCAAAGGTCCTTGTGAAGATGCTGGAGGAAATAGGCACAAAAGTATCTATATCCACAGCAAAAATAAGTCCTATATCTTCCTATATCTGTTACGCTCGTTGTTGGAATAAGTGGACCAAGGTGCAGCGTGGTAGGCGTACATCTTTCTTTATTCAATGAACACCGAAAAAACAACAAATACAAACAAAACGTAAGGTTTAGTAGGGCTAAACAGCACAGTAACAAAACAAGATCCCACAAACTACAGGTGGAAAAAACTGCCTACAGTGAGGGGGAAAAGTATTTGATCCCCTGCTGATTTTGTACGTTTGCCCACTGACAAAGAAGAAGAGCGCTAAGAACCTTGGCGTGATCCTGGACAACACCCTGTCGTTCTCAACTAACATCAAGGCGGTGGCCCGTTCCTGTAGCTTCATGCTCTACAACATCCGCAGAGTATGACCCTGCCTCACACAGGAAGCGGCGCAGGTCCTAATCCAGGCACTTGTCATCTCCCGTCTGGATTACTGCAACTCGCTGTTGGCTGGGCTCCCTGCCTGTGCCATTAAACCCCTACAACTCATCCAGAACGCCGCAGCCCGTCTGGTGTTCAACCTTCCCAAGTTCTCTCACGTCACCCCGCTCCTCCGCTCTCTCCACTGGCTTCCAGTTGAAGCTCGCATCCGCTACAAGACCATGGTGCTTGCCTACGGAGCTGTGAGGGGAACGGCACCTCAGTACCTCCAGGCTCTGATCAGGCCCTACACCCAAACAAGGGCACTGCGTTCATCCACCTCTGGCCTGCTCGCCTCCCTACCACTGAGGAAGTACAGTTCCCGCTCAGCCCAGTCAAAACTGTTCGCTGCTCTGGCCCCCCAATGGTGGAACAAACTCCCTCACGACGCCAGGACAGCGGAGTCAATCACCACCTTCCGGAGACACCTGAAACCCCACCTCTTTAAGGAATACCTAGGATAGGAGAAAGCAATCGTTCTGACCCCCCCCCTCCCCCCTTAAAAGATCTTGATGCACTATTGTAAAGTGGCTGTTCCACTGGATGTCATAAGGTGAATGCACCAATTTGTAAGTCGCTCTGGATAAGAGCGTCTGCTAAATGACTTAAATGTAAATGTAAATGTAAAGTGATCAGTCTATAATTTTAATTGTAGGTTTATTTGAACAGTGAGAGCCAGAATAACAACGAAAAAATACAGAAAAACTGTAAATTGAAAAAAACTGTAAAAAAAATTATAAATTGATTTGCAGGGGAATAAAATAAGTATTTGACCCCCTCTCAATCAGAAAGATTTCTGGCTCCCAGGTGTCTTTTATACAGGTAACGAGCTGAGAATAGGAGCACACTCTTAAAGGGAGTGTGCTCCGGTGCGGGACGCAGACCCCGCTCTGCTCGTGGCTCCACCAACTTCGGTGGCACCTCTGGTGCGGGGATTGTCGCCGGAAGCTCCGGACCGTGAATCATCGCCGGAGGATTCGAACCGTGGATCGTCGCCGGGGACTCCGGACCGTAGATCTTCGCCGGGGACTCCGGACCGCCGACCGTCGCCGGAGGCTCCGGACCGCCGACCGTCGCTGGGGGCTCCGGACCGCCGGAGGCTTCATGCGTGGAGGCTTTGTGCATGGAGCAGGCACAAGACGTACCAGGCTGGAGACATGCACTTGAGGCCGGGTGCATGGAGCTGGCACAGGATATACTGGACCTTGGAGGCGCACTGGAGGTCTGGAGCGTAGAGCTGGCACAACGCGTCCTGGACAAAGGACCACCTTCGCATGGCAAGTGCGGGGAGTTGGCACAGGACGCACTGGGCTGTGAAGGCGCACTGGAGACACAGTACGTATGGCCGGCGCAGGATATACTGGGCCGTGGAGGTGCACTGGAGGTCTGGAGCGTAGAGCTGGCACAATGCGTCCTGGACAAAGGACCACCTTCGCACGGCAAGTGCTGGGACAGGACGCACTGGGCTGTGAAGGCGCACCGGAGATACAGCGTGTAGAGCCGGCGCAGGATATCCTGGACCGAGGAGGCGCACTGGAGACCAGGCTCGCTGAGCCGGCAACACCCGTCCTGGACAGATGCCAACTTTCGCACGGCAAGTGCAGGGAGCTGGCACAGCACGCACCTCGCTGTGGATGCGCATTGGAGACACAGTGCGTATCACCGCAAAACATGGTGCCTGACCGGTCACACGCTCCCCACGGTGAGTACGGGGAGTTGGCTCTGTTCAAACCCTGGCTCCGTCATCACCCCGTGTGCACCCCCCCCCAAAAAAAACGTGGGGGCTGCCTCTCGGGCTTCCGTCGTGGTCGCGAACCCTGGTATCGTCGTTGTTCCTCACTCGCTGCCTCCTTCTGCTCCCATGGAAGGTGATCCTTTCCAGCTAGGATCTCCTCCCACGTCCAGAATCCCTTACCGTCCAAGATATCCTCCCATGTCCAGGATGTCTGCTCTTCCTGGCCATGCTGCTTGGTCCGTTTGTGGTGGGATCTTCTGTTACGCTCGTTGTTGGAATGAGTGGACCAAGGTGCAGCGTGGTAGGCGTCCATCTTTCTTTATTCAATGAGCACCGAAAAAACAACAAACACAAACGAAAATAAGGTTTAGTAGGGCTAAACAGCACAGTACCAAAACATGATCCCACAAACTACAGGTGGAAAAAAGCTGCCTAAGTATGATCCCCAATCAGAGACAACGATAGACAGCTGCCTCTACCCGGCCAACAAAGAAATAGATTGCCCACCCTAGTCACACCCTGACCTAACCAAATAGAGAATTAAAAGGATCTTTAAGGTCAGGGCGTGACAGTATCTGATGAAACAAAAATAGAACTGTTTGGCCATAATGACCATTGTTATGTTTGGAGGAAAAAGGGGGGGGCTTGCAAGCCGAAGAACCTCATCCCAACCGTGAAGCACGGGGGTGGCAGCACCATGTTGTGGGGGTGCTTTGCTGCAGGAGGGACTGGTGCACTTCACAAAATAGATGGCATCATGAGGGAGAAAAATGTTGTCGATATATTGAAGCAACATTTCAAGACATCAGCCAGGAAGTTAAAGCTTGGTCGCAAATGGGTCTTCCAAATGGACAATGACCCCAAGCATACTTCCAAAGTTGTGGAAAAATGGCTTAAGGACAACAAAGTCAAGGTATTGGAGTGGCCATCACAAAGCCCTGACCTCAATCCTATAGAAAATTTGTGGGCAGAACTGAAAAAGCGTGTGCGAGCTAGGAGGCCTGCAAACCTGACTCAGTTATACCAGCTCTGTCAGGAGGAATGGGACAAAATTCACCCAACTTATTGTGGGAAGCTTGTGGAAGGCTACCCGAAACGTTTGACCCAAGTTAAACAATTTAAAGGCAATGCTACCAAATACTAATTGAGTGTATGTAAACTTCTGACCTACTGGGAATGCAATGAAAGAAATAAAAGCTGAAATAAATAATTCTCTCTACTATTATTCTGACAATTCACATTCTTAAAATAAAGTGGTGATCCTAACTGACCTAAAACAGGGAATTTTCACGAGGATTAAATGTCAGGAATAGTGAAAAACTGAGTTTAAATGAATTTGGCTAAGGTGTATGTAAACTTCCGACTTCAACTGTATATCATACTCCCTCAAAAATGCTAACCTCCCCTGTTACTGTAGTTGTGAGAGGTTAGCTTGTCTTAGGGGTATAATATTTGTATGTCTGTGACTTTCTCGCTCACTATTATTCCTGATTATATTCAGGGCTATCCATAATCATGGTAGCATCCACATGAATGTAGAAGTGTTTAGAAACATATTCTATTCTTATTTACAGTTAAAGTGACTCCAAAATACATTATTTACCATTCTTTTCTATTGGGCACAAAATAATCTGAAGCACAACCAAAACAAACTCTAAATGAATCCAACAGGTTTGCAGAGTCACAAGCTTGATGAAATCAGAAAGTGCTAGGAATATGGGACCAAATACTAAACGTTTTACTACTTAAATACACATAAGTGAATTTGCCCCAATACTTTTGGTCCCCTGAAATGGAGGGACTATGTACTAAAAGGTCTGTAATTTCTAAACAGTTAGCCCGATATGGATGAAAATACCCTCACATTAAAGTAGACAGTGTACACGTTAACCTCATAGTCATTTTATCATTCCAAATCCAAAGTGCTGGAGTACAGTCCCAAATCAACAAACAGTGTGTCACTGTCCCAACACTTTTGGAGCTCACTATATAGTTGTATAGTGACTTAAGTCTGTACGATGTCCTTATTTGACAAAATCGACCACAGGACACCAATGACATGACTGTACTTATTCCCATTTCCATTGAGGTTATTCATCGGAGAGGAGAGCAGAGGAGGAGGAGAGGAAGGAAGGAACAGGGCAGGCTAAAAGTAATACTTGGTGTATATCAGGCCTGCCCTTTACTGCCTGCAGATGATTTTAGAGGCTTGTTGAAGACTGAACTGTCCATCAAAGAGTAGCTACAATAACTACTTATAACACTGTCTGTCAAAGTGCAGCTACAATAACTACTAAAAATACTGTCTGTCAAAGTGCAGCTACAATAACTACTTAAGAACTGCCTGTATCCAGACTGAGGCTATGGGCCCTGGTCAAAAGTAGTGCACTATATAGGGTTTAGGGTGCCATTTGAGACATATCCAATCACTAGCACTAGGCTGTTGTATGCTGGACCCCATCAAGGTCATATCTCTGTTAGAAACACAACAAACCATTATATCAACAAACTACAGTATCCACAAACCATTACAGCTGACCACGTTGTCAAAGACCCAGTTAAGAGTGTTCACTCCAGAGTGTTCTTCAAACATGGCGGTAAACTGGACCATGGTTCTGATGTTTATTTCGAACATGCTTATTTCTAATGAGGTCATACAGATAGTTCTAAATGAAACATAACCCTCTGGAGGGACAATCATTCAGATAGAACAGAAGTATACAAGTTTAAAATAGAACAGAACTAACCATGTTTCAGATGGAACAGAAGTAACCATGTTTCAGATGGAACAGAACTAACCATGTTTCAGATGGAACAGAACTAACCATGTTTCAGATGGAACAGAGCTACTCATGTTTTAGTTCGGACAACACTATCCATGTTTTAGTTAGAACAAAACTATACTGGTTTCAGCATCAGACAATTTCTCCTGACAGAGAAGACTATTGTGAGAGATTATAAAGAAAAGGAACGAAAGATTCAATAAAACACCATTATATTCTCTTTAAATGCTTCTATTTGAGACCTAAATGGGGGATAATTATAATAAATAGCAGCAAATCAGTGACTAATCTATTTAAAGAAGCAGGACTGGTTAGTGTCACACCACACACACCCTGTCCTGTGAAGTGGGTACCCTGCCCTGCACCCCGAGCCCTGGCCTCACACCCTGCGCCCCGAACCCCGTGCCCTGTGTGACTCTGACACTAAACACACTCCAGAGCTCTCAGATTAAGTCCTTCTGAGAACAAATGGCCTTTCTTCTCTCCTCCATCCACACTCTGTCCATCTACCAATGAGAGGAAGCTATTCATTGTCTATGGTTTATGGTCTAGACTAGGGTCACTGTTAACATGATTCACTGGTCAGTATTATCATGACACACTAAACCATTCTGCTCTGGGTACATGCCAACCATGTCCTGAAATGTAAGCATGGAAATACTAGGGTTGCAAAATAGGTAGCGGTCCTGCTGCTGGGTTGTTGCCCTCCTACGGCCTCCTCCACGTCTCCTGATGTACTGGCCTGTCTCCTGGTAGCGCCTCCATGCTCTGGACACTACGCTGACAGACACAGCAAACCTTCTTGCCACAGCTCGCATTGATGTGCCATCCTGGATGAGCTGCACTACCTGAGCCACTTGTGTGGGTTGTAGACTCCGTCTCATGCTACCACTAGAGTGAGAGCACCGCCAGCATTCAAAAGTGACCAAAACATCAGCCAGGAAGCATAGGAACTGAGAAGTGGTCAGTGTTCACCACCTGCAGAATCACTCCTTTATTGGGGGTGTCTTGCTAATTGCCTATAATTTCCACCTTTTGTCTATTCCATTTGCACAACAGCATGTGCAATTTATTGTCAATCAGTGTTGCTTCCTAAGTGGACAGTTTGATTTCACAGAAGTGTGATTGACCTGGAGTTACATTGTGTTGTTTAAGTGTTCCCTTTATTTTTTTGAGCAGTGTATATATATATATATATATATATATATATATATATATATATATATATATATATATATATATATATATATATACATATACATTTACATTGTAACGACGTTCCTCCTCCTCTCCATTTTCGGAAAAGGAGGAGTATTGAGGGAACCAAGGCGCAGCGAAGTTTGAACACATAATGATTTATTAAATAAACAAAATAGACAAAGACGAAAACGAACTATACTGGATATAACTAACAAAAATAACAGAACGATGTAGACAGACCTGAACAAACGAACTTACATATACACGAAGCACGCTGACACAGGAACAGACTACATAAACCGAAACGAAACGAACAACCGAAACAATCCCGTATGGTGTAAGACATAACACAGACACAGGAGACAATCACCACCAAACAAACAGTGAGAATGCCCTACCTAAATATGACTCTTAGAGGCAAACGCAAACCACCTGCCTCTAATCAAGAGCCATACCAGGCAAACCGAAACCAACATAGAAACAGATAACATAGAATGCCCACCCAACCTCACGTCCTGACCAACTAACACACAAAAACTAACATAAATAGGTCAGGAACGTGACAGTACCCCCCCCCACAAGGTGCGAACTCCGGACGCACCAGCACAAAGTCTAGGGGAGGGTCTGGGTGGGCATCTAACCACGGTGGTGGCTCAGGCTCCGGGCGCGGTTCCCACCCCACCATAATCCATCCTAGCCCCCTCCCTTCAAGAATGTCCACCCTCTTTCTTCCCCCACAAAATCCTCCTAATAACATATCTAATAATGACAATACCGGGACAGAGAGATAAACCAAGACAGAGGGATAGATAAGACTATAGAGGTAGATAAAGATAGAGAGGGAGATCAGGATAGAGGGGCAACTCCGGACTGAAAGGCAGCTCCGGACAGAGAGACAGCTCTGGACTGATGGGCAGTTCTGGGTATCTAGCCTTTTCAGGCTGAAGGGCAGCTCATGGCTGACTGACGACTCTCGACGCTCATGGCAGGCTGACGGCTCTCGACGCTCATGGCAGGCTGACGGCTCTCGACGCTCATGGCAGGCTGACGGCTCTCGACGCTCATGGCAGGCTGACGGCTCTCGACGCTCATGGCAGGCTGACGGCTCTCGACGCTCATGGCGCTCTGACGGCTCTGGCTGCTCATGGCGCTCTGACGGCTCTGGCTGCTCATGGCGCTCTGACGGCTCTGGCTGCTCATGGCGCTCTGACGGCTCTGGCTGCTCATGGCGCTCTGACGGCTCTGGCTGCTCATGGCGCTCTGACGGCTCTGGCTGCTCATGGCTCGCTGGCGGCTCTGGCAGATCCTGTCTGGTTTGCGGCTCTGGCAGATCCTGTCTGGTTGGCGGCTCTGGCAGATCCTGTCTGGTTGGCGGCTCTGGCAGATCCTGTCTGGTTGGCGGCTCTGGCAGATCCTGTCTGGTTGGCGGCTCTGGCAGATCCTGTCTGGTTGGCGGCTCTGGCAGATCCTGTCTGGCGGGCGGCTCTAGCGGCTCCTGTCTGGCTGACGGCTCTAGCGGCTCCTGTCTGGCGGATGGCTCTGTAGGCTCATGGCAGACGGGCGGCTTTGCAGGCTCATGGCAGACGGGCGGCTTTGCAGGCTCCTGGCAGACGGATGGCTCAGATGGCGCTGGGGAGACGGATGGCTCAGATGGCGCTGGGGAGACGGATGGCTCAGATGGCGCTGGGGAGACGGATGGCTCAGATGGCGCTGGGGAGACGGATGGCTCAGATGGCGCTGGGGAGACGGATGGCTCTGGCCGGATACGGTACACTGTAGACCTGGTGCGTGGTGCCGGAACTGGAGGCACCGTGCTAATGACAAGCACCTTCCTACTAGTGCGGGGAGCAGGGACAGGGCACACTGTATTCTCAAAGCCTACTCTATCCCTGATGCGTGGTACCGGCACTGGTGACGCCGGGCTGAGGACAAGCACATCAGGATTAGTAGGGGGAGAAGATACAGTGTGTTCAGGGCTCTGGAGACGCACTGGTAGCTTAGTGCGTGGGGCCGGAACTGGAGGCACCGGGCTAGATACACGCACTACAGGGAGAGTGCGTGGAGGAGGAACAGGGCTCAGGATACGCACTGGTAGCCTAGTGCGTAGTGTAAACACTGTAGGTACTAGGCTGGGGCGGGGAGGTGGTGCCGGAAATACCGGACCGTGGAGGCGTACTGGCACTCTTGAGCATTGAGCTTGCCCAACCTTACCTGGTTGAATACCCCCGGTTGCCCGACCAGTGCGGGGAGGTGGAATAACCCGCACCGGGCTATGTAGGCGAACCGGGGAAACCATGCGTAAGGCAGGTGCCATGTATGCCGGCCCGAGGAGACGCACTGGAGACCAGACGCGTTGAGCCGGCCTCATGACACCTGGCTCAATACCCAATCTAGCCCTACCAGTGCGGGGAGGTGGAATAACCCGCACTGGGCTATGCACTCGTACAGGAGACACCGTGCGCTCTACTGCGTAACACGGCGCCTGCCCGTACTCCCGCTCTCCACGGTAAGCCTGGGAAGTGGGCGCAGGTCTCCTACCTGCCCTTGGCCCACTATCTCCTAGCCCCCCCCCCAAGAAATTTTTGGGAATTACTTACGGGCTTTTTTGGCTTTCGTGCCAGACGCGTTCCCTCATAGCTCCGGTTCCTCTCCCCGGTAGCCTCTGCTCTCCTCAGTGCCTCCAGCTGTTCCCATGGGAGGCGATCCCTCCCAGCCAGGATCTCCTCCCAAGTGTAGCAACCCTTTCCGTCCAAAACATCGTCCCATGTCCATTGCTCCTTCTTATCCTGTCCCTTTCTCCGTTGACTCCGCTGCTTGGCTCTGGAGTGGTGGGTGATTCTGTAACGACGTTCCTCCTCCTCTCCATTTTCGGAAAAGGATGAGTATTGAGGGAACCAAGGCGCAGCGAAGTTTGAACACATAATGATTTATTAAATAAACAAAATAGACAAAGACGAAAACGAACTATACTGGATATAACTAACAAAAATAACAGAACGATGTAGACAGACCTGAACAAACGAACTTACATATACACGAAGCACGCTGACACAGGAACAGACTACATAAACCGAAACGAAACGAACAACCGAAACAATCCCGTATGGTGTAAGACATAACACAGACACAGGAGACAATCACCACCAAACAAACAGTGAGAATGCCCTACCTAAATATGACTCTTAATTAGAGGCAAACGCAAACCACCTGCCTCTAATCAAGAGCCATACCAGGCAAACCGAAACCAACATAGAAACAGATAACATAGAATGCCCACCCAACCTCACGTCCTGACCAACTAACACACAAAAACTAACATAAATAGGTCAGGAACGTGACATACATATATATATATATATATATATATATATATATATATATATATATATATATATATATATATATATATATATATACATATACATATATATATATACATATATATATATATATATACATATATATATATATATATATATATATATATATATATATATATATATATATATATATATATATATATATATATATATATATATATATATATACATATATATATATACATATATATATATATATATATATATATATATATATATATATATATATATATATATATATAATTTTACACATATTAAATACAGAAACATTCAACATCAGCTTTCAAACATCTCCCAAAACAGGCAGCATTGTCGATGGATCCCTACGGATAGACAGGTTTCAACCAGTCAGGTATAAAACAACATTCAGCCATCTAATTGACTAAGAAAGGCTGAAAACAAAATGTCTGTCAATCAGTGTACTATATCACTGACTGGCTTTGATCACAATGGTGACACATTGTTCTATATCAAAAGACAGACTCAGCTAAATAAAACTGCACATCAACACGAGGCGACTGGCAACCATATGGCCATGGATGGTGTATCAAGTTTCATCTTTCAAAGTAAAGTGTGAATTCAGAAAAAAAGACTGACAGTGCATCAGAAATAAGATAATTTGTGTAGTGAATGCATAGCAACGTATAAAGAGTAAGACTACCAGCAATAACAGTCATTAACAGTCAGACTAGTCAGTGACAGTAAGAGTGAGATTACAGTCAGTAACAGTGAGATTATAGTCAGTAACAGTGAGATTATAGTCAGTAACAGTCAATAACAATGAGATTATAGTCAGTAACAGTGAGATTATAGTCAGTAACAGTGAGATTATAGTCAGTAACAGTCAATAACAATGAGATTATAGTCAGTAACAGTGAGATTATAGTCAGTAACAGTGAGATTATAGTCAGTAACAGTGAGATTATAGTCAGTAACAGTCAATAACAATGAGATTACAGTCAGTAACAGTCAGTAACAGTGAGATTACAGTCAGTAACAGTGAGATTACAGTCAGTAATAGTCAGACTAGTCAGTGACAGTCAGTAACAGTCAGTGACAGTCAGACTAGTCAGTAACAGTCAGTAACAATGAGATTACAGTCAGTAACAATGAGATTACAGTCAGTAACAGTCAGACTAGTCAGTAACAGTCAGTAACAGTCAGACTAGTCAGTAAATCAATAACAGTCAGACTAGTCAGTGACAGTCAGTAACAGTCAGTGACAGTCAGTAACAGTCAGACTAGTCAGTAACTGTGAGATTAGTCAGTAACTGTGAGATTAGTCAGTAACATTCAGACTATAGTCAGTAACAGTCAGGTTACAGTCAGACTACAGTCAGTAACTGTGAAATTAGTCAGTAACATTCAGACTACAGTCAGTAACAGTCAGACTACAGTCAGTAACTGTGAGATTAGTCAGTAACATTCAGACTACAGTCAGTAAAAGTCAGACTACAGTCAGTAACATTCAGACTACAGTCAGTAACATTCAGACTACAGTCAGTAACAGTCAGACTACAGTCAGTAACTGTGAGATTAGTCAGTAACATTCAGACTACAGTCAGTAACAGTCAGACTACAGTCAGTAACTGTCAGACTACAGTCAGTAACAGTCAGACTACAGTCTACAGTAGCGTTTTAGTATGTCTGAACCTCTCACTCCCTGCCAGCTCCGTGGACCATTCAGCTTTCATCAGAGGTGGGGCTCACCTCCCACCTCACTCTTCTCTCTCTGCCCCCCTTTAACTGATGATGGTGTGAACGCTCCCCTTCAGAGGTAATTATCAGGCTGCAAGGGTAACTCCGCCCCCAGGGAGGAGCTGCAGTACTGTGGGTCAACAACAAATGAGAGCGGCGAGAAAGAGGAGCGATAGAACAAAGGAACTTCATTTCTTTAACCTCCCCATGTTCAAATATGTTGTTTCCCCTCTTGAATAAACATAGCTATAGAGGACAGACATCACCAAGGCTGTGTTAAGGTTCCTGACGCATTCATCTTCTAAATGAACCATCATGTCCAGTAGGATCATATTCACTGGTCGTCCATATACCTTCACACAAGGCCCAGAGAGACCTTCCTCTCTCTCCTCCCCCTATCTTCCCCTCCTCTTCTCCTCTCTGATCTTCAGAGCTGCTAATAGAATGGATAACCTGGTGAGGCGAGACAGCAGAGTGCTTAGCCAGGCAGCCAGTGACTGAAGGGTCCATTCCATCACTAAGTTATTATCCACAGGCATAGTGTTGCCATTCATCAGAGAGAGAGAGAGAAATGAAACTCTGTTAGTCAAGGGAAACGCCCGTTCCAGTCTCCTCACCAGGATCAATATATGCCACCGCTATCTCCTCCATTCCCTCCACTACTGAAAAAGTAATTATACAGGAGCAATGTTACAATGTTGACAATCGATAGCTCAGTCAGGTTGGGTTAAGGTCTGGAGAGCAGGGGTGGGGACAGGGGATGGGAGGGGGGTTTAGTCAGCTGCTGAGGTCAACAGCGACACCTTGAAACAAAGGACGTCCTGTCTGTCTGTCTGTCTGTCTCCTTCCACCTGCTCTACATTCTGTTAAGATAGCCATGTTGGAACGCCTGGTTTGTGTCTGAATGATCAGGATCAGGATCCATAGGATCCATAGGGTTCTGGTCAAAGGTAGGGAATAGGGTGCCATTTGGGACGCAGAGACTGGTGGACAAGGGAGGCCTTTGGTGTCAATGGAGATGCAGACTACTCACTCCGCAATGCAACCCAGTAAGTATCAAACTTGAATAAATGCATGTGACAAAAGATAGTTCCCAGAATTCTGGTAGATCAAAGGTTGATGTGATTGGGTGAAATGTGCTTTCCAATTCATGAGAACTATAAAAACAAAGCCAACATACACACACATATATATATATATATATATATATATATATATATATATATATATATATATATATATATACATACATACAAAAGTATGTGGACGCCTCTTCAAATTAGTAGATTCAGCTATTTCAGCCACACCCGTTGCTGTCTTCGGTTGCAACACTCACTACCAAGTTCCAAACTGCCTCTGGAAGCAACGCCAGCACAATAACTGTTCGTCGGGAGCTTCATGAAATGGGTTTCCATGCCTGAGCAGCCACACAAAAGCCTAAGATCACCATGCGCAATGACAAGCATGGTGGAAAGCTCGCCGCCATTGGACTCTGGAGTGATGAATCACACTTCACCATCTGGCAGTCCGATGGACGAATTTGGGTTTGATGGATGCCAGGAAAACGCTACCTGCCTGAATGCATAGTGCCAGCTGTAAAGTTTGGTGGAGGAGGAATAATGGTCTGGGGCTGTTCTTCATGGTACGGGCTAGGCCCCTTAGTTCCAGTGAAGGGAAATCTTAACGCTACAGCATACAATGACATTCAAGACGATTCTGTGCTTCAAATTTGTCGCAACAGTTTGGGTAAGGCCCTTTCCTGTTTCAGTATGACAATGTCCCCGTGCACTGAGCGATGCAGAAATGTTTTATAGAGTTCGGTGTGGAAGAACTTGACTGGCCTGCACAGAGCCCTGATCTCAACCCCATCGAACAACTTTGGGATGAATTGGAACTCCATATGCGAGCGAGGCCTAATCGCCCAACATCAGTGCCCGAAAAGCTTTCCCAAAAGAGTGGAAACTGTTATAGCAGCAAAGGAGGGGCCAACTCCATATTAATGCCCATAATTTTGGAATGAGATGTTGGACGAGCAGGTGTCCACATACTTTTGGTCCTGTAGTGTATTTACTCTACGAGCTCACATACAATATGTCTTAAAACCACAGAGCAGAGTGAAGTTAATGATAATAGATGTATCAGAGCCTAGTGCTGGGCTGCAGCTGTAATCAATAACCAGCCGTCTGTAATGTGGGGCGCCAGGTAGCCTAGTGGTTAGAGCGTTGGACTAGTAACCGAAAGGTTGCAAGATCGAATCCCCGAGCTGACAGGGTAAAAATCTGTCGTTCTTCCTCTGAACAAGGCAGTTAACCCACTGTTCCTAGGCCGTAATTGAAAATAAGAATTTGTTCTTAACTGACTTGCCTAGTTAAATAAAAAAACTAAATACCTGACATGATCATTCATCTGATTTGGGCAGTGTTATGGGAGGGGACCAACGCCATATTAATGCCCATGAGGTGTCCACATACATATATTATTACTATAATAGAAAACAGAGTAGAAATTACATTGACATCAGTAAATATATTTTTATTTATTTAACTAGGCAAGTCAGTTAAGAACAAATTCTTATTTTACAATGACGGCCTACCCCGGCCATCCTAACCTGGCCGACGCTGGGCCAATTGTGCATCCGGTTTTGATACAGCCCGGGATAGTAGTGGGGTATGGAATGACGCCTCCAGAACTGAGATGCAGTGCCTTAGACCGCTGTGATACAGCCTGGGTCTGTAGTGACGCCTCTAGCACTGAGATGCAGTGCCTTAGACCGTTGTGATACAGCCTGGGTCTGTAGTGACGCCTCCAGCACTGAGATGCAGTGCCTTAGACCGCTGTGATACAGCCTGGGTCTGTAGTGACGCCTCTAGCACTGAGATGCAGTGCCTTAGACCGCTGTGATACAGCCTGGGTCTGTAGTGACGCCTCTAGCACTGAGATGCAGTGCCTTAGACCGTTGTGATACAGCCTGGGTCTGTAGTGACGCCTCTAGCACTGAGATGCAGTGCCTTAGACCGCTGTGATACAGCCTGGGTCTGTAGTGACGCCTCTAGCACTGAGATGCAGTGCCTTAGACCGCTGCGACACCCGAAGCCCTTAAAGAAGATAAATACAAACTTGCATGGATATTATCATAGTTTAAGACTGGTAGTTAAAGGCAGTGTGTATTATTCTAGAATGAATTCATCAGCCTTGCCTTGACGTCTCCTTTCTTTTGACAACGCTGAACTTTATAATCCAGTGACAGGGGTCAGGGGGTCACAGCAGAGGGACGAGGGGCCAGAGAAAATCACTCACTCACACACTGGAGAAAATTCTAACATCCAATTTTCAACTTGATTTATCAATGTGAAGCTCAAACTGATAGGGTGCTGTGATGGGAGGAGGGAGAGAGAGGGAGGAGAGGAGGAAGAGGGAAAGAGGGGGAAGGAGGGGGGAGGGGTCAGGAAGGAGGAGGGGAGCTGTCTCAGAGCTGCATCAAAGGTTTCTTGTTCTGATTTAGCACAGCGGATCAATACAAACCTATACTGTTTCAATTTGAACACTATTGATTTTCTGATGTCAACTCAATACAGAGCACATTCATCATCAGGCAAGCAGAAAGTATGATCCAACAGCCTGCTGGGCTGGTCACACTGCCTTAACACAGCTCTACCACCTACTGGGCTTATCACACACCTTAACACAGCCCTACCACCTACTGGGCTGGTCACACTGCCTTAACACAGCCCTACCACCTACTGGGCTGGTCACACTGCCTTAACACAGCCCTACCACCTACTGGGCTGGTCACACTGCCTTAACACAGCCCTACCACCTACTGGGCTGGTCACACTGCCTTAACACAGCCCTACCACTTACTGGGCTGGTCACACTGCCTTAACACAGCCCTACCACCTACTGGGCTGGTCACACTGCCTTAACACAGCCCTACCACGTACTGGGCTGGTCACACTGCCTTAACACAGCCCTACCACCTACTGGGCTGGTCACACTGCCTTAACACAGCCCTACCACCTACTGGGCTGGTCACACTGCCTTAACACAGCCCTACCACCTACTGGGCTGGTCACACTGCCTTAACACAGCCCTACCACTTACTGGGATGGTCACACTGCCTTAACACAGCCCTATCACCTACTGGGCTGGTCACACTGCCTTAACACAGCCCTACCACTTACTGGGCTGGTCACACTGCCTTAAAACAGCCCTACCACCTACTGGGCTGGTTACACTGCCTTAACACAGCCCTACCACCTACTGGGCTGGTTACACTGACTTAACACAGCCCTACCACCTACTGGGCTGGTCACACTGCCTTAACACAGCCCTACCACTTACTGGGCTGGTCACACTACCTTAACACAGCCCTACCACCTACTGGGCTGGTCACACTGCCTTAACACAGCCCTACCACTTACTGGGCTGGTCACACTGCCTTAACACAGCCCTACCACCTACTGGGCTGGTCACACTGCCTTAACACAGCCCTACCACCTACTGGGCTGGTCACACTGCCTTAACACAGCCCTACCACTTACTGGGCTGGTCACACTGCCTTAACACAGCCCTACCACCTACTGGGCTGGTCACACTGCCTTAACACAGCCCTACCACCTACTGGGCTGGTCACACTGCCTTAACACAGCCCTACCACTTACTGGGCTGGTCACACTGCCTTAACACAGCCCTACCACCTACTGGGCTGGTCACACTGCCTTAACACAGCCCTACCACCTACTGGGCTGGTCACACTGCCTTAACACAGCCCTACCACTTACTGGGCTGGTCACACTGCCTTAACACAGCCCTACCACTTACTGGGCTGGTCACACTGCCTTAACACAGCCCTATCACCTACTGGGCTGGTCACACTGCCTTAAAACAGCCCTACCACCTACTGGGCTGGTCACACTGCCTTAACACAGCCCTACCACCTACTGGGCTGGTCACACTGCCTTAACACAGCCCTACCACCTACTGGGCTGGTCACACTGCCTTAACACAGCCCTACCACCTACTGGGCTGGTCACACTGCCTTAACACAGCCCTACCACTTACTGGGCTGGTCACACTGCCTTAACACAGCCCTACCACTTACTGGGCTGGTCACACTGCCTTAACACAGCCCTACCACTTACTGGGCTGGTCACACTGCCTTAACACAGCCCTATCACCTACTGGGCTGGTCACACTGCCTTTACACAGCCCTACCACTTACTGGGCTGGTCACACTGCCTTAAAACAGCCCTACCACCTACTGGGCTGGTCACACTGCCTTAACACAGCCCTACCACCTACTGGGCTGGTCACACTGCCTTAACACAGCCCTACCACCTACTGGGCTGGTCACACTGCCTTAACACAGCCCTACCACCTACTGGGCTGGTCACACTGCCTTAACACAGCCCTACCACTTACTGGGCTGGTCACACTGCCTTAACACAGCCCTACCACCTACTGGGCTGGTCACACTGCCTTAACACAGCCCTATCACCTACTGGGCTGGTCACACTGCCTTAACACAGCCCTACCACTTACTGGGCTGGTCACACTGCCTTAAAACAGCCCTACCACCTACTGGGCTGGTCACACTGCCTTAACACAGCCCTACCACCTACTGGGCTGGTCACACTGCCTTAACACAGCCCTACCACCTACTGGGCTGGTCACACTGCCTTAACACAGCCCTACCACCTACTGGGCTGGTCACACTGCCTTAACACAGCCCTACCACCTACTGGGCTGGTCACACTGCCTTAACACAGCCCTACCACCTACTGGGCTGGTCACACTGCCTTAACACAGCCCTACCACTTACTGGGCTGGTCACACTGCCTCAACACAGCCCTATCACCTACTGGGCTGGTCACACTGCCTTAACACAGCCCTATCACTTACTGGGCTGGTCACACTGCCTTAACACAGCCCTACCACCTACTGGGCTGGTTACACTGACTTAACACAGCCCTACCACCTACTGGGCTGGTCACACTGCCTTAACACAGCCCTACCACTTACTGGGCTGGTCACACTGCCTTAAAACAGCCCTACCACCTACTGGGCTGGTTACACTGCCTTAACACAGCCCTACCACCTACTGGACTGGTCACACTGCCTTAACACAGCCCTACCACCTACTGGGCTCATCTCAAATCAAATCAAAGTTTATTTGTCACGTGCACCGAATACAACAGGTGTAGGTAGACCTTACAGTGAAATGCTTACTTACAGGCTCTAACCAATAGTGCAAAAAAGGTATTAGGTGAACAACAGGCAGGTAAAGAATTAAAACAACAGTAAAAAGACAGGCTATATACAGTAGCGAGGCTATAAAAGTAGCGAGGCTACATACAGACACTGGTTAGTCAGGCTGATTGAGGTTGTATGTACATGTAGATATGGTTAAAGTGACTATGCATATATGATGAACAGAGAGTATCTAGTTATTCATATAATAGGTAATTTGATCGCAGAGAGATTTTGTATGTATCCCAAATGGCATGTATTCCCTATGTAGTGCACAAATGTTGACCCGAGCCAAATGGGCCCTATATAGCGAATAGGGTACCATTTGGGATGCAGCCATTGGCTTTCCATTCGTGTGCAGTGTCTCCTTGTCACACAGTGTAACGATCTGATGTCATAATGGTGTCTGAACACATCTGAAAATGCATTGTTACTAATTCAAAATACTACAGTTGTGTAAAAACCTGCAACAAAATGTCCACTATAGCCATCAGCAGTAGTTTCACCTGGCTGAGCATATTAAATATATAATTCTGTTGAGAAAACGTTCCACACAGATGATCAATATCCTCTGGCTATTCTCCAGGCAGAACTTAAGGTTAAAGGGAAAACAATTTCTGTGCAGGCAAGCATTCTCACTCACTCTCTCATACACTCTCTCATACACACACACACTCTCTCATACACACACACATACTCTCTCATACACACACACACACTCTCTCATACACACACACACTCTCTCATACACACACACACACACACACACACACACACACACACACACACACACACACACACACACACACACACACACACACACACACACACACACACACACACACACACACACACACACACACACACACACACACACACACACAGCCCCTTCAGAATGCTGGAGGGCTTTCTATTTTACAAGAGCAGCATAAATGGGAAAGCTAATGTAGCATTGAATAAGGCTGAGCTGCTACATGCCCTGAGCTCATGAACATATTGCAGCATTTTTCTTCTCCAGCAGGTCACCATTAAATGGGAATTTGTTGGAAGTTTTTCAGTATAATTTACAATGCTCCCCCTCTCAGCAACCTTTTGTTCCAATACTAATGCTATCCCCGGAGATAAATTCTATAAATATTTGAATACGTAAATCTACAGTAGCATCCCACAATGGATTCTTATATGTTTTTCCATGGGTCATTTACTTATACTACTGTTGGTCTGTTTAATGGATTTCTCAATCAGAACTGCATGGCATATGATCAAACATACAGTAGTATATGCTGAAATATATACACAATGCTCAAACATTTGGTAAGTTGGTGAAGTAAGACATTCAGTTGTTACTGTAGGTAAGGGTATCTATAATACAATACAATTCCAATTGTAGTTCAATCTGTGCTATAGTTTGAATCCAAACGGCACCATATTCTGGTCACCTATTCTGGTTAAAAGTGGACAAAAGTAGTGCATTATGTAAGGTATAGCTGCATGGGTAAATAGGCCTCTTTCAAAAGTAACGCACTATATAGGGAAAAGAGAGCCATTTGGGAGTCAGACACACCCATAGATTAATGGTCCAATGATGGTCAGTGTGCATCTTCCTGAGGTAATTGCATTTGTTTCCAGGGCTGTGTTTGTCAGGTGGCATGATGCATGTCGAAATCACTAAATCTACACGGCACAAAACCCATGCAGATTACAAGTAGTAAAACACTCCTCAATCAATCAATTCTCTTTACAAACTAAACTAAGGCTTATTGTATTTTGTCAATAAAAACCTCTGAAAACACAGCAGAATTCTTAAAGCACTCAAAATATGATCCAGAGGAGTGTTCTATCGATGTGAGTAAACAAAACCTCATTACTGAACATAGCTAGCCATCTGTATGTAAAGAACATATTTAACCATCTGTATTGTGTTTTCAAAATCCAATAAAGAAAGTCTAGCTATGGTTTCAGTGAGAGTAGTCAATTACTAAAAAGTGTTCTTTCAGTAAGCAAGGCAAGGTTTGACAGGACCTTTGCTGCACTTGCCACTCGCCAGGTCGTCGTAGTAAATACAGAATTAGTTCCTAACAGACTTGCCTGGTATAAAGCTTGTTTTTTAAGAAGCTTCCTAACAGATCATAGCCAATGCCATCAACATCCAAATGAACATGTATGTCATGTGTCATCGTGACATTACCAGGGGGAAACATAGAGAGAATAGTAGTAGGGGTCTAAACACAAAACCATGAGGAAAGCTTAATTCAACTTTGGAACCCTTAGAGGATTTCCCACCTAGTTGGACAAATGGGTACTGCTCAGATTGGTGGTTTCTGTATCACTATTCAGCGCTGTCCGACTTCAACCACTGAGTGTGTGTGTGTATGTGTGTGTTTGTGTGTGTGTGTGTTTGGTGGGAAGCAGAGCTAAGGCTTCAACGATCTGTAGTTTTAAAGGCCCAGAGGACACTCCACACACACACACACCTCTCTCATACAAACACAAACGCACGCATACGTCAGATGCATACACACACACACACACACACACACACACACACACACACACACACACACACACACACACACACACACACACACACACACACACACACACACACACAAACCCCCCCCCCAAACCCCACCCCCGTCTGTGTGACCAGTGGTCAATCCCAAGGGGGATTCAGTCTCTTTGACTGTTACTGAGTTAGTTGACCTGGTCCCTGATCTTTCCCAGCACTGCACTCTGTGGCTCACAGCCAGATAATTGTACAGTACAACTAATACTGGAAGCTATGTTACCTAGCCTGGTCTTAGCTTGGCCTTTGGGCCAGCCCAGCTCCAGGTAGCCACAGCCCTAAACCTTTCACCAGACCCAGTCAGTACTTCTGTGCCAGGCTGCCAGGCTGCCGCAGGCTCTATGTTTGTTGGTGAGGATGTAAAGTACAGTATATACCCCAGCCACTGCTCTAACTCTACAGCACAGCCCTATACTCCAGCCCAAGGCCTATCCTTCAGCCCCAGCCCTATACCCCAGCCCAAGGCCTATCCTTCAGCCCCAGCCCTAGCAAGGCCTATCCTTCAGCCCAACCTCTATACCTCAGCCCTAGGTCTTACCTCTGTGCTAGGCTGCCCCAGGCTCCATGCTTATTGGTGAGGATGTTGAGGATCTTCTGTTTGAGCTGGTTGGCAGTCACATGGTCTCTGTGTTTGGCAGCGCTGATCAGGTGATCACACATCTTCTCCTCCTCCCTCCGATCAGCAGCGTACTGGGCACAGTTGGACTGACGGAGGGAACACAAGGAGCCATTTTATTTTAAACTTAGTCATGCTAACGCCATGCTAACACCATGCTATGCCTACATGCATACATTATGCTAACACCATGCTAACATAATGCTAAGTGTTAACATTATGCTAAAACTGGGCAGGGTCTATCACCAGGACTTGATTTTACGTGCACTCTGATTGTATATACATTTAATGTAAGGTGTCCTTGAGTGTCTTGAAAGGCATCTGTGAAATACAACTGTCTGTCTGGTGTTAGTATGGCTATGTTATGTTTTGTATTAATATGTCCTTCCTCCGTTGCAATCCTGCGAAATTAGATTCAAACATGAAAATGTGTGAGTCCTGCTAGGATAGCTATGCTAAGCGTGTGTTGAGGGAGAAGAAACCAAAACCATTCAACAGATTCACAGAGGATATTATGGGTGTGTGTGTTTGTGTGTGTGCACACGTGATTAGATATTATAGCCTGGTTAACAGAGCCAATCTCTGCTCCACTTCATCAGCGGGGGCACGTTAGTGAAGAGTCATTTAAACACCGTCGCCGTCTGCTAATGTCTTTTGTTTCACATGGAGAAAAAGAGGGGAATTTGTCCGTTAGAAAGCTTTAATGTCATCTGTTTACATAGGGGTCATAATAAACAATCTGTCCCTATATAAAACTCAACTGTGACAGTGGATGAAGGGCCGGTTGGATAACAAAGAGAAGTAGCCTGTACTGTAGCCTACATGCATAAATTATCACCAAACAGTATGACACAAATAGATTGAAACCTGGTGTGTGATGTTGAAGTGGAGTCAGTGCCTGCGTACCAAATGGCACTCTATTCCCTTTGTGGTACACTACTTTAAAGCTATGGTAAAAAGTAGTGCACTATATAGGGAATAGGGTGACATTTGGGATGCACTCAGTGATCTCCTGCAGGCAGCATCTCAAGGTAATCTAGATTCTAGAGGAGCCGATCAGGATCTGACTTCATCTTCTCCTCGCTAAAATAAGATTGTCTTGCTGCGTCGCCACGGGGCTGCTCCTTCCTGCTCATATACTCAATCTAATTTGCTAACAGAAGCTGGAAGTTAATTGAATTTCCGGCCCTATATTTGAATTGTGTCAGATGTTATACCTCAACATATTCTTCAAATGGCAGATAACTCAATCTCTGCTTGTCATCTCACGTTACCATGTGACGCTGTGACAAATATCAAACCTTATTTATCACTTCACAGGATATGAGGCTGCTGCCCTGACTCTCCTGACACCAACCTAATGTAAAAATGTCTATCTGTCTGGGAATGGAGGGTAGGGGGGGGTTGTGAGGGGTAATATAGTAGAAACAGCGTTGGATGAAAAGTGTAGACTGTCTAGAGTTGTCAGACAGAAGGGATGAGGCCAGAGGAGGGATGAGGGCCAGGTAATCTCTGGGTGTTTCTCAAATGGCACCCAATGGGCTCTGGTCAGAAGTAGTGCACTGTACAGGGAATAGGGTGCCATTTGAAAAGCAGCCTCCCTCGCTACTGGTGACATGGCAGTTGATCTAGCAGGTCAAGGAGCCTCTAGCAGAGGACTACAGGATATCTAACAGCTGCTTGTGGAGGGCTGCAGCCCCAAGATAAGAAACTCATCACTCCTCACATGTACAAGCTACTAACAGAGGGGGCAGAAGATAATTTGTGTGTGTGTGTGTGTGTGCATGTTTGTGTACTTGGGTAAAACACTTCCTATATGACTAATAACATTGTGAGAGAGAGAGACAGAGAGCGAGCGAGAGAGCGAGAGAGCGAGAGTGTTCCAGTGTTCCAGAGTTCCAAATTGAGCAGCAGCTGAAAAAATTAGCTCCTACAAATATTGAAATTTACATGGTTTTTAGAGTGAAGTACATCAGAAAAAAGCAAAAGAAAACTGCAAGACTGAATGGGAGACAAAACAAGCAACAAACAAAGAAGATAGGCTTTTGAAAAAGTAACTATTTAAAAAAAAATGTAGTTATCTTAGCTAGCTGAATTGTTTACCAGTTTCTAAGTAGTTGCTAAGGACTCTCCTGGAAGAAACTAGCAAGCTAACAAAGAATATCTAGTTAACAGAAGAAAAGAAAGACAAAATAAGACAAAATAAGGACAGAAGAAAAAGGACATCAAAGTGAAACAGTCCTCTAAAGACACAAGAGACAATAATACAAGAAGCAATTGTTAACCCACCAGACATCCAAACAGAGAAAGCTAAGAAAAGTTTCAAAGGTTTGTTGATGGGACAGAACCATGAATGCCTGTTTGCAGATCTTACCAGTTGCAAAACAAGAGCAAATGTAATATTTAATACCAGATGAGGGCACATATGGAAAAGGGTTATTTGCAACCATTTCCCTTTCTCAAAAAAGAGAGGCATGAGCCAAGGATATCAGATCAGCATTTTTGAAGAAGCTGACCAGAGCAACATGTATCAAACAGTAAACTTATATAATAATGGAACGGTATTGATACAAAGCAATGATTCAAGCCTCCAGGCTTTTGAGAATAGGTTTGCTACCCTAAAAGCAGAAGCTGAACTCATTTCAGAAACTGAGGGAAAAAGTCAAGGAGGGAGATGGAGAAAAGCAGGCCCCAACGGTCTCTGTGACCCAGCAAGAAGCTCTGTGTCCCTCTACCTACCTCACCTGCAGCAGACAGAGCCAAGGACATGCCTACAACACCAAGAACACCTGCTATGCAATGTTTCCACAACACCCTCTCTCTAGTCGAAGCACAGGTCATAGAACTCAGAGAGAGCAAGCTTCAAGAGGAGGACACTGTCCAGAAACTAAAGGAAGAGAAGAAACAGTTCAGGGAGGAGAGCAGAGCATCTATTGGTAAATTAGAAAGCAGAATGGACAAACTGAGTCAGACAAATGATGACCTCAGAGACCATCTGAGCACAACAAGAAAGGAGCTAGAACAAAGAGAGCGATACATTGACCTCCTCAACCAGCAGCGAGTCATTATGTCCTCTGCACCTAGAGAACATGTCCACCAGCTTGGTACAACACAAGCAGAACCCGAGACCAGCATGGCCTCCACCACACAGCCTGATGACACTGCACCATCCTACCAGTCTGCTCCAGCCCATGTCAGAATACCAGTCTCCCAGTCTGCTCCAGCCCATGTCAGAATACCAGTCTCCCAGTCTGCTCCAGCCCATGTCAGAATACCAGTCTCCCAGTCTGCTCCAGCACAGTGTTCTCCAGCCCAGGTCAACCTAGGCTGGTTGGCTGACCTGGGCTGAAGCAGACTGGTATTCTGACCTGGGCTGGAGCAGACTGGGAGGCTGGTAGGTTGACCTGGGCTGGAGCAGACAGAGGCTGGTAGGTTGACCTACCATACACTAAATTTCAAAAAACTAAAATCATGATTTTCCCCCAAAAAACAGATGTCAGAAACACAAATATAAATTCACCCTGAACAACACCATAATTGAACACACTAAAAGTTACACCTACCTTGGTCTGACCATATCTGCATCGTGAAACTTTAATATGGCAGTAAATGCACTCAAAGAAAAAGCCCGCAGAGCATTGTGTGCAATAAAAATGAAATTATTCGAAATCAACATCCCAATTAGAATTTGGACCAAAATATTTGACAGTGTAATCCTACCAATAGCTCTTTAAGGAAGTGAGATTTGGGGGCCACTCAATAAACTGGACAAACATCCAATTGAAACCCTACATGCAGAATTCTGTCGGAAAATCCTACAAGTCCAGAGAAATACACCAACTAATGCATGTAGGGCAGAATTGGGCCGCTTTCCAGTAATAATGAAAATACAGAAAAGATCATTAAAATTTTGGCTACATCTAAATTCAAGTCCAAATTCGAGTCTGCAATTTAAAGCACTTCAAACCCAAGAGCTGAGCCCAGAAACGAGCCCTCTCAGTCAGCTGGTGTTGGACCTCACCAACCAAGCTGACACCAGCACTGCTTCAAAAGAAAGAATTCCAATAAACAAAATCATGAACAAATCAAAGGACTCATATATACAACATTGGAAAAACGAAACAAAATCCCAAAGCCGACTAAATTGCTATCTGACCCTAAACAGAGAATATGAATTGGCTGAATATCTCTACTCTGTCAGAGATACGAAGCAGAGACAGATCCTTACCAAGTACAGGCTGAGTGACCACTGATTGGCAATAGAAACCGGCAGACATAAAAAGACATGGCTACCCAAAGAGGAGCGTGTACGTGGTCACTGCACGACAGGGGAGGTAGAAACAGAGATGCACTTTCTCCTTTACTGTGATAAATATTCCTCACCAAGAGATTCATTATTCACAGAAATGTCTACGTTTATTCCAAATTTTAACTTATTAAACCCAGAGGAAAAACTAAAAATACTCATGGGCGAAGGAGCAATGGCTCCTCTTGCAGCCAAATATGTATTTGCCTGCCATAGCCTGAGAGACACTGAATAATAACATCTGCATAGTAAGCAGTAACTTACTTATTATTACTACTATTGTTATTACTGTTATTGTTATTACTATTATTATTGTTGTTTATCATTCCAAGTAGTAATGGTATGGGTGGTAATGGTAATGATAGCAGTTTAATGATGGTGGTAGTAGTGGTAATGATGATAGTAGTTGTAGTAGCGATGTAATGGTGAAGATGACGGTTATTTAGTTATAAGTTAGATATAGTTTCATTTTTTTATTACATTACATTCGATTATTGACTGTTACCATTTTATTGTTACTATTTTTTTATTTAATTTTGTATTATTATTTACTGCCATTCTATATTATTATTTGTCATTGTTTATAATTTTATTTCAATGTATATTGTATACATTGTTGCTTTGGCAATATTGACACAATGTTTTTCATGCCAATAAAGCAGCTTGAATTTGAATTTGAGTGAGAGAGAGACAGAGAGCGACAGAGAGAGAGACAGAGAGCGAGAGCGAGCCAGAGAGCGAGAGCGAGAGAGACAGAGAGCGAGAGCGAGCGAGAGAGAGACAGAGAGCGAGAGCGAGAGACAGAGAGCGAGCGAGCGAGAGACAGAGAGAGACAGAGAGAGACAGAGAGAGCCAGAGAGAGCCAGAGAGAGCCAGAGCCAGAGAGAGCCAGAGCCAGAGAGAGCCAGAGAGAGCCAGAGCCAGAGAGAGCCAGAGCCAGAGCCAGAGCCAGAGAGAGCCAGAGCCAGAGCCAGAGCGAGCCAGAGAGAGCCAGAGAGAGCCAGAGAGAGCCAGAGAGAGCCAGAGAGAGCCAGAGCCAGAGCCAGAGCCAGAGCCAGAGCCAGAGCCAGAGCCAGAGCCAGAGCCAGAGCCAGAGCCAGAGAGCCAGAGAGCCAGAGAGACAGAGAGACAGAGAGACAGAGAGACAGAGACAGAGAGCCAGAGACAGAGACAGAGACAGAGACAGACAGACAGAGATAGACCATTGAGAAGGGTAGACACAGGAAAACCTGTCTCCCTGTAGAGGCTGAGACGGAGCTGCATTTCCTGACAAAATATAAAACAATTAGAGAGTGTCATTTTCCCAAATTTGAAACCGTTATTCAAGGTTTCAAAGACCTCTCTGATGAGAGGAGGCTACCCGTCCTGTTGGGGGAGAACGCAGAGAGCTGTGGGTTGGCAGCGCACTACATTGCTGCCTGCCATAAGTTGAGGGACAGTGTCTGACAGACCAATCAACCTGCACATGTCCTCTACTGCATGCTTATTGTTATTGTTGAATGTATGGTTATTTTGACCCTTGGTTATTGTTGTTACTGTTGTCCCGTTGACAATTTTGATTCTAATTTGTATTTTTATATTGTAAATATCCAAAATAAGCTTTGGCAAAATGTACATTGTCACATCATGCCAATAAAGCAAATTGAATTGAATTGAATTGAGAGAGAGAGCAAAAGGAATTGAGTGAGAAAGAGAGAGAGAGCAGCTCTACCTGCTGTCTAAAAGAGGCATGACATTCCTCTGAACAGAGCACCTCCCTGTGCTCAGAAAGCTGCTCCTCTCTCCTCCACTACTGTATGGTAATAAAACCTTCTCGGGCTTCCTTCCATTTAATAAAGAATTCATTAGACACAGAAAGTAGCATTACTAAAGACTGACTGAGCCATATTCCTTATATGGTGCACTACTTTTGACCAGAGCCTATTGGGTCCTCATCAAAAGTAGCGCACTATAAAGAGAATAGGGTGCCATTTGGCATGCAGATACTGTCTAATCACTACAGACGTCCTCTAATTCCTACAGAAATCAATAATGAGAGTGTTGGTGTTCTGATGCTTTGTAGTGAGATCAGGCAGTGTGTTTGATATGTGGGGTAAGTACTGTCTCTGGGGTAGACTCATTACACTGTTGGACGGGCTTAAAGCCAATAAGACCAGATATGAATATAGCTGGCATATCTTTCAGTCTACTTATTAATATTGCTAGCAGGTTGGTTATTATAATCCCTTAGAGTGGCCTAATGGTAAAGCCATAATCCTCCTGGGGAGACACAGGGACTACAGGAGTACTGAGCTGCTGCTAATCCAGTGCTATTCTCTCACAGACCCGGGCTGCCTCCCAAATGCCACCCTATTTCAATGGGCTCTGGTCAAAAGTAGTGCACTATGTATGGAATAGGGTGCCATTTGGGATGCAATACTGAAGTCAGTCACTCCAGAGCAAGGACTATCAAGGCTGCTGTAGTCAGTTAACTAAATTAGATAATGTACTATCTGTACTGTAGGCCTACTATATACAGTACCAGTCAACAGTACTGTATATGAGTACCAGCCTACTCATTCAAGGGTTTTTCTTTATTTTATTGTTTTCTACATTGCAGAATAATAGTGAAGACATCAAAACTACAACTACAAAAACACATATGGAATCATGTAGTAACCAAGAAAGTGTTAAAACAAATCTAAATATATATTTTAAATTCTTCAAAGTAAAAGCAGCCAACAAGTGCTCTGCATATGTGGGAACTCCAAGACTTTTGGAAAAGCATTCCAGGTGAAGTTGGTTGAGAGAATGCCAAGAGTGTGCAAAGCTGTCATCAAGGCAAAGGGTGGCTACTTTGAAGAATCTAAAATATAAAATATATTTTGATTTGTTTAACACTTTTTTGGTTACCACATGATTCCATATGTGTTATTTCATAGTTTTGATGTCTTCACTATTATTCTACAATGTATAAAATAGTAAACAATTAAGAAAAAACCATTGAACGAGTAGGTGTGTCCAAACTTGACTGGTACTATATATACTGTATAAATGTGCTGTACCTCAAACTCAGCGTGTTTATGGACGTCTTCTGCTCTCTGTCTGTTGAGGATGAACTCTGCCTCATTGGCAACACGCACGATGTGGTCCTTCATAGCATGACACAGCAATCTGGAACAGACAGACAGAATACCAGTTAGTCAGTCAGTTAACACATCTATGTGGTCCTTCATAGCATGACACAACAACCTGAAAACACACAGACACATAGAAAGACAGACAGATCCTCCCCCCCCCCAGCTCCCTGACGTCTCTGGCCCTGATCGCCTCTCCTCCCATGGTTGAATGATTCCTCAGCCTGCCTGGCGTACATTCTACCTGCTTCTGCCCACGCTTCAATCGTTTTAATAATTGAAAACACCCAGGCTTCTATGTGGAGATTATATGCCATTTTACACCCAATTAGGTCTGCTTTGCTTTAATTAAAGAGCTTCTGATACCCTCTTCTGCATCCCAAATGACAACCTATTTCAATAATAGCACAATAATAGCACCAGAGCCCTGGTAAAAAGTAGTGCTCTACATAGGTAATAGGGTGCCATTTTGGAAGTATCCTCTGTCTCGGGGAGAGGCCTCATAGAACTGCAGTTATCAGATTAGTGTTGACAAGCTTTTAACTACAACTACTGAACAATTCTCCCTCTCCTCGTTTAGACGTTAATATTCTCAACTAGGATTGTAGTTAGTTGGTTACCTGGTTATCTTAGCTAGTTTATTAGCTGATAGGTTAGAGAGAAATACAGGACAGTTTGGTTAGCTGTTTGGTTATCGTTCAGAGGACTGCAGATGGCTGATATGCTGGTTGGTTAGATATAGCAGGTCTCTGTCCCAAATGGAACCCTGTTTCCTATAACATAAGTAATAGGGTTCCATTTGGGATGCAGTTCAGGTGTCCACAGTACAGAGATAGTGGTAGTGTAGGAGAGAGGAGATCTGCAAGCAGCACCCTGGACAGCGCCGTGTGACAGAGTGGTAGAGTGGCAGTGTAGCGGAGTGGCAGAGCGGCCAGGCCACAATGGAGTAAGGCTGTTTATCCAGGCCCAACATGGGAGCAGGGGAGGTGCCAGGGAGGGCTAAGACAGGGCTGGGTTGGGCACAGTGAGGCTGCACTGGGGTATAGGGCTGGGGCTGGGGTATAGGGCTGGGGCTGGGGTATAGGGCTGGGGTATAGGGCTGGGGTATAGGGCTGGGGTATAGGGCTGGGGTTGGGTATAGGGCTGCACTGGGGTATAGGGCTGCACTGGGGTATAGGGCTGGGGCTGGGGTATAGGGCTGGGGCTGGGGTATAGGGCTGGGGTATAGGGCTGGGGTATAGGGCTGGGGTATAGGGCTGGGGTTGGGTATAGGGCTGCACTGGGGTATAGGGCTAGGGCTGGGGCTGGGGCATAAGACTGACGCTGGGCAGTTTGTATGTAAGAGGGTTACACAGATGGGTCTCCAGATGGACTTGGAGGCTGATCTTTTCTATAACACCCTGCCTGATCTGACCTGCCACACTCACAGAGGGGGGTGAGGAAATACACCGACAGAGGGGGGGGTGAGGAATACACCGACAGAGGGGGGGGTGAGGAATACACCGACAGAGGGGGGGTGAGGAATACACCGACAGAGGGGATACACTATCTTGTTTATATTGTTACGTCACACTGCCATACCAATTGTATTTACCTTAACCCCTATAGAGTACACTGCAGTACACAGTACAGCACCCAACACTCTTGGAGCTGGCAGCTTACTGCTAATCTACTGCTGCCACTGAACCTAACAACCTGCTCAGAGCTGGCGTGTGTGTTTGTGTGTGTGTGTGTGTGTGTGTGTGTGTGTGTATATCTATGTGTGTGTGTGTGTGTGTGTGTGTGTGTGTGTGTGTGTGTGTGTGTGTGTGTGTGTGTGTGTGTGTGTGTGTGTGTGTGTGTGTGTGTGTGTGTGTGTGTGTGTGTGTGTGTGTGTGTGTACCGGAAATCCACAAAAGTCTACACAAGGATAGTAAAACAAGGAAAATTCTCCCTCGTGGGGACATTTCCCAGCTATTTTAGGCTTAGGGGTTAGGTTTAGGGCTCGGGTTACAATTAGGGTTAGGGGTAATGGTTAGGTTTAGGGGTCAGGGAAAATACGATTTTGAATGGAAATACATTGTAGGTCCCCACAAGGATAGTAAAACATATGGTGTGTGTGTGTGTGCCGGTGCGTACATGTGTGTGAATACGATACCTACCTTCCCTCATTGATGAGCTCAATGAAGGCAAGACCTGCATTTTTCTGGATCGAGTTCTGCCACTCCTGAGACAGGAGGAGGAGGAGGAGGAGGAGGAGGAGGAGAAAATAGAAAGAGGAGAGGAGGAACGTTGGATAGTTAGTCACTTACACTGGCTCCATGGCTGTATGTCAGACAAAGCCTTCCTCAAGGTCCAGTGAGGTTACCTTTTCAAGACGCTGGAGAGATTCAGCTTTGACAAAAACCTTTCGACTTGGATTAGGATGCTATATTGTTCTCTGATAGCTTGGGTGTGTACTAACAACACCTACTTCAAATACAGAGACAGGGCTGTCTGCTCTCGCATTTGCTATTCAAACTCAGTCTGTAAACAGTTAGACATAAAAACCCACAGCTTCTAACATTCTAATCAGCGCTACTAGGCGATGGCTATAAAAACATATCAACGGGCAAATTTGCAATAAAAATCATAGGCAGACAATAAAATAACAATAACATAGTGATAAAAAACTATTATGGAACACTTTGCCCTGAAAGCTTCACAAATCAGAAAAATATTTCCAAAACCAAAAAAACATGTACAATAAAAACAGTAATAATAATCTACAGAGTCTATGATAAATAGATCTCTCTGCATGGCCAGTCTCCACTGCAATTCAAATGGCCATCGCATATTCAATTGTTTCCTTACTTTAATTAGAAGCTAAGAAGGCATCAAGGTCATTGAATCCTTTCAAAGAGAAGCGCTGGCTATAAAAAGCTGAATCTCTGCCCGGCATGTGAGCGTGCCTCTTTTCTTTGGATGCGCCCCAAATGGCATGCTATGCACTCCTTTGAGCAGAGCCCTATGGACCCTAGTCAAAAGTAGTGCACTACATAGGGAATAGGGTGGCATTTGGGATGAGACCTTCCTCTGAACAGATCTTCCTCTGAACAGATCAGTAAACACAGGAGAGATGTAATTGGGGATGAAACTGTATCCTCAGCCTTAAATACAGCCATTTCCTCTGTCTGCATACTGACAGATGACTGAGGAGAGGAGAGCCATCTACAGCAGTGTGGAGCCGGATCCTAGAGCGATTGTGGCCCCGGGGCCACAGCACCCCCCACCCTCTCCCCAGCATCATCACTACCCGGTCTGGGAATGATTAAAAAGCCGTTTGGGAACGGAGGAGAGGAGGAGCGGAGGAGAGGGCAGTGCACTGTGGGAACCTGGGCTCTCTGCTCACTCACTGAGGAGCAAATGAAAGGTAAAGCAGAGGAGGCCACAGTTCAAAATAGAAAGAGAATAGAGAAGGAATATAAAGGGGGAAAGGTTCCCAGTTTTCAATGCTAGCCAAGTGTCAGGTGTAAAACCAACTGAATCTCACGCATAGACGAGGCTAACAAATGAGATTGTGCATCTCAGAAACGGTAATAACAACAGATTGCCATTGGCTAAATAGTGTATGGTAGTATGTTAGTGCCATAGTTGCTGTAGTGTGTGACAGACTGCACCAGGCTAGAGAACACAGTTCCACCTCACACAGTTACATTAAGTGAGAGAGACGGCGCTGATATGCTGGGCATCTGGTCTCCACATGATTTCTCCTGACCTCTATCTCTCTCTCTCTCTCTCTGCTACAGTATCCGCTCCACAATAGGCTGTTACTGATTTGGACAGGGCTCATGTTCGGCCAGTCTTCTGAAGATCTGTTCGCACCGCACTCACGTGACAAAAATATATACGGAAATCAAAGCAGATGTCTCGTGCAGCGCCAGGAGAGTGACATCAGGTAGGAGGGGGAAAACTCAGCCTGAACCTCTATCTTGTCTGAGTTACAGTACAGTAAACTCTCTGGTTACCGTTACAGATGTTTTCTTCCCCTGCTGTTTTAATCTTCTGTGCAGCAGGGCTCTAAAGGGGCTGTGCTGTGATTGCAGGGATTGCAGGAAAGCCCATTGTTGCCTGTTTGAAGGGAATTAGGCCTGACATGCTTCTCCAGGAGGAAGCAACATGATCCTTCATGTAGATGCAGAGAAAAATAACCCAGAACCTCTGTCTATGGACGGAATCCAGAATATCTAGCTATGGGCTGACCTGCAACATAACCCAGAATATCTAGCTATGGGCTGACCTGCAACATAACCCAGAATATCTAGCTATGGGCTGACCTGCAACATAACCCAGAATATCTAGCTATGGGCTGACCTGCAACATAACCCAGAATATCTAGCTATGGGCTGACCTGCAACATAACCCAGAATATCTAGCTATGGGCTGACCTGCAACATAACCCAGAATATCTAGCTATGGGCTGACCTGCAACATAACCCAGAATATCTAGCTATGGGCTGACCTGCAACATAACCCAGAATATCTAGCTATGGGCTGACCTGCAACATAACCCAGAATATCTAGCTATGGGCTGACCTGCAACATAACCCAGAATATCTAGCTATGGGCTGACCTGCAACATAACCCAGAATATCTAGCTATGGGCTGACCTGCAACATAACCCAGAATATCTAGCTATGGGCTGACCTGCAACATAACCCAGAATATCTAGCTATGGGCTGACCTGCAACATAACCCAGAATATCTAGCTATGGGCTGACCTGCAACATAACCCAGAATATCTAGCTATGGGCTGACCTGCAACATAACCCAGAATATCTAGCTATGGGCTGACCTGCAACATAACCCAGAATATCTAGCTATGGGCTGACCTGCAACATAACCCAGAATATCTAGCTATGGGCTGACCTGCAACATAACCCAGAATATCTAGCTATGGGCTGACCTGCAACATAACCCAGAATATCTAGCTATGGGCTGACCTGCAACATAACCCAGAATATCTAGCTATGGGCTGACCTGCAACATAACCCAGAATATCTAGCTATGGGCTGACCTGCAACATAACCCAGAATATCTAGCTATGGGCTGACCTGCAACATAACCCAGAATATCTAGCTATGGGCTGACCTGCAACATAACCCAGAATATCTAGCTATGGGCTGACCTGCAACATAACCCAGAATATCTAGCTATGGGCTGACCTGCAACATAACCCAGAATATCTAGCTATGGGCTGACCTGCAACATAACCCAGAATATCTAGCTATGGGCTGACCTGCAACATAACCCAGAATATCTAGCTATGGGCTGACCTGCAACATAACCCAGAATATCTAGCTATGGGCTGACCTGCAACATAACCCAGAATATCTAGCTATGGGCTGACCTGCAACATAACCCAGAATATCTAGCTATGGGCTGACCTGCAACATAACCCAGAATATCTAGCTATGGGCTGACCTGCAACATAACCCAGAATATCTAGCTATGGGCTGACCTGCAACATAACCCAGAATATCTAGCTATGGGCTGACCTGCAACATAACCCAGAATATCTAGCTATGGGCTGACCTGCAGCCAGGGGAGGGGGTGTGGCTCAGGAGCTCAGATATAACAAGCTTACAATCTGTGGTGTCTGGGAGTGTTTAACCTAGGAAGATTATCCTATTGGTTAAGGGGTCCTGAATTTCATTGTTTTAAATTGTTTGTTACACACAAGCCTCTTATTCCTCTGCAGCCCTCCATACTCCCGAACATCAGTAGGCGACAGGCAGACAACAGTACTGTGGCGTCTCAATCCAGGCTGTCAGAGCGAGGCGGTAGTCTTTTATCTGCTCTGCTCTCCACATCTGGAGGCTCTCTGTCAGTAAATCTCCCGGGCTTCACTGCAGATCCCCTGTGTGTTTAAGCTGTTACAAGAAACAGAGCTGTTTGACCTTCTCATTCACCAGGCCGTCTGTGAAGAGACACACAGTCTGCTGCCCATCCAAGCCCCCTACAGCCCCAGCCACACACAGCCTTGTCCTAGCCCCATACAGTCCCAGCTCCATACAGCCTTGTCCTATCCCCATACAGTCCCAGTCCCATACAGCCTTGTCCATGCCCCATACAGCATTGTCCTAGCCCCATACAGCCTTGTCCTAACCCCATACAGCCTTGTCCTAACCCCATACAGCCTTGTTCTAGCTCCATACAGTCCCAGCTCCATACAGCCTTGTCCTAGCTCTGTACAACCCTAGCCCCATTCAGCCTTGTCCTAGCCCCATACAGCCTTGTCCCAGCCCCATTCAGCTCCATCTCCATATAGCCTTGTCCTAGCCCCATACAGCCCCAGCCCCATACAGCCTTGTCCTAGCCCCATTCAGCCTTGTCCTAGCCCCATTCAGCCTTGTCCTAGCTCCATACAGCCTTGTCCCTGCTCCATACAGCCTTGTCCCTGCTCTATTCAGCCTTGTCCCACCTCCATACAGCCTTGTCCTCGCTCCATACAGCCTTGTCCTAGGCCCATACAGCCTTGTCCTAGCTCCATACAGCCTTGTCCTAGGCCCATACAGCCTTGACCTAGCTCCATACAGCCTTGTCCTAGCTCCATACAGCCTTGTCCTAGGCCCATACAGCCTTGTCCTAGCTCCATACAACCTTGTTCTAGGCCCATACAGCCTTGACCTAGGCCCATACAGCCTTGACCTAGGCCCATACAGCCTGGACCTAGGCCCATACAGCCTTGACCTAGGCCCATACAGCCTTGACCTAGGCCCATACAGGAAAGTAACTACTGATGGAATCAGATCAGGATTAACGAGTTTCACTGTGCCCAGCCCTGCCAGTGCTGCTGGATAAAGCTAGCTGTGGTTCCAACTCATGCCAAGCAGATCCACTTTCATCCTCTCTGACTGGTCGATATCTCAGGCTGGGTTTCATCCCAGGAGTCCCTAATGGCAGGAACTGTTGGAGCCGCAGTAATACTATCTGTGACTGCGGTGGGGGGAACAGGGGGGGTGACTCTGTGAGGGGGGGGGGGGGGGGGGGGGGGGATACACGGCTCTCTGACACTCCCAGACCTCAGTAAGTCCAGGAGCTGGGAAAAGAAGGTAGACATCCCAGAGCAATAGTGCTAGGTTAGCCTCCAGAAAGACAGACAGCCAGAAGAGAGAAAGACTCAGGGAACATTCCCTCAGAAACTTCAAAAGAACAGCAGTAACAGCGTGATTCACTACTGCAAGGCTCGGGCGGTTGTGTGAGTAGAGAGAGGAATGCTCCTTAATCTCAGCCTTCTAATAACAGATGCATGGGTATGTATGGGAGCTGACTGGCTGACTGGCTCCATACTGCAGGATTGGCCGGCTGCGCCGCTGCAGCCGGGGCTCCGGACACTGTGCCTCCTACTGCAGCCTCCATCCCTGCAGACTGGATACTCAGCGAGAGAGGCACCACCTAATGCCTTCCTTATGGACTGACTGACTGGCCCTGCAGAGAGAAGGTATGTTAACTATCTCCTGTTCTGTTCTAACTGCTACATTGGGACTGTGACCCTTTGAGACATAAGAGACTTAACCAATGATTTATGTAGACACTAGATGGCTGATAGGGGGTGATGTCTTGGCACTCCCCCACCATTGTAAAACATATTTTGGAAGCTATAGAAATGCATTTATAAATGTCTACATTCATTTTTGAAACTTGTATTCTATTACAGACACCTGATTGCATACTTTTGAATTATATTATGTGATCCAAACATACAAGTAAAATTAAAAATATATTAAAACAATTCCTTAAAGTATACTTTTTTTTAGATTGCTAATGTTAATGTCCCCACCACAAGAAAAAAATACTTAAACACATGTAATTTTGTCCTTGAAACATTTAATTGAAATACTGTAGAATTCCATTCATTCCTGTGGAGGACTGCTTCTTCTGGGTAGTGCCAATATGGCCGACCGGTGGCTTCAAAGCCTCTCAATGGCCAATACATAGCATTAACAATCCAGAGTTTATATACAGTGCCTTTACAAAGAATTGCGACCCATTGACTTTTTCCACAGTTTGTTTTGTTACAGCTAAAATGTATTACATTTAGATTTTCTGTCTCTGATCTACAGACAATATCCCATAACGTCAAAGTGGAATTCTGTTTGTAGAAAATGTTAGATTTTTTTTAATTAAAAGCTGAAATGTTTTGAGTCAATAAGTGTTCAACCGCATTGTTACAGCAAGCCTAATTAAGATCAGGAGTCAAAATGTGCTTAACAAATCGCATATTAAGTTGCAGGGACTCATTGTGTGTCCAATAAGAGTGGTTAACATAATGTTTTTATGACTACCCCATCTCTGTACACTACACATACAGGTAAGGTCCCTTAGTCGAGTAGTGAGTCAGTTCATGTCACCGGGTTGACCTTAAAATGAGGGACAGGTTATATATTTTTCTTAAAATGAATCACTAATCACATTAAATAAATAATCATCTTCAGAAATGACTTTGTCAAAGTAACAAAATAACGAGGGCTTTACAGTGATGGTGAAAACTTGGGGTTCAGTGGGTTAAATGTTGGGGTTCAGTGGGTTAAATGGTGGGGTTCAGTGGGTTAAATGGCGGGGTTCAGTGGGTTAAACTGTTGGGGTTCAGTGGGTTAAAATCTTGCTAGAAATCACAGAGTGCACAGAAGGAATTTTGGCACAGATTTATTGAGTTTTCAATGTGGTCTATATTAAAGGGCACTTCTTTTAAAATAACATGCTTTTAAAATGGAATATTGGTGCACAATCTCTACTTAAAAGGGATACAAAAGGGACTCATTTCGTGGCACGACCCAGAGACCTGGAGCTGGAAGCAGCCTCATCTTTATAGTCCATCACAGGGAGGAGAGGAGAGGTTTGGAGGCGAGAGGGAGACAAAAAAAGAGGACAGAAGAGATAGAGAAGAGAGAATGGAGGGAGTGGGGGGAAGAGAGGGATGTGTGAGGAGGAAGGAAGATGCAGAGAGGGAGAGAAAATTAGGGATATGTGAGGAGAAAGAGAGAATCTCACCTGAGAGCAGAGCAGCATGACCAGTTCCACGACAGAGGTGCTGGACTTCATACACACCAGACCTGGCGGGGAAGACAGGACAGAGAGTTATAAGCAGAGTTGTCATACAACACACTGCAGTCTTACTTGGCACAACAGTTCCTAGTGCCTTCATATAAGTCACCACGAAACCTCACCAACGACATGTGGGAGGGGCTAACATTGTAGTCACTACCAGAGAAGAAGACACTCTGGAGGAATCATTATGGGCTGGTGGGGCCAGGGCCCGTTGGCATGGTTACATGAAGACGTCAGTCAGAGTGATTGACAGCATGAGTCGACAACCAGGGATGAGATGTCAACATGTTGATAAACACACAGACAGACCATCTCAGGGATGTCAAACATCTCTTCTGTTTTACCGTTGATGCAAAGAAAGAGCTTGCCAGGATTGGCAATGGTACCTAACATTTAGCTGCCTGAAACCACTGAGATAGAGACAAAGTGACAAATAGTGTGTCCCAAATGGCACCCTATTCCCTCTACAATGCATTACGTTGACAAGAGAGCTATTGGCTTAGATCAAAAGGAGTGCACTACATAGGAAATAGGGTGCTATTTTGGATGGAGACAAAGTGGACTATTGCATAATGTGAAGAGTGTGAATCTTCCTCCTGTTCTTGCACAGCACTGAAACGGTCTGAGACTCTGAGACTGTTGTAAACAGGGGATGTGACCCTCTCTAGTTCACAGACAGCTACAGATGTCCTATTACACACACACACACGCGCACACACACACACACACGCACACGCACACACACACACACACACACACACACACACACACACGGCTGACCTCTTGTTACTGCAATGACCAGTTCTCCCATCACTCAGCTCTCTCTGACACAGGGGGTCAGATGGTAGGGTGACCCTGGCCCCTAGCGACCCCGGCCCTACTCTGGTATGCTGGCCTAATGACCATGGACCCTGGCTGTACGCTGGTACACAAACTAAATGTTTTCTATTTAAACAGGCTCTGCCCCTCTGACCAGGCCTTTCCTGTGAGCAGGGCAGGGTTAAATCATTGGAGTGAATGTGGAATTGTTGAGCAGTGTGCTGACGGGTTGGGCAGGGAGGGGAGGGGGGGGGGGGGGTCATAGAGAGAGGGGGAGGCAGGGAAAGGAGAGGCAGGGGAGAGGAGTGAAGAGGCAGAAAGAGTGGAGGTTGGGGAGGAAGGGGGAAGGAGAGGAGAGGCAAAGAGAGGAGAGGTAGGAGAGGAAGGGGGGAGAGGAGAGGCAGAGAGAGGAGAGGTAGGAGAGGAAGGGGGGAGAGGAGAGGCAGAGAGAGGAGAGGTAGGGGAAGTATGGGGAAGGAGAGGAGACAGAGAGAGGGGAGGAAGGAGAGGAGACAGAGGGAGGGGAGGTAGGGGAAGAAGGAGAGGAGACAGAGAGGGGAGGCCATCACAACGACAGCTCTGTTCGCCCAGGGGCCTCCCTCTCAACTCCAAGTGCATCATGGGCCAGGGGCCAGGCCAGGGTGGCTGGACATAATTACCACACTGACAACATGTCTAGAGAGGGGGAGAGGAGGGGTGAGGAGGAGAGGAGATGGGGGTGGGTGAGGGGGCACTCGGGCCACGACCCCGGGTAATTTGAGTGATGGATGGCTGGTAATTGCTACTAAATGGAGAGACTTTCCACCAGGGCCCTGATTCAGCCTGGGAGGAAAAACAGCCTCTGTTCCTTGGTAAAGGTCTGGGCAAAGCATCTCAAAGTAGAACTGATCCCATCTCTTGTACTATGGGATGCTTTCTGAATACTGGCTCTGTTGTGTTGGTGAAGTGTTTGCCTGGTCTGTACATGGTCTGTGCTTAGAGGTCAGGTGTGTGTGTGTGTGTGTGTATCTGCCAGCTTGGCAGCATTCTGACAGATGGACAGACAGGCTGAGTGAAGGGATCAGACAACATTCACACCTGTCAACTCTCCATAATTGTTCATCGTGTGTGTGTGTGTGTGTGTGTGTGTGTGTGTGTGTGTGTGTGTGTGTGTGTGTGTGTGTGTGTGTGTGTGTGTGTGTGTGTGTGTGTGTGTGTGTGTGTGTGTGTGTGTGTGTGTGTGTGTGTGTGTGTGTGTGTGTGTGTGTGTGTGTGTGTGTGAGTGAGTGAGTGAGTGAGTGAGTGAGTGAGTGAGTGAGTGAGTGAGTGAGTGAGTGTGCTCTCTGGGTTATATTACTAGGCATCAAGCAGTGACACAGCAGCCAGTGGACATAAGGAGGGCCAGGAAAGGACAGACGGACGGAGGGAGGGATCCCACACACATTTGGAGGAGAAACGAGAGAAATTCTATACAGCACCTGTACCTTCTATGAGCAGCTCTTGGCCATGGCTTCCCAACAGGGTCCTAGAGAGGAACGGTGCAAAGTCCACAAAGATCTCCCTGAGGAGGGGGGCCACCTTCTCTAGCGCACGCTCCAACTTAGTAGTGATACTGTGGAAGAGAACAGACCAGGGAGATACAGAAAGAGAGAGAGGGTGGGGGGGGGGGGGGGAGAAGACAGAGAACAGGGAAAGAAACAGGGTTGAGAGAGAGGGGGGTGAAGAGAGAGAGACGATGTCAGAGAGGATAGGAAGAGACAGAGGAGAGAGGGGGGTGAAGAGAGAGAGACGATGTCAGAGAGGATAGGAAGAGACAGAGGAGAGAGGGGGGTGAAGAGAGAGAGACGATGTCAGAGAGGATAGGAAGAGACAGAGGAGAGAGGGGGGTGAAGAGAGAGAGACGATGTCAGAGAGGATAGGAAGAGACAGAGGAGAGAGGGGGATGAAGAGAGAGAGACGATGTCAGAGAGGATAGGAAGAGACAGAGGAGAGAGGGGGGTGAAGAGAGAGAGACGATGTCAGAGAGGATAGGAAGAGACAGAGGAGAGAGGGGGGTGAAGAGAGAGAGACGATGTCAGAGAGGATAGGAAGAGACAGAGGAGAGAGGGGGGTGAAGAGAGAGAGACGATGTCAGAGAGGATAGGAAGAGACAGAGGAGAGAGGGTGATGAAGAGAGAGAGACGATGTCAGAGAGGATAGGAAGAGACAGAGGAGAGAGGGGGGTGAAGAGAGAGAGACGATGTCAGAGAGGATAGGAAGAGACAGAGGAGAGAGGGGGGTGAAGAGAGAGAGACGATGTCAGAGAGGATAGGAAGAGACAGAGGAGAGAGGGGGGTGAAGAGAGAGACGATGTCAGAGAGGATAGGAAGAGACAGAGGAGAGAGGGGGATGAAGAGAGAGAGACGATGTCAGAGAGGATAGGAAGAGACAGAGGAGAGAGGGGGGTGAAGAGAGAGAGACGATGTCAGAGAGGATAGGAAGAGACAGAAGAGAGAGGGGGGTGAAGAGAGAGAGACGATGTCAGAGAGGATAGGAAGAGACAGAGGAGAGAGGGGGGTGAAGAGAGAGAGACGATGTCAGAGAGGATAGGAAGAGACAGAGGAGAGAGGGGGGTGAAGAGAGAGAGACGATGTCAGAGAGGATAGGAAGAGACAGAGGAGAGAGGGGGGTGAAGAGAGAGAGACGATGTCAGAGAGGATAGGAAGAGACAGAGGAGAGAGGGGGGTGAAGAGAGAGACGATGTCAGAGAGGATAGGAAGAGACAGAGGAGAGAGGGGGGTGAAGAGAGAGACGATGTCAGAGAGGATAGGAAGAGACAGAAGAGAGAGGGGGGTGAAGAGAGAGAGACGATGTCAGAGAGGATAGGAAGAGACAGAGGAGAGAGGGGGGTGAAGAGAGAGAGACGATGTCAGAGAGGATAGGAAGAGACAGAGGAGAGAGGGGGGTGAAGAGAGAGAGACGATGTCAGAGAGGATAGGAAGAGACAGAGGAGAGAGGGGAAAGACAACAACAGTAAATAAATGAGTATAAGGTGGGGTAGGGTTGTGTGGAGAGCAGAGTAGAGCCCTCCACCTGGGTTAGTACATGATAGTTAGAACATCCTTTCACACACAGCAGAACACTGCGTCCAGGGCTCTAAATAACATTTAAAAAAACATAATTGGTAGTACTGGTGCTCCTAATTCAGAAAAGTGATCAACATATTTGGGTGAACTGTTGGAATCATAGAAATACAATGATAATTCAAATTCTATTGTTCGTTTTGCTTGGCATGACAACAAATTAAAAAGGCAGGTAGGAGTTATGACAAGGTAGGAAAATATTGTAATCAGACTACAGATACTTTTGAAAAACTACATGATTACTTTGAGGATTACTTTTAAATTCAGAAAGAATGGTTGCGACAAAAAATGCTCTATTTTCTCAATGACATTCAAATCAGTATTGAAAAAAGGTGCACGTTTAAGAGACCACTATGATGACACACCAAATGTGTTTGATGGATTGTGGGAAAAGAGCAGGAATAGGCTTTTGTAGGCTACAGTCCAAACTGTGTCTTCCAATGGTGCGACTGCTGTCCGCATCAAAAGATTATCCAACTTGAATAAACGCTTGGAGGTAAGGATGACAGCAGTGGTGTAGTCTACGGCGATATGGATATAACTTATTATTGATATCTACATAGCGCATTGATGTGAATCACACTGCTGCTCTCTCATTTAGCTATTTGCGCCTTACGGATTGTGGTTGTTGTGGATGGCTGTCACAAATCTAAATGTGTATTTGATCCCAATAATGTCTGAATTCAAGAAGTTTAAGCTGCATATCAATCATTGTTTTTGAAACCAGTGGACCAGCCAGTGAAAAATGCGCTCTTGCAACAGCTGCATAGTGTGGATCCCAGCCTATGGAATAAAAGTGGGGCTTTTATTGCTCAATATAATTCATGCTGATATAATTCAAATATATAATTTAATCCTATTAGTATATGTAGTAGAAAGCGATGGGTTAGAAGAAGCCTACATAACCAACCCACCAATCAGATTACGTTACAGAGTTTGGGTAATCCAAAAGTTACGTTACTGATTACAATTTTGGACAGGTAACTAGTAACTGTAACGGATTACATTTAGATAGTAACCTACCCAACCCGGCAAAATAATAGTATAATAGAGAAAACATGGATTCATATTAAGAAGCAAAGTGGAAAGCAACATCTCTCTTGTTTTGGAAGAATATGCATTGTGTGTGCATTGACATCATGCTGAGAGAATAAACAGGAGGAACTGTGTGTGACCCAGGAACTGCATGGAAGCAAGCAACGGCAGGAGGCACCCTGTCTTGTTTGAGCAGTGTAGAGATGAGTGTTGCCATGAAATATTGTTATGCATTGCCTTAGTCTAAATGGTGCTCCCAAAATAAAACTACAGGTCACACAGCAAAATAAACCAGGTCACACAGCAAAATAAAACTACAGGTCACACAGCAAAATAAACCAGGTCACACAGCAAAATAAAACTACAGGTCACACAACAAAATAAACCAGGTCACACAGCAAAATAAAACTCCAGGTCACACAGCAAAATAAAACTCCAGGTCACACAGCAAAATAAAACTCCAGGTCACACAGCAAAATAAAACTCCAGGTCACACAGCAAAATAAAACTCCAGGTCACACAGCAAAATAAAACTCCAGGTCACACAGCAAAATAAAACTCCAGGTCACACAGCAAAATTAAACTCCAGGTCACACAGCAAAATAAAACTACAGGTCACACAGCAAAATAAAACTCCAGGTCACACAGCAAAATAAAACTACAGGTCACACAGCAAAATAAAACTCCAGGTCACACAGCAAAATAAAACTCCAGGTCACAAAGAAAAATACAACTCCAGGTCACACAGCAAAATAAAACTCCAGGTCACACAGCAAAATAAAACTCCAGGTCACACAGCAAAATAAAACTCCAGGTCACACAGCAAAATAAAACTCCAAGTCACACAGCAAAATATTTTGGCGCATATGCAGCCAAATTGGTCCCAGTTTAGAGCCCTGACCGTGTCTAGTAGAGGTCTTCACGAGTCCACCCGAACCTAAATACCCAAGACCTGACCCGGGATCTGAGCGTGTTCAAAATGTTACATTTTCCCTTGGGTCTGGGTCGGGTCCAGTTTGATTGTCATTGTGTCTCAGGTCTATGTAACTACAGCTGATAGACCCGAGCGGACCAAAATGGACCCGACCACGGCTCTGTACAGCCTATAGAATATTTATTTTATACTAAAGGTGGATTTATTGACTTATAGAAGGCCTAGACAACATATTCGTTAACCAGAAGAGCAACTTGGCTGATTAACATATTTTGTTTTGACACTCAGGTCCAATATAGACCCGGAACCGTTAGGGTACGGTTCGGTCTAGGTCTGGTTGTCGTCGGATCCATTCGGGTTCGGGTCTCATTGTTCTCGGGTTCGGCTCTGATTGTCTTCGGGTCAAGGACCAACTTTTTGGACCCGAGAAAACCTCTACAGCCTAATGTTTAGTAGTATCTATCTACAACCTGGGAGGGAGGGGGCATGCAACCATACAGGAAGCATGTAAAAGCAGAGAGATACTGCCTTGAGCCTGTTCACTAGTATAGAAACAATGACACAGACAGACAGACAGACAGACAGACAGACAGACAGACAGACAGACAGACAGACAGACAGACAGACAGAAAAAAAAGAGAGAGAGGGAGAGAGAGAGAGGCTTGGCCTAGGAGGGACTAGAAGCAAAGTGGCCTCCTGGGAAGAATATGAAGGTGAAGGGATGAGTGTATCAGTGAGACAGTAACACCTGTGTGAGCGATGTTAAACAGTGCTTGCCTATGACACTGGCCTGCACCTCTGGGGGCCATCTCTGTCTCTGTCTCTGTGTGGCCACGCTGCAGGGACCAACTAAAGACTCTCAGATCCTGGTCCACCTCACAGAGCAACGCACTGAAATACACAGAGATTGCAGCAGTCACTATGACTGAGTCCCAAATGGCACCCTTTATTCCCTTTATAGTGCACTACTTCTGACCAGAACCCATATGTCTATTGTCTACCCAACAAGCTGCATGTGAGTCTGACTGGACTGAAATGAGAGTTCAGTATGATCATACACACAGCTCTGCAACCAGGTGAGACACAGACACAGCTCTGAAACCAGGTGAGACACAGACACACAAACAGCTCTGCAACCAGGTGAGACACAGCTCTGCAACTCGCCACTTCCATCATTGACTCCACGGTTATGGTAAGTGATGTTGGTTACTGATGCCATGGCAACTGATTTGCAATTCCTTTAGAGTGGGCAGAAGAGAGAGAGAGTGTGTGTGTGGCTGTGGGACTGGGAGACAGAGAGAGGTACTCAGGCTCTCTGCAGCACTAGAGATGTCTGTCACAAACCATTACAGGAGGTGGGGACTAAGAGTGAAGGTCACAGCAGCACACACACACACACACACACACACACACACACACACACACACACACACACACACACACACACACACACACACACACACACACACACACACACACACACACACACACACACACACACACACACACACACACACACACACACACACACACACACACACACACACACACACACCACAGGCAGTGGTTACATGCTGATAGAGAAAGACATGCACTGTTCAGTGGCTCCAGGTGATATATGGGGAATATGTCTGTAGCACTGGAATGTATAATCTACCTACTACACACACACAGTACTGTCACACCCTGACCCTACCTCATGTTCTCCACTGTGTCTTCAGGCATGGGCGCCACCGGCTGGACAGCAGGCAGGTTTTTACTGGTGGCGCCGTTGACGAAGGATGAGGAAGAGGTGGAGGAAGAGGAGGCTGAGTCTGTAGCTCCTGCAGGGAACAAACACACCAACCAACGTCACACTGGGGGAAGTATGGGAGCAGAAGTATACAACTTTATTATATAACCAAGTATATAACTATATTATATAACCAAGTATATAACTATATTATATACCCAAGTACTGTATACAACTATATTATATACCCAAGTATATAACTATATTATATACCCAAGTACTGTATACAACTATATTATATACCCAAGTATATAACTATATTATATACCCAAGTACTGTATACAACTAAATTATATACCCAAGTATATAACTATATTATATACCCAAGTATATAACTATATTATATACCCAAGTACTGTATACAACTATATTATATACCCAAGTACTGTATACAACTATATTTTATACCCAAGTATACAACTATACAGTACAGAATACAACTATACAGTACAGTATACAACTCAATTACATAACCAACAATAGAAATACACAGTATACAACTCCATTATACAGTATACAACTATACAGTATAGCATACACTATACAACTATATTGTATACCCAAGTATAGAAATATACAGTATACACCTCTATTATATACCCAATTATAAACTGGGTGGTTCGAGCCCTGAATGCTGATTGGCTGACAACCATGGTATATCAGACCGTGTACCACGGGTATGACAAAACATTTATTTTTACTGCTCTAATTACATTGGTAACCAGTTTTTAGTAGCAATAAGTCACCTAGGGGGTTTGTGGTACAGTATATTGCCAATATACCACGGCTAAGGGCTGTGTCCAGGCACTCCGCATTGCGTCGTGCGGTTGGACAGTCCTTAGCCGTGGTATATTGGCCATATACCACACCCCCTTGGGCCTTATTGCTTAAATATACAAATATACAGTATACACCTATGCTGTATATTATCTACCCAAGGTCCGTTTCAGTTACAGGGCTGACCTATAAGAATGACATCCACCTCGAACCATTGTAAGTATATGAATGTCTAATGTCCAATTCAATATAATGGTTGTTCAAACATGGTGCATTGTACTGTAGCTACATCTGTGGCATTTCAGTAGAAATATTGGGTTACATGTTTAATAGGATACGATTAAGACGTTTTCCATCCATTCCAGGTATCACATGTATGTCCTTGAGTTCATGAGTCACGTTGACAAAGAACATCTACAGAACCGAACTGGTGAAATCATGGGGTCTGAGGGAAGGAGGGAGGGAAGGAGGGAGAGAGAGTGGGAGAAAGAGGGGGTGAGTGAGAATGGGGGAAGGGGAGAGAGAGAGTGAGAAAGAGGGAGGGGGTGACAGAGAAGGAGGAAGGGAGGAAGGTAGGGAGAGAAGGTTATAGATGGAAAAGTGGGAACGAAAGAGAGAGAAGCGCGAGGAGGGGAGAGAGGAGAGCCCCTGGGTTTAACTGAAAGAGATAGAAGCGGGAGGAGGGGAGAGAGGAGAGCCCCTGGGTTTAACTGAAAGAGAGAGAAGCAGGAGGAGGGGAGAGAGGAGAGGCCCTGGGTTTAACTGAAAGAGAGAGAAGCGGGAGGGGAGGAGAGAGGAGAGCCTCTGGGTTTAACTGAAACAGAGAGAAGCGGGAGGAGAGGAGAGCCCCTGGGTTTAACTAAAAGATAGAGAAGCGGGAGGAGGGGAGAGAGGAGAGCCCCTGGGTTTAACTGAAAGAGAGAGAAGCGCGAGGAGAGGAGAGCCCCTGGGTTTAACTAAAAGATAGAGAAGCGGGAGGAGGGGAGAGAGGAGAGCCTCTGGGTTTAACTGAAAGCACAGTGACACATCTGTCACATTCCTGCTGAGGGGATAGGGACATTTAATAGGTGTTGCAGCTCTAATGGTGTCTGTATAAAGTGGCTTCTTTCAAAGGCCTGCTGCATCCTGGGACCCTAGGCTCAACAGCATGGAGCAGGGCCTAAGGGGAGAGGACAGTCAAATGGAACTCTATTCCCTATTTAGTGCACTACTTTTGTTCAGGGCCCATTGGAAGTACACTACACTACAACTTCTACTACACTACACTAATTTGGTCTGAACAAATGAAACTGATAATAAAATAACAAGACATACCATTTCTCAGAGGACCATTGAATGCATTTCAACCTGACCCGGTTGTATTATTCTGCTTTATACAGCATAACCACCACACAGCAGGTCATAGCACTTTATAAACTGGGTGGTTCGAGCCCTGAATGCTGATTGGATGACAGCCATGGTCTATACGACCGTATACCATGGGTTTTACAAAACATGTATTTTTAATTCTCTAATTACGTTGGTAACCAGTTTATAATAGCAGTAAGGCACCTCGGGGCCAATATACCACGGCTAAGGGGCTGTGTCCAGGCACTCTGCGTTGTGTTGTGTGTAAGAACAGCCCGTAGCCGTAGTATATTGGCCACAGACCACACCTCCTCTGACCTTATTGCTTAAGTATAGGAAGCCTGGCCCTGTCAGGAGATAGTACAGTAGAGAGTGCCCTCTGGTGCACAGTATAAGTTTCTACATTCCACCAATAAACCTCAGTCATCCAGCCGAGAAACAAATAGGGTTGTGTCCCAAATAGCACCATATTCTTTATATAGTACACCACTTTTGATCAGATCCCTACAGGCCTTGGTAAAAACTAGTGCACTACATAGGGAGCCATTAGGGATGCAGATTCTGCTCCTATTCCTGGACCGGCATCAAAGGACACATTCCAGACCCACTGGGTTATTAAGATCTGCAGTAATTGCAGTAACTGCAAATGAAATACTAACGAATTCCAACGAGCAACAGTTCCCTGGAAATAAACCACATTACCGGCCAAACACATTAGTAGAGTGTTATTAGTAACCTCTTGGGTCTGAGACCCTGTGTACCATCCTTTTTGAGGGCTTGTATGTCAGGCTGAATCTTAAACCAACCACTATCCCTTTACCCTTAATCCCCTACACCTAGCCCTGACCCCCTACACCTATACCCTACTCCCTACACCCTACCCTTTACTCACTAGCCCCTAGGCACCTCATATAGACAAGAAAGGATCAGATAGGTATAAGCAATAATATTGGTATGGTAGTACTAGCTTCCTGTTACTCAGCTATTTTAGGTTAGGTAGAATTGTCACTAATATTACTCATACCTATCCACTCCTTTCAAGTATACACAAGTGGCTAGGTGTTAGGGCAGGCCTTGGCAACTCCAGTCCTCGGGGGCCTGATTGGTGTCACACTTCCCCCCCATCCCTAGCAAACACACCTGATTTAAACTAATTGCATTTTTAACTGAAGATCATGATTAGGTGATATTGGAGTCAGGTGTGTTAGCTGGAGCAAAAGTGTGACACCAATCAGACCCCCGAGGACTGGTGTTGCCCAGGCCTGTGGGACTAGGGCATAGGGGTTGATGTGGGATGTACTAGAAGATTTAGTCACAAATTGCACCCTATTCCCTACATTTGACCAGGGCCCATGGGTGTAGGCCTACCGGTGGTGTTGATCATGCTCTTGGCGGTGTTGGAGGCTGCAGAAAAGATGTTGGGGGTGGAGCCTGTTGCCAGGCTACTGGAGGATGTGTGTCCAACCGTGTTCACAGTCAGACTGCCTGGTGGGGGTTTCTTCACTGGGACCACCACACTCCTATACAGAGAGAGAGTCACACACACACACACACACACACACACACACACACACACACACACACACACACACACACACACACACACACACACACACACACACACACACACACACACACACACACACACACACACACACACACCGCAGCTAAGTGTAGCTAATGACCGAACCAAGCATCAGTAATGCTCCCATTAAGTTAAGAGAAACATTAAATACAGTACATGGAAATAGAAAAACACTGTTCTGTGTGAAGACACTTCTGATTTCCTCTTATATATTTATAGACACTAGAACACATCACGAGGGAAGAAGGCAGTAAATGCTGCCAGCAGGGTGTGCGTCCCAAATGGCACTCTATTCCCTTTACAGTGCACTACTTTTGATAAGAGCCCTGTACAACAGTAGTGCACTATACAGGGAATGGGGTGCTATTTGGGACAGAGCCAGGGTCTTTAGATGACTAAACTTGTGACCTTCCCCTGGTCCACTTAGAGAGCACAGAGCATACATTCAGACCACTGGGATGTACTACAGTTATTTATTCCCTTCTGATGAACGGCACGACACACACACAAACGTCCATATCTCAATATCTGAGATATGCATCTGCTGTGAAGAGTACTGATGGTGACGCCATCATTTATTCAATACATCTGTGTACTGCTGCTTTGGTCTAAACCAGAGGTCTCATTGACAGCAGCACATCACTGAGAAAACCAGCTATATATTTCATATATTTTCTAAAAGGTATTCCTGGTTCATATTTAGTTATTTATCTAATCATTTATTGGAGTAGGAACACAAACAATAAACACAGTGACAGGTTGAATGAACAATCACATTAGCACAAATTCCAACATTTGTCTCTTTTTAAAATAAACATGGAAAAAGCTAAGATAAGAATGTGTGCAGTTAACCCTGTGTGACATGGTTACGGTCTGATATGAACCTTTTATATGAATAATTGATTAGATGCAAAGATGATCTAAGACATCATTTATTAATATGGGTGTGTTTAATAGGGGCTGCTGTGAATAAAGTGAGGAATATTAATGAACAGGAGGAGATGACTATAGAGGAAAGAGAACCGCAGAACACATCTTGTAAGGACGCACGCACGCACACACACACACACTTATCTACACACATACATCCTCTATCATAAAGATATGCTGTGGAAATAGATTGAAAAGATTACATTTCCTAACATAGTCTGTTCAATTAAAACCAAACAGATTAAATCAGTTCTTCATTATAAATGTAATCATACATTCAGCGCTAGACAACATCCCCCTGTGTTACTGTTACTGTGAGAGAGCTGTACTACTGGGAGAGAGAGGCAGGAGAGAGAAAGTAAAAGAAATAAAGAAAGGGAGGGAGGGAGAGAAGGAGATTTAAAGGTGTATTCAGATCAGTCGTGCACTGGTCCCATCTGGTCATCCAGTCCTGGGTATTGAAGTCTCTAATTGAAAACTCCACCTCAGAGAGACTATCAACCAGAAAGACCAGGGGACTCAGCCCTCCCCAGCCCTCTTCTCAACGCTCCGAGCCTTTTCTTTGTGCTCTGTTTTGATGTTGTCAGTCCCTATCAGCCTCAGGCCTGACAGCCCAGCCGTTCTGAGGCCTAGTCAGCCTAGAAGCTCATTCTGCTGGCAGGTGGAGAAAAATTAGACACAGCAAATTGAGGCTGGATGACATTAAAGCATGAAGGAGTCGTATATGTGGGACCTGGACACTGTGTGTGAAAGCATTTCAAAAATAATACAGAGAGGTCTGGCAACTCATTTCAGCCTGCCAGGGCATATTAGGGCTGTGAAGGGTGAGGGGACAGGCTTGGGCGTGGGGAAGGAGGGAGGGGTGATGGGGAGGGAGGGGGGAGGGGTAAAATGGGAAGCCGCTTCTGTTTAATCAGTCATCAGGGCCCAGGGGACCTCTGCAGTCCTTCATCTGATCCTTCATCTCCTCCTCCATCTCTACCTTTCCTCCCTCCTCCATCTCCTTATCTCACCTATCCTCCATTTTTACCTTCATCACAGGTGGCACACACACCAAACAGGCCATTCCCACAGCCACACCGACAGTCTTCCTATTTTGACATGGTTCAGGGTTTGTTGGTCCTAAATCTACTTCAATTATCTTCAACGTTCAGAACATTCACCAGACAGAAAGATAAGGATTCTGGGATGTGAACCCTGACCTCCTGTCAGCAGCAGGTTACCACAGGGACAGCACACAGATTACTGTGTTCTTATCTACTGCAGGAATGTAAACACACACACTCCTCCCCATGGGGGCTTAGCTAACAGTACCAGAGGTCTAACATGTGACTGATGTTTAGCTTGCTACTGTAAAACCATGAATGTTGCTCCTGACAACTAAACGGACTTAGTGGATAAACTGTGGCATGTTGAGCGTGCTTGACTAACGATGCACATTATAGTTCTTTCTTGAAGCATATACAGTGCATTCAGAAAGCATTAAGACACCTTCACTTTTTCCACATTTTGTTACGTTACAGCCTTATTCTAAAATGGATTACATTTAGTTTTTTTCTCATTAATCTACACACAACTGCTTATTAAAATAAATGTGTTTTATTGTCACATTCACCATAGGTGCAGTGAAATGTGTTGTTTTACAGGGTCAGCCATAGCAGTACCGCACCCCTGGAGTAAATTAGGGCAAGTAACCAAAAGGTCGCCGGTTTGAATCCTTGAGCCGGCTAGGTGAAAATATGTCCTTGTGTCCTTGAGCAAGGCACTTAACCCTAATTGCTCCTAAGTCGCTCTGGATAAGAGTGTCTGCTAAATGACAAAAATGTAAATGTTAAGTGCCTTGCTCAAGGGCACATCGATAGATTTTTCACCTTGCCGGCTTGGGTATTCAAACCAGCAACCTTTCCATTATTGGCCCAAAAGATCTACCACTAGGCTACCTGCCACCCCTAACACAACAGGTTCCTGTTGAGCCCAAGTTGTCAAATATGTATAAGATATGCATAACAGAGTGGCCTCCAGTACAAAGAGTGGAACTGCATGGTTGTGTGTGTATGTGTGTATGTGTGTGCATGTATACCTGTCAAAGGAGTGGAACTGCATGGGCAGCATGGGGTGATGGGTCTCTCTCTGTACGGCAGGATCAGGGTAGGGGAGGGGCTCTGGTCCAGGCTCCACCCTCTCTACAGGCCCAGCCACTAGGCTCTTCAGAATCTCTCTGACGTTGATGTTTGATTGGCTGATCGAGGAGATGGAGGAGGCGGTCGTTAGAACCTCCAGGCCAGGCGGCTCCAAGAGGAACTCTTGGCTATGCTTCTCCCCAGAGGAAAGGCTGCCGAGCAGGGAGGACATGACATCAACTCGCCCGGGTCCTGAAGGGTCCAGGTCTGCCCCATTTAACACACTGGTCACCTGGGGGGCGGGGGGGTAGTTTACTTATGTACTCTTGTACCTGTACTCTTCCTGGGTTTATGCACGAACACACATTATAATACAACTACAATCCATTCTAATAGAGCGAGAAAAGAGAACACAGTCTAGTATCTAGATGAGCAACCTGTTCCTCTCCAATGCCAGAGTCAGTGTGCGGCAGACAGCCTCTCTCTATGTGGAGCTCCTCTACAGGGGTGGGGGGCGCCTTACTGTGGTCAGGGTATGCCAAGGGGGTCTCTGGAACACACACACACACACACACACTGGGTGGGCTCACACACATTGATCATGTTCCAGAACGCCAAATATGTGATGCATTGTGGGTTAATTGGGATTGAATGACTAATCTGCAAATAATAATGAGTAGTCATTCAAGATGCAAGACGAATCGTAGATCAGCCAGTCGGGAGTTGAACAAGCCTATTCTCTCCCCATCTAACTTCCTAGTTCATCCTCTTCTAACTTCCATCTCAAATAGACAGACATCTGCCTCATGCCAGTTGGCTGGAAACTCTCTTCCTGGTGATATTACTTATGAGGGCGGCAAAGTGTCCTTCCCAGCAGCCTCTCTGATCCCACCCTCCTGGCTGATGTACTGGCTAATGAACCACGACAGACGGCTGGAAACAGAACTAGCCTCACAATGCCCCAAACCCTCAGCAATTCTCTGTTTCTCTCGCTTCTTTTACTCTCTCTCCATCTCTTTATGTCGCTCTTGCTCTCTCCCAGCGTGTGTCCAATGGGATGTTACTGTTCATACCACAGAGACCAGGGCTGCCTGTATAACTTTCATACACCCCACCCCGCTCCCAACTTCCCCTCCCCTCTCCCACTTCCCATCCTGCTCCCGCTTCCCTTCTCCGCTTCCATCCCTGTTCCCATGTTTAATTCTGCACAGTGCAATTAGTGGATCACATGCATGAATAATAGAGCTGAGAGTATGGGTTATGGGAGGAGTTAGAGGCGGGGTTAGGGGAGGGAGTTGGATATCAGAAGTAAGCACCTGTGCTGGTAGGTGAGTTGATCTCGTGGCGAATTCTGCATGCTGATTGGCTGATCATCCTGTTGGGCTCTCTTTGGGGTTCCAGGATGTCCCTGTACTTTGACACCATGAGGACAGAGATGAAGTAGACCACCGCTAGGGCCAAGAACTGGGCCTGCTTACTGTCATCCTGGAGGGGACACATATGCATGTTTCACAAACACACACAAACATGTGATACACGCACCAGCACACACAAGCAGTCATACTCACCACATCCCGGAACACGACAGCTCTCAGACGGTTGATGTCGACGTCCTGTAGAAGTCTGTCAGGGTCCTGGATGGGAGAAAGGTTACTGAGAATTTTTGGGGGTGTAGGAGATCTAAATTGAGGAGACTAAGGGAGTCTGACATCTTAGTGGCTGTGTAACAATCTGTTTACTTAGCCGTTAGCATAGCATCCATATTACATTGGGTGTCACACTTAATGATCTCCCACACACCCCCCACTTATACAGTTGAAGTCAGAAGTTTACATACACTTAGGTTGGAGTCATTAAAACTAGTTTTTCAACCACTCCACACATTTCTTGTTAACAAACTATAGTTTTGGCAAGTCGGTCAGGACATCTTCTTTGTGCATGACACAAGTAATTTTTCCAACAATTGTTTACAGACAGATTATTTCACTGTATCTCAATTCCAGTGGGTCAGAAATGTACATACACTAAGTTGACTGTGCCTTTAAAAAGCTTGGAAAATTCCAGAAAATTATGTCATGGCTTTAGAGGCTTCTGATAGGCTAATTGACATAATTTCAGTCAATTGGAGGTGTACCTGTGGATGTATTTCAAGGCCTAGCGTCAAACTCCGTGCCTCTTTGCTTGACATCATGGGAAAATCAAAAGAAATCAGCCAAGACCTCAGAAAAAGAATTGTAGACATCCACAAGTCTGGTTCATCCTTGGGAGCAATTTCCAAATGCCTGAAGGTACCACGTTCATCTGTACAAACAATAGTACACAAGTATAAACACCATGGGACCACGCAGCCGTCATACTGCTCAGGAAGGAGACACATTCTGTCTCCTAGAGATGAACGTACTTTGGTGCGAAAAATGCAAATCAATCCCAGAACAACAGCAAAGGACCTTGTGAAGATGCTGGAGGAAACCGGCACAAAGTATCTATGTCCACAGTAAAATGAGTCCCATATCGACATAACCTGAAAGGCCGCTCAGCAAAGAAGAAGCCACTGCTCCAAAACCGCCATAAAAAAGCCAGACTACGGTTTGCAACTGCACATGGGGACAAAAATCATACTTTTTGGAGAAATATCCTCTGGTCGATGAAACAAAAATAGAACTGTTTGGCCATAATGACCATCGTTATGTTTGGAGGAAGAATGGGGAGGCTTGCAAGCCGAAGAACACCATCCCAACCTTGAAGCATGGGGGTGGCAGCACCATGTTGTGTGGGTGCTTTGCTGCAGGAGGGACTAGTGCACTTCACAAAATAGATGACATCATGTGGCAGGAAAATTATGTGGATATATTGAAGCAACATTTGAAGACATCAGTCAGGAAGTTAAAGCTTGGTCGCAAATGGGTCTTCCAAATGGACAATGACCCCAAGCATACTTCCAAAGATGTGGAAAAATGGCTTAAGGACAACAAAGTCTAGGTATTAAAGTGGCCATCAAAAAGCTCTGACCTCAATCCTAAAGAAAATTTGTGGGCAGAACTGAAAAAGCGAGGCCTACAAACCTGACTCAGTTACACCAGCTCTGTCAGGAGGAATGGGCCAAAATTCACCCAACTTATTGTGGGAAGCTTGTGGAGGGCTACCCAAAACGTTTGAACCAAGTTAAACAATTTAAAGGCAATGATACCAAATACTAATGTGATGAAAGAAATAAAAGCTGAAATAAATCATTCTCTCTGCTATTATTCTGACATTTCACATTCTTAAAATGAAGTGGTGATCCTAACTGACCTAAAACAGGACATTTTTACTAGGATTAAAGGTCATGAATAGTGAACAACTGAGTTTAAATGTATTTGGCTAAGGTGTACGTAAACTTCCGACTTCAACTGTAGTTCTGTATGTCCGGTGTCTCAGCCAACCATCCACAGTACCATTATTACCAACTTGATGTGTATTTTTAAATTATGAGTTTAGTGAGGACATACCTTGTTGGCAGATGCTGTACCATACAGGTTGTCCTGGCTCTTACTGTTGGTCCCTCTGTCCCTCTGTCTCTGTCTAACGTCCAGACAGTTCCTCACTGCTACACAACACACTGGCAGGACAGACAGACAGGGTATCAGAAGCTGCAACTTGAAACTCATTAATGATATGATCACTGTTAGTTCCAAGCTGCCAGGCCAGAGTCATGGTGAAATCAACAGCCAGACAAATTTCACACTACAGATGATGATAATGAGAGAGAGAGAGTGTGTGTGTGTGTGTGTGTGTGTGGTAAGTGTGGACTTCAGAGCTAGCTTCAAAGGTCTGGCCTTTACACAGACAACCTACCTGACTGAAGTACCAACCACTGCAGCAGACACACACCATTTATCAAAATCATGACTCACCAAAGCACATTTACTATCTAATTGCAGTGCATTTAGAAAATGAATTAGCTAGTAATTTGGGATCGGTGTCCCTTCCAAGGGACAGTTGAGGTAACGTAGGCTAATGCGACTAGCATTAGGTTGTAAGTAACAAGAACATTTACCAGGACATAGACATATCTGATATTGACAGAAAGCTTAAATTCTTGTTAATCTAACTGCACTGTCCAATTTACAGTAGCTATTACTGTGAAATAATACAATGCCAGGCTATTGTTTGAGGAGAGTGCACAATTTTGAACATGAAAAGTTATTAATATTCAGGCAGTCTTGATACAACATTTTGAACAGAAATGCAATGGTTCATTGTATCAGTCTAAAACGGTGCACATACACTGCTGCCATCTTGTGGCCAAAATATGAATTGTACCTGGGCTGGAATAATACATTATGGCCTTTCTCTTGCATTTCAAAGATGATGGTACAAATGAAATACAAAATAACGGTTGTTTTTTTTCTTTGTATTATCTTTTACCAAATCTATTGTGTTACATTCTACTACATTCATTTCACATTTCCACAAACTTCAAAGGGTTTCCTTTCAAATGGTATCAAGAATATGCATATCCTTGCTTCAGGGCCTGAGCTACAGTCAGTTAGATTTGGGTATGTCATTTTAGGCGAACATTTAAAAAAAAAAAGGGGCGGATCCCTTCATGGATTACTAGAATTACTGAAATGATCGTGAAATGATTTTGCCACGGCATTTCCTGACCTCATTCATCATCTAATATGACAGTTAATGTATGTGACAAGAGCGCGCGCGCTCGCTCACACACACACACACACACCCAGTCGTAGACACTGTCTCATCAGGCCTCCAGAGGACATGTTCTTCTCAGCCTCTATCTCAGAGAAGTTGAGTGAGCTGGCAAACACCAGAACGTCCACCATGGCCATGAGACGGGACAGGAAGGAAACAGCCGTCTCTGAAGACATGCCCTGGACCGCCTCGATGTTCTCCAACTCAGCCTGCTCACAGGGGGTCAGGGGACAGGGGAGGAGAAGGGTGAAGAGGGGACAGGGAGGGGGAGTTGGGATGAAGAGGGGCCAGGAGAGGAGGAGAAGGGTGAAGCGGGGACAAGGGAGGAGGAGAAGGGTGAAGAGGGGACAGGGGAGGGGGAGGAGGAGAAGGGTGAAGCGGGGACAGGGGAGGAGGAGAAGGGTGAAAAGGGGTCAGGGGAGGGGGAGAAGGGTGAAAAGGGACAGGGGAGGGGGAGGAGGAGAAGGGTGAAGCGGGGACAGGGGAGGGGGAGGAGGAGAAGGGTGAAGCGGGGACAGGGGAGGAGGAGAAGGGTGAAAAGGGGTCAGGGGAGGGGGAGAAGGGTGAAAAGGGACAGGGGAGGGGGAGGAGGAGAAGGGTGAAGCGGGGACAGGGGAGGGGGAGGAGGAGAAGGGTGAAGCGGGGACAGGGGAGGAGGAGAAGGGTGAAAAGGGGTCAGGGGAGGGGGAGAAGGGTGAAAAGGGGTCAGGGGAGGGGGTAGGGGAGGGGTGAAGCGGGGACAGATCCAGAAATAGAAATGGTTCCATTGTATCTGAGAAAATAAACGTTATGAAAGAAAATAAAACTAACTAACTTGGGTACTCTGGCCATACACACAAACAAACAACAACACATGATAAAATCAACAGATACAATCAGCAGTTAAAGCACATAGAAACACATAAACAAAACACACAGAGAAAACAATCACCAACTTAAACTGACAAAGTAAAATCCTCATTAGCTGAATAGATAGCAGAATGAAGCTGAGCAAATGAAAATGGCTACGATCAATAAAGACAATTAACTAGTCCTATTTCCTGGAAGTTGATCAATAATTAAGAACTAAACATGCAGCTCTATCTAGCCACCACTAGATGGTGGTGTGGCACCACAGAGAGGCTGACTGACAGAAGGAGAGATGGCAGAGAGGCTGACTGACTGACTGACTGACTGGCTGACTGACTAACAGGAGAGGTGGCAGAGAGGCTGACTGAATGACTTACAGAAGGAGAGGTGGCAGAGAGGCTGACTGAATGACTTACAGAAGGAGAGGTGGCAGAGAGGCTGACTGAATGACTTACAGAAGGAGAGGTGGCAGAGAGGCTGACTGAATGACTTACAGAAGGAGAGATGGCAGAGAGGCTGACTGAATGACTTACAGAAGGAGAGATGGCAGAGAGGCTGACTGAATGACTTACAGAAGGAGAGGTGGCAGAGAGGTTGACTGAATGACTTACAGAAGGAGAGGTGGCAGAGAGGCTGACTGAATGACTTACAGAAGGAGAGGTGGCAGCGGAGAGCAGAGGAAGGATCCCTCCACAGGCGATGATGATGTTGTCTACCATCTGAGAGAGGAGGTGGATGGTGTTGTGGACAAAGATTATGTTCTCATTGCTGTTGACAAAGTCCATGACAGATTTGGTTGAATGGCTGCAGGGAGGCAGAGAGAGAAGGAGAGAACTGGATTAAAGGCAGGTTTTAGGTCAGCACAAGGAAACGTGGTGAATAATCAGCCACAGTAAGGCTAGTTAGAAACCCTGGCTCCAGGATCTATTGTAACTCTTGTTTTACTCTCAATGAATGGGATATGTGGTTGTCTTACCGAACTTAGTTGAATGCACTGACTAAGTCACTATGGATAAGAGCGTCTGCTAAATGACCCAAATGTAACATTCTACTGCATGTCCTATCTGGTAGCCCTAAGTGGTCAAAAAAGGTGCACTACAGAGAGGCAATGGGCTTTGATACAAACTAGTGCACTACATAGGGACTAGGGTGTGATTGGGGACAGTGTCCTCAGTGTCTCGGTCCCCTCACCTCCTCCAGACGTGCACGTCTGTCTCCAGGGCCAACAGCAGGTCGGTGAGGAGGCGCTGGTGCATGGGCGACCATTTGAACTCTGGGATGCGGAACATGGTGGTGCGAGGGCCAGGGCTGAACTGGCGCCGCTGCTCCTCTGTCATGGGCATCCCTCTGAAGCCCAGGTCCACACGCAGGGCACGCTCTAACTGGGCCGCCGTACGACCGTGGAGGGACTGACACACACACACAGACACACATACACCCACAATACTGTAATTCAGAGTGTTTAAAGCAGTGTATAAATAAAACATTAATTATTACATAACAGCAGAGAAGAGAGACTATTAATAGTCCTTTAGTCCTCCCTCTTCTCCACCTCCTCCTCCTCCTCTCATCAGACTCAATAACAGGGGGGAGGGAGGAGAGAGGAGGGAGAAAGGGAAGTGGGAGACAGGAGGAACAGAGGACAAGAGGGAGGGAGGTCTTGTAATTTAACTAACCTGTGTAGTAGCAGTGGTCTGTATCTTCTTAACCTCTTTGTCCTTTCTGTCGTATGACCTCTCTGTGTCTGAGGTGTTGCTGACTGCATCCGCCCCACTACCTTTCACACCAGCCGAGGGCTCGCCCCCCTCCGACACCCCAGACCCTCCAGCACTAGCTCCAGTCCCTGTGTCTGTGAACACTGACCCCTTGGAGCAGGCCTCTTCCCTGGACATGGAGGTGACGTCACCCAGTGTGGTCTGGAGCGTAAACCTCTCCTCCTCCAGGATGCTGTTGATTGGACCACCAGGACTGACCATGCCGATGATCCCCAGCTCAGAGCTGCCCGTCATGTGGGCCAGTAGGCCCAGGTCATGGCTGCGAGCCGGGGGGACTGGAGGCTCGGCGTCTTGGTGGGGGTTAGAACCAGGACTTGGCAGGACCAGGGGATCCTCCTGTTGAGTTCAGTTCTGTTTAGTTAACTTGCACATAACAAAACACAAGCAGAAGAAAAGAAAGATGAACTAACCTGGCCAAACAGGAAGCTGCTGTTGCTAGGGAGACTGTCCTTGTCGTCGTCAGCGAGGGTGATGAGGGGACCGGTGTTGTGGTTGTCGGGGGCTACACCGACGGTTGTGTTGGGGACCATTACTCCGCTGGCGGCGCTGCTGCTCAGCTTCTCTACAGCAGCACAGTACACGTTGTCCAATAGGGAGTCCACCTGGACCAACGCCCCGCCCCTGTCCTCAGAGACAACACCCCCAGCCACACCCACTGTCACGCTCAGCGGCTCTGGAGACAGGTCCAGGTCCTCCAGCTTCACCTCCGTGGCTTCCACCTGGGGAGAGGGAGGGATGATTGATTAGCTGACTGAATGACTGAGTGACTGATTGATTTTAAGAGTCTACCTGCAAGAACTGTGATATGTGGTGTTTTTCCCCAACTAAACGTAGTTGAATAGACTGACTGGAAGTTGCTCTGGATAAGAGCATCTGCTAAATTAATCAGTTGTAAAACTATGAAAACAGACACCATAACATACCTTCTCAGCCTTGATGTCCACCAGCAGGTCATGAACCTCCACTCTGACCCCTGACCCTGTCCTCTCTGTCCCCTCGAGCCCCCCCTCCTTCCCCGTCTTCGCCTCCGACAGTATGTCCCGGGGGTGGCCAGGAGTCTCGGGGTAGTCGGCCTCGCTCTCCGGGGTCTGTGTCTGAGAGTGGTCGTCTACCTCTCTGATCTCCATGTTCCCCTGGATGCCCCCGGCCTGGAGGTCCTGCAGGCCTGAGATGGTGCTGACCAGACCCTTCCTCCCCTTCTTAATGTTCTCCTCCTCCTGACGCTGGTAGTCCTCATACATCTTAGCCAGGTACTCCTTATGGGCCTCGTACGTTACCTAAAGTATAGCAGTATAACAGTATAACAGACATCATCAATAATCAATCATCTATAACTAATAATCAAGCTCATCTTAGCCAGGTACTCCATATTTGCCTCGTATAGGTAACCATATAGAGGGAGAGACATGATCAATAATTACTCGTCATCCAAGGTGTTGTTGGTGCAGTTTCCCTCCTCAACAGCAGAGGGCAGTGTTTCCCCTCTTTTATCATAGAGCTGACTGGTGGCACCGCTGATGATCTACGTCCCAAATGGTGCCCTATTACCTACATACTGCGCTAGGGCCCTGGTCAAAAGCTGTGCACTATATAGGGAATAGGGTGCCATTTGGGACGCATCCAGCCGCTGAGTCTTACCTTGGAGTGAGCGATGGAGAGTGTATCCACCCAGACCCTCCAACCTCCCCACTCATACTTGATGGCATGGTAGAGCAGGATCCTGAAGAGGCTATAGACCATCTCCATCATCTTCTGTTCCTCTGGGTTTTTAGGGTTGATATAGCCCAGACTGAACATCCAGTCCTGCCATACTGAACACTGCAGCAGACACCTAGAGACAGATAATATACCGTGAATAATATATACTGTTACGACTATTATCAATAAGGTTCTCACTACTAGAGCAAACAGCAGGAGAGACCATCGCTACATAGTCAGTAGTCTAAGTTAAAGTCGGTCTGTAGGCCAACAGCATATTCTCAAGTACTCCCGCTGATCGTTGCTCGGTTCTAATGTGACTTGATCACCAGCCACTCTATCAGTGAAACAGTCACAGTTCATTCTGATCACCTTCTATTATGTTAATGAGTGAAGTGATCTGATGCTTTGTTATATAGTCAGTAGTTAGACAACAATAGTGAAGTGATCTGATGCTTTGTTATATAGTCAGTATTCAGACAACAATAGCGAGTAGATTGGTGATGATAGCCATCCGTTATACCATCAATATCTCGTGAACGATTTATGATTGACAGCTGAAGATACTGACAACAGGATGCAAACAGTGCTGTCACTGCTAGGAAGAGTCATTACACAGCTGTAAATTAGAGAATGACTGTGTGTGTGTGTGTGTGTGTGTGTGTGTGTGTGTGTGTGTGTGTGTGTGTGTGTGTGTCTGTCCTCACCGTCGGTTTTCGCGGCTGTTGCTGAACAGTTTGATCATGTCTGAGAGGAAGAGACGTCGAACCTCCATCAGCTCAACGCTGGGGGACGAGCTCTTCAACAGAGTCGCTACTACCTTAAGGATCACTGGAACACACACACACACACACACACACACACACACACACACACACACACACACACACACACACACACACACACACACACACACACACACACACACACACACACACACACACACACACACACACACACACAACTTTGCTAAGTCTGCACTTTAAATAAAGTTTGACTTGACTACAATAAAATTCAGTAAGACAGCAGACAGACTTACTGGGGTTCTGTATCTTGATTGTAGAGTCTGGTTCAGGGTGGGGTTTGTGGACGACCTGGGTACACACCTGCTCAGTCAGGATCTGATGGGAAGAACACCGACAATCACTAAATAGGGAATAGGGTGTCATTTGGGATGCAGGACGGTAGTCTCTGCTTCTAACAGGACAGTGGAGCGGAGATAATGAGGTTATCAGCACGAGGCTATAACCATCCCAGACCTCACGGCCACGAGATCTGCAGGTCACGGATTGGCCTGTTCAGCCATCTGCGGACCCATGGCCAGCCAGACCCACACCACACACAGAAATCAAACTCGACTACGAGGGATCCCTGAAGAAGAAGTGTGTGTGTGTGTGTGTGTGGTTATACAGAAGTTACAGAGAAGAATGTACCTCGTACAGCGTGTTGTAGATGGTCACAGATACAGTATTAGTGTGTAGCATCAGCCTCTCCCCCAGCAGAGTGAAGAGACTGTGTGTGTGCATGATCTCAACCTTCCTTCTGTGGACAGACACACACAGTACCCCTGTTAGGAATCCCTGGGTGACAGTTTTACACTTCATACAATAGTTATTTTAAGAGAAGAGGGGAGAAAAGTAAAGGGGAGAAGAGGGGAGAATAGTAAAGGGGAGAAGAGGGGAGAATAGTAAAGGGGAGAAGAGTAAAGGGGAGAAGAGTAAAGGGGAGAAGAGTAAAGGGGAGAAGAGTAAAGGGGAGAATAGTAAAGGGGAGAAGAGTAAAGGGGAGAAGAGTAAAGGGGTGAAGAGTAAAGGGGAGAATAGTAAAGGGGAGAAGAGTAAAGGGGTGAAGAGTAAAGGGGAGAAGAGTAAAGGGGTGAAGAGTAAAGGGGAGAAGAGTAAAGGGGAGAAGAGTAAAGGGGTCAAGAGTAAAGGGGTGAAGAGTAAAGGGGTGAAGAGTAAAGGGGAGAAGAGTAAAGGGGGGAAGAGTAAAGGGGAGAATAGTAAAGGGGAGAAGAGTAAAGGGGAGAATAGTAAAGGGGAGAAGAGTAAAGGGGGGAAGAGGGGAGAAGAGTAAAGGGGAGAATAGTAAAGGGGGGAAGAGGGGAGAAGAGTAAAGGGGAGAATAGTAAAGGGGAGAAGAGTAAAGGGGAGAAGAGTAAAGGGGAGAAAAGTAAAGGGGTGAAGAGTAAAGGGGAGAAGAGGGGAGAATAGTAAAGGGGAGAATAGTAAAGGGGAGAAGAGTAAAGGGGAGAAGAGTAAAGGGGAGAAGAGTAAAGGAGAGAAGTGTAACGGTCCTGACCTGTTTTATGTTGTTTTTGTATGTGTTTATGGTCAGGGCGTGTGTTTTGGGTGGGCAGTCTATGTTTTCTGTTTCTATGTTGGTTTTGGGTTGCCTGGTATGGCTCTTAATTAGAGGCAGGTGGTTTGCGTTTTCCTCTAATTAAGAGTCATATTTAGGTAGGGTGTTCTCACTGTTTGTTTGTGGGTGATTGTCTTCCGTATCTGTGTTATGTCTTGCACCATACGGGACTGTTCGGTTGTTCGTTTCGATGTAGTCTGTTCCTGTCCGTGAGTTTTACGTTTTAGTTAAGTAAGTTCATGTTCAGGTTTTTTTCGTCTACGTCGTTTTCTTGTTTTGTAATTTTGAAAGTGTTTTGTTTTTCGTGTTGCCATCGTCGTTTATAATAAAGATATGGCTTATTTCCCGAATGCTGCATTTTGGTCTAAAGATCCTTCTCTCCTCTCCTCATCCGAGGAGAACGACAGACCTTACAGAATCACCCACCAAACTAAGACCAAGCGGCAAGGGAGTGCTCAACAGAGCAACAAGGACTCCTGGACTTGGGAGGAGATCCTGGACGGTAGAGGACCTTGGGCTCAGCCAGGGGAATATCGCCGTCCCAAGGAGGAGTTGGAAGCAGCGAAGGCTGAGAGGCGCTGGTATGAGGAGGCAGCGCGGCGACGCGGTTGGGAGCCCGTGAGTCAAACCCAAAAATTTCTTGGGGGGAGGCACACGAGGAGTGTGGCAAAGCCGGGTAGGATACCCGAGCCAACTCCCCGTGCTTACCGTGGAGGTAGAAGGCGTCGTACTGGTAAGACACCGTGTTATGCGGTAAAGCGCACGGTGTCCCCAGTACGCGTGCTTAGCCCAGTGCGGGCTATTCCACCTTGCCGCACTGGGAGGGCTAAGTTGGGCATCGAGCCGGATGTCATGAAGCCGGCCCAACGTATCTGGCCTCCAGTACGTCTCCTCGGGCCGGCGTACATGGCACCAGCCTTACAGGTGATGTCCCCGGTTCGCCTGCATAGCCCAGTGCGGGCTATTCCACCTCGCCGCACTGGCAGGGCTACGGGGACCATTCAACCTGGTAGGGTTGGGGAGGCTCGGTGCTCAAGAGCACGTGTCCTCCTTCACGGTCCGGTAGACCCGGTGCCACCTCCATGTACCAGTCCTCCGGTGGCAGCCCCCCGTACCAGGCTGTCTCTCCGGGTTCTCTCTCCAGCTGTTTCCTCCTCTCCAGCGCAGCCAGTGCCTAGACCACGCACCAGGCTGTCTCTCCTTCTCCTCCCTACAGAGCCGTCCTGCCATGAACAGCCAGAGCCGTCCTGCCATGACCAGCCAGAGCCGTCCTGCCATGACCAGCCAGAGCCGTCCTGCCAAGACCAGCCAGAGCCGTCCTGCCATGACCTGCCAGAGCCGTCCAGCCAGGACCTGCCAGAGCCGTCCAGCCAGGACCTGCCAGAGCCGTCCAGCCAGGACCTGCCAGAGCCGTCCAGCCAGGGCCTGCCAGAGCCGTCCAGCCAGGGCCTGCCAGAGCCGTCCAGCCAGCGCCTGCCAGAGCCGTCCAGCCAGGACCTGCCAGAGTCCCTCAGCCAGGACCTGCCAGAGTCCCTCAGCCAGGACCTGCCAGAGTCCCTCAGCCAGGACCTGCCAGAGTCCCTCAGCCAGGACCTGCCAGAGTCCCTCAGCCAGGACCTGCCAGAGTCCCTCAGCCAGGACCTGCCAGAGTCCCTCAGCCAGGATCTGCCAGAGTCCCTCAGCCAGGATCTGCCAGAGTCCCTCAGCCAGGATCTGCCAGAGTCCCTCAGCCAGGATCTGCCAGAGTCCCTCAGCCAGGATCTGCCAGAGTCCCTCAGCCAGGATCTGCCAGAGTCCCGCAGCCAGGATCTGCCGGAGTATCTCAGCCGGGATCTGCCGGAGTATCTCAGCCGGGACCTGCCCCTTGTCCCGGTGCTGCCCCTTATCCCGGTGCTGCCCCTTATCCCGGTGCTGCCCCTTATCCCGGTGCTGCCCCTTATCCCGGTGCTGCCCCTTATCCTGGTGCTGCCCCTTATCCTGGTGCTGCCCCTTGTCCCGGTGCTGCCCCTTGTCCCGGTGCTGCCCCTTGTCCCGGTGCTGCCCCTTGTCCCGGTGCTGCCCCTTGTCCCGGTGCTGCCCCTTGTCCCGGTGCTGGCCGTTCATTTAGGGGATGTTAGTTTTAGGGTGGTCATTGGGAGGGGAAGACAGAAGCGGGGAGTGACTATGGTGGTGTGGGGACAGCGTCCAGAGCCGGAGCCACCACCGTGGTCAACTGCCCACCCAGACCCTCCCCTGGACTTTGTGCTGGTGCGCCCGGCGTTCGCACCTTGAGGGGGGGGTTCTGTAACGGTCCTGACCTGTTTTATGTTGTTTTTGTATGTGTTTATGGTCAGGGCGTGTGTTTTGGGTGGGCAGTCTATGTTTTCTGTTTCTATGTTGGTTTTGGGTTGCCTGGTATGGCTCTTAATTAGAGGCAGGTGGTTTGCGTTTTCCTCTAATTAAGAGTCATATTTAGGTAGGGTGTTCTCACTGTTTGTTTGTGGGTGATTGTCTTCCGTATCTGTGTTATGTCTTGCACCATACGGGACTGTTCGGTTGTTCGTTTCGTTTCGATGTAGTCTGTTCCTGTCCGTGAGTTTTACGTTTTAGTTAAGTAAGTTCATGTTCAGGTTTTTTTCGTCTACGTCGTTTTCTTGTTTTGTAATTTTGAAAGTGTTTTGTTTTTCGTGTTGCCATCGTCGTTTATAATAAAGATATGGCTTATTTCCCGAATGCTGCATTTTGGTCTGATGATCCTTCTCTCCTCTCCTCGTCCGAGGAGGAGGAGAACGACAGCTCTTACAAGAAGAGTAAAGGGGAGAATAGTAAAGGGGAGAATAGTAAAGGGGAGAAGAGTAAAGGGGAGAAGAGTAAAGGGGAGAAGAGTAAAGGGGAGAAGAGTAAAGGGGAGAAGAGTAAAGGGGAGAAGAGTAAAGGGGAGAAGAGTAAAGGGGAGAAGAGTAAAGGGGGGAAGAGTAAAGGGGGGAAGAGTAAAGGGGGGAAGAGTAAAGGGGAGAAGAGTAAAGGGGAGAAGGGTAAAGGGGAGAAGAGGGGAGAATAGTAAAGGGGGGAAGAGGGGAGAAGAGTAAAGGGGGGAAGAGTAAAGGGGGGAAGAGTAAAGGGGGGAAGGGGGAGAAGGGTAAAGGGGAGAAGGGTAAAGGGGAGAAGAGGGGAGGGGAGAATAGTAGAGGGGAGAATAGTAAAGGGGAGAAGAGGGGAGAAGAGGGAATAAGAAGAGGGGAGAAGAGAAGAGGGAAAATAAGAAGAGGGGAGAAGAGTAGAGGGGATAAGAAGAGGGGAAGAGTAAAGGGGATAAGAGGGGAGGGGAGAAGAGGGAATAAGAAGAGGGGAGGGGAGAAAAGAGGAGAAAAGGGAATAAGAAGGGGGCGGAGAGTAAAGGGCAGAAGAGGGGAGGGGAGAAGGGGGAATGAGAAGAGGGGAGAAGAGTAAAGGGGGGAATAGGGGAGAAGAGTAAAGGGAGGGGAGAAGAGGGAATAGGAAGATGGGAGAAGAGTACAGGGGAGAAGAGGGGAGAAGAGGGAATAAGAAGAGGGGAGAAGAGGGAATAAGAAGAGGGGAGAAAAGGGGCGAAAAGGGAATAAGAAGAGGGGAGAAGAGGGGAGGGGAGAAGATGGGAGAAGAGAAGATGGGAGAAGAGAAAAGGGGAGAAAGGGGAAAAAGAAGAGGGGAGAAGAGTAAAGGGGAGAAGAGGGGAGAAGAGTAAAGGGTAGAAGAGAAGAGGTAATACGAAGAGGGGAGAAGATGGCAGAAGAAGGAATAAGAAGAGGGGAGAAGAGTAAAGGGGGGAAGAGGGGAGAAGAAGGAATAAGAAGAGGGGGGAATAGTAAAGGGGAGAAGATGAGAGGGGAGAAGAGGGGAGAGGAGAAGAAGGAATAAGAAGAGGGGAGAAGAGGGGAGGGGAGAAGAGGGAATAAGGAGAGGGGAGAAGAGGGAATAAGGAGAGGGGAGAAGAAGAGGGGAGGGGAGAAAAGGGGAGAATAGGTGAGAAGAAGAGGGGAGAAGAGGGGAGGGGAGAATAGGGGGGAAGAGGGAATAAGACGAGGGGAGGGGAAAAAGGGAATAAGAAGAGGGGAGAAGAGGGAATAAGAAGAGGGGAGGGGAGAAGAGAGGAGAATCGGGAAGAATCGGGGAGTAAAGAGAGAGAAGAGGGAATAAGGGTAAAGGGGAAAAGAGGGGAGAAGAGGGAATAAGAAGTGGGGGAGAAAATGAGATAAGAAGAGGGGAGAAGAGGGAATAAGAAGAGGGTAGGGGAGAAAATGGCCGAAGAGGGAATAAGAAGAGGGGAGAAGAGTAAAGGGCAGAAGAGGGGAGAAGAGGGAAAAAGGGAATAAGAAGAGGGGAGAAGAGGGAATAAGAAGAGGGGAGGGGAGAAGAGAAGAGAATCGGGAAGAATCGGGGAGTAAAGAGAGAGAAGAGGGAATAAGGGTAAAGGGGAAAAGAGGGGAGAAGAGGGAATAAGAAGTGGGGGAGAAAATGAGATAAGAAGAGGGGAGAAGAGGGAATAAGAAGAGGGTAGGGGAGAAAAGGGGCGAAGAGGGAACAAGAAGAGGGGAGAAGAGTAAAGGGCAGAAGAGGGGAGAAGAGGGAATAAGAAGAGGGGATAAGAGTAAAGGGAAGAAGCGGGAACAAGAAGAGGAGAGAAGAGGGGAGAAGAGGGAATAAGAAATGGGGGGAGAAAAGGGGAGAAGAAGGAATAGAAAGAGGGGAGGGGAGAAGAGGGAATAAGAAGAGGGGAGAAGAGGGGAGAAGACAAGGGGAGAAGTGTAAAGGGTAGAAGAGGGAGAAGAGTAAAGGGGAGAATAGGGGAGGGGAAATGAGCGGAGAAGAGGGGAGAAGAAGAGGGGAGGGGAGAAAAGGGGAGAAGAGGGGATAAGAAGAGGGGAGAAGAGGGGATAAGACGAGGGGAGAAGAGTAAAGGGGAGAAGAAGGGAGAGGAGAAGAGGGAATAAGAAGAGGGGAGAAGAGGGGATAAGACAAGGGGAGAAGAGTAAATGGGAGAAGAGGGGAGGGGAGAAGAGGGAATAAGAAGAGGGTAGGGCAGAAGAGGGGAGAAGAGGGGATAAGAGTAAAGGGGAGAAGAGAGAACAAGAAGAGGAGAGAAGAGGGGAGAAGAGTAAAGGGGAGAAGAGGGGAGGGGAGAAGAGGGGAGAAGAGTAAAGGGGAAAAGAGGGGAGAAGAGTAAAGGTGAGAAGAGGGGAGGGTGGAAGAGGGGAGAAGAGGGAATAAGAAGAGGGGAGAAGAGTAAAGGGGAAAAGAGTAAAGGGGAGAAGAGGGGAGGGGAGAAGAGGGAATAAGAAGAGGGGACGGGAGAAGAGAGGAGAAGAGGGAATAATCGGGAGTAAAGAGAGAGAAGAGGGAATAAGGGTAAAGGGGAAAAGAGGGGAGAAGAGGGAATAAGAAGTGGGGGAGAAAAGGAGATAAGAAGAGGGGAGAAGGGTAAAGGGGAGAAGAGGGAATAAGAAGAGGGGAGAAGAGTAAATGGGAGAAGAGGGGAGGGAAGAAGAGGGTATAAGAAGAGGGGAGAAGAGGGGAGGGGAGAAGAGGGAATAAGAAGAGGGGAGGATAGAATAGGGGAGAATCGGGGAGAAGAGGGGAGGGGAGAAGAGTAAAGGGAGAAGAGGGGATACAAGTAAAGAGGAAAGAGGGGAGAAGTGGGGGGAGAAAATGGGAGAAGAGGGGATAAGAAGAGGGGAGAAGAGTAAAGGGGAAAAGAGGGGAGAAGAGGGGAGGGGAGAAGAGGGAATAAGAAGTGGGGGGAGAAGAGGGAATAAGAAGTGGGGGAGAAAATGAGATAAGAAGAGGGGAGGGGAGAAGAGGGAATAAGAAGAGGGTAGGGGAGAAAAGGGGCGAAGAGGGAATAAGAAGAGGGGAGAAGAGTAAAGGGCAGAAGAGGGGAGAAGAGGGAATAAGAAGAGGGGATAAGAGTAAAGGGAAGAAGCGGGAACAAGAAGAGGAGAGAAGAGGGGAGAAGAGGGAATAAGAAATGGGGGGAGAAAAGGGGAGAAGAAGGAATAGAAAGAGGGGAGGGGAGAAGAGGGAATAAGAAGAGGGGAGAAGAGGGGAGAAGACAAGGGGAGAAGTGTAAAGGGTAGAAGAGGGAGAAGAGTAAAGGGGAGAATAGGGGAGGGGAAATGAGCGGAGAAGAGGGGAGAAGAAGAGGGGAGGGGAGAAAAGGGGAGAAGAGGGGATAAGAAGAGGAGGGAAAAGTAAATGGAGAAGAGGGAATAAGGAGAGGGGAGAAGAGGGGATAAGACGAGGGGAGAAGAGTAAAGGGGAGAAGAAGGGAGAGGAGAAGAGGGAATAAGAAGAGGGGAAAAGAGGGGATAAGACAAGGGGAGAAGAGTAAATGGGAGAAGAGGGGAGGGGAGAAGAGGGAATAAGAAGAGGGTAGGGCAGAAGAGGGGAGAAGAGGGAATAAGAAGAGGGGATAAGAGTAAAGGGGAGAAGAGAGAACAAGAAGAGGAGAGAAGGGGGGGAGAAGAGTAAAGGGGAGAAGAGGGGAGGGGAGAAGAGGGGAGAAGAGTAAAGGGGAAAAGAGGGGAGAAGAGTAAAGGTGAGAAGAGCGGAGGGTGGAAGAGGGGAGAAGAGGGAATAAGAAGAGGGGAGAAGAGTAAAGGGGAGAAGAGGGGAGAAGAGTAAAGGGGAAAAGAGTAAAGGGGAGAAGAGGGGAGGGGAGAAGAGGGAATAAGAAGAGGGGACGGGAGAAGAGAGGAGAAGAGGGAATAATCGGGAGTAAAGAGAGAGAAGAGGGAATAAGGGGAAAGGGGAAAAGAGGGGAGAAGAGGGAATAAGAAGTGGGGGAGAAAAGGAGATAAGAAGAGGGGAGAAGGGTAAAGGGGAGAAGAGGGAATAAGAAGAGGGGAGAAGAGTAAATGGGAGAAGAGGGGAGGGAAGAAGAGGGTATAAGAAGAGGGGAGAAGAGGGGAGGGGAGAAGAGGGAATAAGAAGAGGGGAGGGTAGAATAGGGGAGAATCGGGGAGAAGAGGGGAGGGGAGAAGAGTAAAGGGAGAAGAGGGGATACAAGTAAAGAGGAAAGAGGGGAGAAGTGGGGGGAGAAAATGGGAGAAGAGGGGATAAGAGGGGAGAAGAGTAAAGGGGAAAAGAGGGGAGAAGAGGGGAGGGGAGAAGAGGGAATAAGAAGTGGGGGGAGAAGAGGGAATAAGAAGTGGGGGGAGAAAAGGGGAGAAGAGGGGATAAGAAGAGGGGATAAGAGGGAATAAGAATAAAGGGAGAAGAGGGGAGAAGAGGGGAGGGGAGAAGGGGGAATAAGAATAAAGGGAGAAGAGGGGATAAGAGTAAAGGGGAGAAGAGGGGAGAAGAGGGGAGGGGAATAAAGGGGAGAAGAGGGGAGGGGAATAAAGGGGAGAAGAGGGAATAAGAATGGGGGAAGGGAGAAGAGGGAATAAGAATGGGGGAAGGGGGAAGAAGGCAGGGGAGAAGATGGAATAAGAAGAGGGGAGAAGAGTAAAGGGGAGAAGCGGGAATAAGAAGAGGGGAGGGGAGAAGAGAGGGGAAGAGGGGAGGGGAGAATAGGGGAAAAAGGGGATAAGAGTAAAGTGAGAAGAGAGGATAAGAGTAAAGGGGAGAAGAGGGGAGAAGAGGGGATAAGAGTAAAGTGAGAAGAGGGGAGAAGAGTAAAGGGGAGAAGAGGGGAGAAGAGGGGATAAGAGTAAAGTGAGAAGAGAGGATAAGAGTAAAGGGGAGAAGAGGGGAGAAGAGGGGATAAGAGTAAAGGGGAGAAGAGGGGATAAGAGTAAAGGGGAGAAGAGGGGGGAAGAGGGGAGGGGGGAATAGGGGAGAAGAGTAAAGTGAGAAGAGGGGATAAGAGTAAAGGGGAGAAGAGAAGATATGAGTAAAGGGGAGAAGAGAAGAAGAGAATGTCTTTAATAGATCCATACCTCTCTTGGGGACAGTATTTCATTGAGGGAGGGATAATAACTCACTTATGTCCCAGGTGTTTGAGGAAATATCCCAGGACTTTGAGGGACTGGACTCTGATGCTCTCAGTCTTAGACGCCAACAGCTTGTACATCACCCTGGAACAGGACAGGAGACATATGAATCACATTTAAACATGGCCCCGTTAATGATTGTGTCCCCTATGAGCTCTGGTCATAAGTAATACACTATAAAGGGAATAGAGTGCTTGGACCGTTACAATGAAACCAGACTGAACGAGTTGGGTGTGCAGGGAAAGACCTCCCTGTCTGTTTTGAGAGTCTGTGTGTCGGCGTGACAACTAAATGAGTTTCCTGATCAAAACAGAGCCATCCCATTTCCTGCAGTGAAGATTCTGAGAACTCTGCAGGAGTCAGGAGCTGATATTCATTCATATTTCATAGAACACACATGGCATACAGTATGTTTATCATCCATGTCTGATATAAAATGAATATGTTAATATCATAAAATGTCTTCTTACAGAATATGTGAATTATTCAAAAGGTACCATGTAGATTCACAACACAATCTCCAGTATTAGAGATGTGATGTTATTACATGCATTTTGTGCATCAACAGCAAGTGGGCTTTGTTCCCCAAGGGCTGTGCCGTGTGTGTGTGTGTGTGTGTGTGTGTGTGTGTGTGTGTGTGTGTGTGTGTGTGTGTGTGTGTGTGTGTGTGTGTGTGTGTGTGTGTGTGTGTGTGTGTGTGTGTGTGTGTGTGTGTGTGTGTGTGTTGCGTACCGTATGCCGTTCCTCTGGTCGAAGGCTGGAATCATGGAGGCTGGGTGTTCTGACATCAGAGCCACTACCAGCTGAAGAACATCATGGATATTATCATCCTAGAGAGAGAGAGACAGAGAGAGAGAGAGAGAGAGGGGTGGCGGGGGGAGGAGAGAGATAAACACCCATTGAATTGAGAGCCGGAATGAGAAATAGAAAGAGGGGTGTGAGAGATGGAGAGGGAGAAAGAAAGAGAGATAGGGAGAGAGATTTACAACACCATACAGTAGAGCATCATCAATGGACAGACCTCTCAACCCTACATCGCTACAGCCCAGGACCATGGGGACTTGCCACTCACCTCATGCATGGTTAGCAGGTAGTTCAGGATACTCTGCAGCTCATCCTCCTTCACGCCTCGGTCCTAAGAAATTACACACACATTTTCACACTGACCAAAGAAACAATGTGTTCCTACTAGTAACAGAAACAGACTGACCAAAGAAACAATGTGTTCCTACTAGTAACAGAAACAGACTGACCAAAGAAACAATGTGTTCCTACTAGTAACAGAAACAGACTGACCAAAGAAACAATGTGTTCCTACTAGTAACAGAAACAGACTGACCAAAGAAACAATGTGTTCCTACTAGTAACAGAAACAGACTGACCAAAGAAACAATGTGTTCCTACTAGTAACAGAAACAGACTGACCGAAGAAACAATGTGTTCCTACTGGTAACAGAAACAGACTGACCAAAGAAACAATGTGTTCCTACTAGTAACAGAAACAGACTGACCAAAGAAACAATGTGTTCCTACTAGTAACAGAAACAGACTGACCAAAGAAACAATGTGTTCCTACTAGTAACAGAAACAAACTGACCAAAGAAACAATGTGTTCTTACTAGTAACAGAAACAGACTGACCAAAGAAACAATGTGTTCCTACTAGTAACAGAAACAAACTGACCAAAGAAACGATGTGTTCCTACTAGTAACAGAAACAGACTGACCAATGAAACAATGTGTTCCTACTAGTAACAGAAACAGACTGACCAAAGAAACAATGTGTTCCTACTAGTAACAGAAACAGACTGACCAAAGAAACAATGTGTTCCTACTAGTAACAGAAACAGACTGACCAAAGAAACGATGTGTTCCTACTAGTAACAGAAACAGACTGACCAAAGAAACAATGTGTTCCTACTAGTAACAGAAACAGACTGACCAAAGAAACAATGTGTTCCTACTAGTAACAGAAACAGATGGGAAACTGCCTTAGATTGCTTAATGATCACTGGCAGGTCTGTTAGATACTGTAGTTACCACCAGGGTTTTTTTATGTCAGTATCCAGGAGATAGACCTAGGCACTGTTAATCAATGCCAATATCCAGGAGATAGACCTAGGCACTGTTAATCAATGCCAGTATCCAGGAGATAGACCTAGGCACTGTTAATCAATGCCAGTATCCAGGAGATAGACCTAGGCACTGTTAATCAATGCCAGTATCCAGGAGATAGACCTAGGCACTGTTAATCAATGCCAGTATCCAGGAGATAGACCTAGGCACTGTTAATCAATGCCAGTGCTGAGCTAAGCTGTTGACGGATAATAATTCTCATTTTGAAACCAGTTGACAAATGTTTGTGAGATGAATATAATACTGCAGCACGTTCAGTGTTTGTTCCCCAGTCTCCTGTTGTTCAGAGACTTTACAGTGATGTAACGTTTAAACACTTCTGATGAGGAACCAGAATCTCTGCAGGAACAGATTGGAAGTTAATTGTTGTTTGAGCTGTGCGTGCGTGCGTGCGTGCCCGTGCGTGTGTGTGTATGTAGCTGATGCTGTACAGAATGGTAGATATTTTTTATTGGTAGCCAGTTTATTTTCCCTCCGTTGTTTAAATTCTGCTTATTTCTGTAGTGGCCTCGGGCTGCAGGCCTATTTGTTGCAGAAATGGAGCCTGCTGCCATGTTGTTGAAGCTGAGCAATGATTTGAACACAACAACACGGACGGACCTGAACCTGCATGCTGATTGGACATTATGGTTCCAGAGCAATTACCCATGGTTCCTTTCTCTGGTGGAGATAATAAACAAACTGTTTTTGTTTAGGAATGGATGTGTGAGTGTTTATGTGCAGTACCTTGAGGATGAGTTGTTTGAGGAACAGCAACATGAAAGCCCTGAGAGAGATGATCTCCTGCTGGGTGGGCCTTGGGCCATCTGAGGACAAACACAGACCGAGTCACAGGGATCAACACACACACACGTCTGATGTTGACTTCACATCTCAGAGCCGATCTGTCGCTATCAGAAATCTACAGAGAGCAGTACAAGTCAACACGGTGCTGTATGCATAACACTGCCCGACCCAGATGAGTGATCAAATATGAGAGGACACATATGACACATTACAGACGGCTGGTTATTGATTACAGCTGCAGCCCAGCACTAGGCTCTGATACATCTATTATCATTAACTTCACTCTGCTCTGTGGTTTTAAGACATATTGTATGTGAGCTCGTAGAGTAAATACACTACAGGACCAAAAGTATGTGGACACCTGCTCGTCCAACATCTCATTCCAAAATTATGGGCATTAATATGGAGTTGGTCCCTCCTTTGCTGCTATAACAGCCTCCACTCTTCTGGGAAAGCTTTCCACTAGATGGTGGAACATTGCTGCAGGGACTTGCTTCCATTCAAGAGCATTAGTGATGTTGGGCACTGATGATGGGCGATTAGGCCTGGCTCGCAGTCGGCGTTTCAATTCATCCCAATGGTGTTTGATGGGGTTCAGGCTTTCCCCAAACTGTTGCCACAAAGTTGGAAACACAGAATCGTCTAGAATGTCATTGTATGCAGTAGCGTTAGGATTTCCCTTCACTAGAACTAAGGGGCCTAGCCCGAACCATGAAAAACAGCTCCAGACCATTATTCCTCCTCCACTAAACTTTACAGTTGGCACTATGATGTATTGGGCATGTTGTGTTCTCCTGGCATTCGCCAAACCCAGATTAGTCCGTCGGATTGCCAGATGGTGAAGCGTTTCCACTGCTCCAATGGCGGCGAGCTTTACACCACCACAGCCGACGCTTGGCATTGTGCATGGTGATCTTAGGCTTGTGTGAGGCTGCTCGGCCATGGAAACCCGTTTAATGAAGCTCCCGATGAACACTCTTGTGCTGAAGTTGCTTCCAGAGGCAGTTTGGAACTCGGTAGTGAATGTTGCAACCGAGGACAGACGATTCAGCACTCGATGGTCCCGTTCTGTGAGCTTGTGTGGCCTACCACTTCGAGGCTGAGCCGTTGTTGCTCCTAGACGTTTCCACTTCACAATAACAGCAATTAGTTGACCGGGCAGCTCTAGCAGGGCAGAAATGTGAAGAACTGACTTGTTGGAAAGGTGGCATCCTATGCTGGTGCCACGTTGAAAGTCACTGAGCTCTTCAGTAAGGCCATTCTACTGCCAATGTTTGTCTATGGAGATTGCATGGCTGTGCGCTCGATTTTATACACCTGTCAGCAACGGGTGTGGCTGAAATAGCCAAATCCACTCATTTGAAGGGGTGTCCACATACTTTTGTATATATAGTGTGCGTGGACAGGTTGCTGCCACAGAGAGATCGATAACACATAGCTATTAATTTACACACAAGAACGTATCTCCAGAGTGAAGATAGTCCTCTGCTGTCAGACACAATTTAACCCAACATCTGACTGTCCTATTTCCCCTCAGAAATCAATGGAACCCCTTCAACACAGGCTCCCTCAGCTCCTTGTGACACTGATTAATAGAAGCCATCTGAGAACACAGTACAGGGACAGAACATGTCGCTAGATAACAGCATCCTTAACAACCCAGCTGCATCCATATGCGGAATCGAACTTAGTCACAACTGTTGATTCTCAGGCTCTCGTTGGTTGGTTCAGTCCACCTGCCCGCAGGGTATTGGGCAGGAGGAGGATAAGGTTCACTTCATTGATAAATGATTTATGTTATTAACGTAGAAATCCACTTTCTCCTCCTCGCTACAGTGAGTCAGTGTGACTGGACTGGTAATTAATCCATAGCAATCACGAGAGCGTGCTTCATATACACATTTTATTATAGATACTTAGGAAATTGACCTAATTTCACTTTCACCCTTGACTTGGTTCAGATAAAGCAGGCAGTAATAGTGTTGGATAATATTTCACAGGGTTGATCAATACTCTATGTTTTCACTGTGAGAATACACAGGTTCTCAGCCCTGCTCAAGTTTAGACAATATGGTATGCGTCCAAAATGGCACCCTATTTCTTATAGTGCACCATAGGGCTCTGGTCAAAAGTAGTGCACTATATAGGGAATAGGGTGTCATTTGGAATGTAGACAATATTGTTACGGCTCTTATCCAAATGGATCAGTTCCAGACGCTGGGAGTGTGGAGACCTGAAATTAGAAATTTGACTTCAGAGTATGTGACTACATAAGAGGAGCAGGACCAACAGAGTGCGTGTCTAACAGAGCAAAAGAGAAAGACAGAGCAAAATAGAAAGAGAGCGAGAGAGAGCGATAGGTTGTGTGTGTGCGAGCGTATGTTAGGGATTGAGAGAAATTGAGCCTGCACTGCAGTGGCTATGTGTGAGAGGATGATGCATTGGTTTAATTTGATGGCTCTCTATTTACAGACTCCCAGAGAAACCAGCAGCAACATTTCCAGAGACAAAGTGGGGTTGCGTCCCAAATGGCACCCTATTCCCTACATAGTCCACTACTTTTGACCTACGGGCCCTGGTCAAATGTAGTGCACTATATAGGGAATAGGGTGCCATTTTGGGATGTACCCAGAGCATACCTGCACCAGCTCTGTTCCAACCACCATTGCTTTGTTCTTATAATTGAACACTTGATTGCAGTATCTACTAGCTCTCTCCCTATCTCCCTCTCTCTTCATCTCTCTCCCTATCTCCCTCTCTCTTCATCTCTCTCCCTATCTCCCTCTCTCTTCATCTCTCTCCCTATCTCCCTCTCTCTTCATCTCTCTCCCTATCTCCCTCTCTCTTCATCTCTCTCCCTATCTCCCTCTCTCTTCATCTCTCTCCCTATCTCCCTCTCTCTTCATCTCTCTCCCTATCTCCCTCTCTCTTCATCTCTCTCCCTATCTCCCTCTCTCTTCATCTCTCTCCCTATCTCCCTCTCTCTTCATCTCTCTCCCTATCTCCCTCTCTCTTCATCTCTCTCCCTATCTCCCTCTCTCTTCATCTCTCTCCCTATCTCCCTCTCTCTTCATCTCTCTCCCTATCTCCCTCTCTCTTCATCTCTCTCCCTATCTCCCTCTCTCTTCATCTCTCTCCCTATCTCCCTCTCTCTTCATCTCTCTCCCTATCTCCCTCTCTCTTCATCTCTCTCCCTATCTCCCTCTCTCTTCATCTCTCTCCCTATCTCCCTCTCTCTTCATCTCTCTCCCTATCTCCCTCTCTCTTCATCTCTCTCCCTATCTCCCTCTCTCTTCATCTCTCTCCCTATCTCCCTCTCTCTTCATCTCTCTCCCTATCTCCCTCTCTCTTCATCTCTCTCCCTATCTCCCTCTCTCTTCATCTCTCTCCCTATCTCCCTCTCTCTTCATCTCTCTCCCTATCTCCCTCTCTCTTCATCTCTCTCCCTATCTCCCTCTCTCTTCATCTCTCTCCCTATCTCCCTCTCTCTTCATCTCTCTCCCTATCTCCCTCTCTCTTCATCTCTCTCCCTATCTCCCTCTCTCTTCATCTCTCTCCCTATCTCCCTCTCTCTTCATCTCTCTCCCTATCTCCCTCTCTCTTCATCTCTCTCCCTATCTCCCTCTCTCTTCATCTCTCTCCCTATCTCCCTCTCTCTTCATCTCTCTCCCTATCTCCCTCTCTCTTCATCTCTCTCCCTATCTCCCTCTCTCTTCATCTCTCTCCCTATCTCCCTCTCTCTTCATCTCTCTCCCTATCTCCCTCTCTCTTCATCTCTCTCCCTATCTCCCTCTCTCTTCATCTCTCTCCCTATCTCCCTCTCTCTTCATCTCTCTCCCTATCTCCCTCTCTCTTCATCTCTCTCCCTATCTCCCTCTCTCTTCATCTCTCTCCCTATCTCCCTCTCTCTTCATCTCTCTCCCTATCTCCCTCTCTCTTCATCTCTCTCCCTATCTCCCTCTCTCTTCATCTCTCTCCCTATCTCCCTCTCTCTTCATCTCTCTCCCTATCTCCCTCTCTCTTCATCTCTCTCCCTATCTCCCTCTCTCTTCATCTCTCTCCCTATCTCCCTCTCTCTTCATCTCTCTCCCTCCCATTCCATCTCTCCCCATCTAGAGGCAACACCACAGTCGTCTGAGACAAATGAAAACCAGGTCTAATGGAAATAGAAGGACGATAAAATTACCTCCAGGTTCTGGTGAGGACACCGTCCTCAGTATTTTACCAACTATACCGTTCCTCTCTTCCATTTCTCCCACTGGGATTCTAGAACCATCAGCAAAACACTGCCTACATCCCAAATGGCACCCTATTCCCTTTGTAGTGTAGTACTTTTGAACAGGACACAGACTTACACTTCTATTAATTTAAAAAACACATTACCAGGAAGATGAACTAGAAAGATGGTCTGTTTCACAAATATGGATTATATTCTACACACACATCACCCAACAGATGTCTCAGCAGACAAGGTTCATCACCAAGATCTTTCAAAGAGTGATCTCTACTAGGGTGGAGTAGCTGTGTTTTCTGCTGTGTCTAGTTGAACGACCCTGACTGAAGAGAAACAACATAGCTACATAGCTAGTCCAACAAACATAACATGGCTACTAAGTCCAACAAACATAACATGGCTACTAAGTCCAACAAACAGAACATGGCTACTAAGTCCAACAAACAGAACATGGCTACTAAGTCCAACAGACAGAACATGGCTACTAAGTCCAACAGACAGAACATGGCTACTAAGTCCAACAAACAGAACATGGCTACTAAGTCCAACAAACAGAACATGGCTACTAAGTCCAACAGACAGAACATGGCTACTAAGTCCAACAAACAGAACATGGCTACTAAGTCCAACAAACAGAACATGGCTACTAACTCCAACAAACAGAACATGGCTACTAAGTCCAACAAACAGAACATGGCTACTAAGTCCAACAAACAGAACATGGCTACTAAGTCCAACAGACAGAACATGGCTACTAAGTCCAACAAACAGAACATGGCTACTAAGTCCAACAAACAGAACATGGCTACTAAGTCCAACAAACAGAACATGACTACTAAGTCCAACAAACAGAACATGGCTACTAAGTCCAACAAACAGAACATGGCTACTAAGTCCAACAGACAGAATATGGCTACTAAGTCCAACAAACAGAACATGGCTACTAAGTCCAACAAACAGAACATGGCTACTAAGTCCAACAGATATCTTATACACTAGTACTGTTTGTCTCATTGTTTTTGCAACACATACTAAAGCAACACAGGCCATGATGTTAGTAAGACAATCCATAACAAGCAATCTATGACACAATATCTATTATTCATCAACGCCAGTAAAAGCAGAAAAACTAAACAGCCTGGAGTGTCCAAACCCTTCCCCAGATCAGAGTAGAAACACTGCAGAACGTTCCAGAGCTGTCTATATATAACTCTCCCTACCACAGACAAACACACTCAGTATCCTACTTCAGATATACATGTTCTGTAGATCTGCTCAATATTTCATATAGGACTGGTCTGTAGCTCTGCTCAATATTTCATATAGGACTGGTCTGTAGCTCTGCTCAATATTTCATATAGGACTGGTCTGTAGCTCTGCTCAATATTTCATATAGGACTGGTCTGTAGCTCTGCTCAATAATTCATATAGGACTGGTCTGTAGCTCTGCTCAATATTTCATATAGGACTGGTCTGTAGCTCTGCTCAATATTTCATATAGGACTGGTCTGTAGCTCTGCTCAATATTTCATATAGGACTGGTCTGTAGCTCTGCTCAATATTTCATATAGGACTGGTCTGTAGCTCTGGCAAATGTATCCACCCTACTGCTGATTAATGGTCATGGTGTTTGTTGTTTTCTGGGCTTCATGAGAAACCATTAACCATGTGAACTCTGTTAATAAAGGCTAAGCTGCTGCATCAACTATTCATTACACAGTTAATACACATCTACTTCCTCTGTGGAATAAACTGCACTTCTCTCCTGTGGTTACGTCCAAATGGCCCCCTATTCCTTACATAGTGCACTACTTTTGCCTGGAGCACTAGAGGATGCTATTTAAGAGACAGACCTGGTTTATCAGCACTGTTCTAACCTGACCTGTAGGATATATACAGTACTGCTTCCAACCATATAGGCCTGTATCAGAACCCGGGCCTCTGAGCCTTCTGAATAGTTTCAGAGAGAAAAAGCTGAGAGAGGAAGATGACATGACAGTTCAGGGTGACTTTGACTTCCAACACAGCAGACAGCCGCCTCATGGCAGCCTGTTACTACACAGAGAGGAGATGCCTGTCATCTCTGGACCTGTGGTGTGTGAGTGGTGTGTGTGTGTGTTTACCCAGTCCTTTAGGTGTAATGGCACTGCTGGCCTCAGGGTTGCAGGCCCAGTAGTAGTACTTCAGACTGTGCATCAGCTGCAGCACTGTCCCAATACGACGGATGGTGGTGTAGATGGTTGCCTTGCCGATAAACTCTGCAGACAGGTACGTGTACAGTGAGAGCTGGACCTGAGGGGAGAGCACACGCACGCACGCACGCACGCACACACACACACACACACACACACACACACACACACACACACACACACACACACACACACACACACACACACACACACACACACACACACACACACACACACACACACACACACACAATTAACCTATACTCAGTGATTCTACATATAGCTGTCGTATAATCTTTATAACCTACTCCAGGCTGCTTAAGGTATAATATTAAGGCTGTGAACTGGTCATATTAAGTGAATGCTGTATTAAAGAGGTCCTAGCAGACCTGAGCCCATCATCCTCCCTGCAGGTGTAGAAGAGAGAGACAGGCTGCTGTGGCTGACCCCACATTCCACTCTATTAGAACACACTATGACAGTCTCCTCTCATCACTCCCCTCTTATTTCCTCTCCACTCCTCTCTCTCCATCTCCGCTCTGCTCTGTTCAGTCTCATTAATACGGCCTCTGTAATTAGCATTTGACTGGACAATAATCCCACACAGTCCCTCTACATCTTTTATTCCATCTAACAGAGAGGAGATATCTAAAAGTGCTCTAATCCAGTGTGTTACCTCTGTCTGCCCCTCTCGCTCTATGTGCTCCATCTGAGAGAAGTGTATGAGGGAGGGGTCTGAGGTTGACTTCCAGAGACTCTCTCTACCTCAACTCCTGAGACATTTCCCCACAACCGTTATGTATTTATTCATAAGAGCCACCAGCGGCGGTGCCAGTGAGGAGAATGGGTTCTCCACACAACCCAGCTCCTCTGATCCGCCTCATCCACTACTTCACGGGTCATTATGTATTTTCAGTCTATAACATTTCAATACTTCTCAGGGTTGAGGAGCTGATGGTGACAGCAGGCAGTAAACCTCAGTCAGTGGTGAAGCCTTTAATTCGGAGGAGAAAATATCCACTAATATCAGGACCCTAAAATATGTTGTGTTACATAATGGATCATGGTAGAAGTGAGTAGTGCTCTAAACAGTCTTCAGTGAGTCAGAACTCAGGTGGGTTACCATGGAGCTACCTGGACCCAGTAGAACCAGTTTGGGTGGGGCTCATCTTTATGGGGGACAAGGTCTACCTTGGCGGGGGGGTGTTGGGGCAGGGCTTACCTTGGCAGGGGTGTGTATCCAGATGGCTGCGTTGAACAGTATGTGGTCACAGAGCTGTTTGAGGAGTGGCGCTCCGTGGGTTAACCCGTCCAGGTATTTAGCGAAGGACAGGAACTGCTCAAGGACCGCACGTGTGATGTGGACCCTGGAGCACTGGAGGCACAGGGACTGGTCAGACCACTGGATACTCAATCAATCAACCAGTCAATCAATGTCTCAATAACATATAACTGTAAGCCAACCATAGAGTTTGGATAGAGGGTTAATTTTCCACAAAGCCCGTTTTAGCATGGGCAGTGCCATTGAGGAGTTTCACTATTTTGAAGTAGTCAACTGGAATGTATAGACATTTCACCAAACAAGCAAAGTCTGAGAGCATTTGACTGAGCATCACAACTCAGAGTCCTGCTGTCTTTCTGTCACATGTCTCCTGACCAGGTAGAGGTAGTCTCTCCTAATATTCTAGCTGTGGTATAAACAGATCTGAACCAGATGGCAGGATGGTGTGATTGTGAGAGTGCTGGCAGCTGGAGGGAGAGGAGAGAAAGCGAGAGAGACAGAGAGAGACAGAGAGAGAGAGGGATAAACTGTTTCCACCGTCTGGCCCCTGTTACAACCACCTGTTCCTGGCCCTGAGCTCTGGGCTCTGCTGGACTCCGGTGGATAGATGTCAGGATGCTACAGGACAGTCTGCCTGCGTCCAAAAAGGCAGCATTTTCCTTAAAAAGTGAAGTGCACTACTTTAGACCAGGGCCCATAGGGCTCTGGTCAAAAGAAGTGGACTATGTCGGGAATAGGATGCCATTTAGGACACAGCCTGACAGCGGCTGGCTGGGGAAGCAGTGAGGCTACATACCCTTCAAAACAGAAAGTGGATTCTTCTTCCAAATCTCTTCCTCACCTCTGTGCCTCTCTGCTCTGTTCTTTGATCTGTGGTTTGATCCTATCCATCTGAGGGCTACTGGGCTCCATGTTTCAAACAGCATTAAAGAGTCTGTCTGACTGGTTGGCTGATGCCCTGTTGTGTCCCTGTCTGTTTCAGAACCATGGATCTATTTCTGGTCCTCCTCTGATATCCTTTGCCCAGAGTGAGGAGTAAAGAGGCTTTTGAACTAAAGAAAATATTGAGGGACATTGGTTGAAAGGAGAATATCTTTAAATAACTGTCATCAGCTGTTGCCAGGCACACCATAGGAAGTAAGAACGGGTAAACTGAAATTGCACTCTACTACCTATGTAGTGCACTACCTTTTGACCAGAGCCCTATTCGGCCAACCCACACCCTGTAGCTTTGTTCTAACATAGTGTACTATAATGGGGAATAGCGTGCTATTTGAGGTACAACGTATGATGTATTGATTTAATTGATTTTGATTGATTTAATTGATTAGATTATTAAAAACCCATATACTGTAGCCACAACATCACAGCAAAGCAGTCAATACATAAAAAAAATTGAAGATGACAAAGAGACTATGCCTTATCTCCAGCGTGTTATAGGGTTTAGGTTAGAGTTTCTACCTTCTCCAACAGAAACCCGATTACAAGGAATCCTTTCCCTCCCAGCATCTGTTCCTGCATCGCCACCGAGCTCTTCAACAGGTCAACGAGGAACACCAGGAGGGTGGCACTGCAACACACACAGGTTTATAAGGAAACAGACACATACATCAGGTGGTGTGCAAGTGTGCTGACATAAACAGCTAAATGTGTCAAAATACAGATAAATTACTCCTCCACTGTTAAATACCACCATTATGTCATACATTATGGTGGTCCTAAGGCTGTTTGTGTCTCACTAGTGTAGATGCTCCTCTACCATCTTTAGGTAAACCCTGTTCCTCTAAGATCCTAACAGTCAGGTAGTAGAAAGGGAACATTTTATAAGGCAGCAGCAGAATTGGAGATAGACAGAGGAGAATATCTTCATCTTCTGAGGAAATCAGCAATCAGCTGGAGACTGTAGATCCTAACCCCCCAGCTCCCAGCCTCATCTCCTAGCCCCAGCTCCCAGCCTCATCTCCTAGCCCCAGCTCCCAGCCTCATCTCCTAGCCCCAGCCATCTCCTCTAGCCCCAGCCTAATCTCGTAGCCCCAGCCCCAGCTCCCAGCCTCATCTCCTAGCCTCAGCCACCTCCTCTAGCCCCAGTCTCATCTCCTAGCCCAAGCTCCCAGCCTCATCTCCTAGCCCCCAACTTCTTTTCTAGCCCCAGCCTTCTCTCCTAGTCCTAGCCCCAGCTCCCAGCCTCATCTCCTAGCCTCAGCCATCTCCTCTAGCCCCAGCCTCATCTCCTAGCCCCAGCCTTCTATCCTAGCCCCAGCCCCAGCTCCCAGCCTCATCTCCTAGCCCCAGCCATCTCCTCTAGCCCCAGCCTTCTCTCCTAGCCCCAGCTCCCAGCCTAATCTCCTAGCCCCAGGCATCTCCTCTAGCCCCAGCCTTCTCTCCTAGCCCCAGCTCCCAGCCTAATCTCTTAGTCCCAGCCTTCTCTCCTACATAGCCCCAGCCTTCTCTCCTACATAGCCCCAGCCTTCTCTCCTAGCCCCTGCCTTCTCTCCTAGTCTCATCTCCTAGCCCCAGCCTCATCTCCTAGCCCCAGCTACAAACCTCATCTTCTAGCCCCAGCTACAAACCTCATCTTCTAGCCCCAGCCCATCTGCTAGTCCTTTTATCAGCCTCTAATCCTAAAGACATGGTGTTCTCTGAGAAGAAGTGGAGGGGCTGTTTACTTCTGCATTGCGGTCAGCTACTGTCTTTGTAGTGAGTCTCTCAGTTAAAGCCTGTCCTGACAGAGTGACCGTGTCTTGGCAGTCTGACAGAGGCTCTCTATGACACTCGCTAATCCGCTTTCAGTTTGATATGTCTTGTTGTACAGTACGTGTTCTGGTTGATGTCTTTTCAGAGAGACTGGTCAGAATTGTATGATGGGCTGATCGCTTATCAGATGGGCAGCTTCCTGGAGTCCTGTCGTTACATTGACATCTATGAGTTTCATAACTAGATTAGAATCCGGGTATGATGCCCTTGTTGGGGGGTGAGTTTCAGTTTATATAAGGATAAAAGGTCGGAGTCTCTTTAGGTTCATCGAGACCTTGTTTGCAAGCTCCATGTGTGTACAGACAGAATAACCTCTAAAATAAAAAGTAGAATCTAAAACACCCATGTAAAGATGTACGTCTATTTGTGGTAGACATTTACTCTGTTTAATTCTGTATCATGTACACTAGTTGCTTTGAGTGTTTGAGTGAATTCATTTGTGACTAATACATCTGATTTGAGTAAGTGCATTCCTCATTTATAGATTAACTGTTTAATTTAATTTACGTTCACAATTTAGTAGGACTATTGGTAAATCCTAAATTGTAGAGTTAATTACACAACCCAGAGTATATGTTTGGGTCCTAACTTAGCCTTAACAAAGGGATGCAAACTCAATTTATAGATGCTGAAACGTTGATGGTAAAGAATTAGCTCATTGTATCCGTAAAATCAGGAATTGCATAATGGTTACCTTAGACAGCCACATGTAATTATAGTATTCCATGTGGTGATACGAAGACTCGCTATCTTGCTATATCCTTCGGATATGCTTAACAGCCTATAGCATTTCTATACATTATTATGGAGTAAGATAAACTACATCAGACACACTATCTGTACCTTGATTCATCCCCAGAGTATACTAATTACACAAATCCTCTCTCAGATACCTTCTGAAAACACACATCATCTGTTACACTGCAGTACCTGCTGAAGATGCTGAGGACCAACATGAGTCATCAGTTAGTTTAGAGGTAGACTCATCGGAACAGGCAGCAGAACCACTACAGTTACTCAGAGTTCACTAGCTGGCATGGCCGGTATGGGTTGGAACACTACCCAGCAGGCTTAACTCAGGGCTGGGACTACACTACCCAGCAGGCTTAGCCCCTGCCTGCACCAGAGAAAGGGCCCTAGGCAGAGCAGAGCCGGGCTCAGAGCTGCTGTGTGTGCATCTCCCCAGTGTGGTCTCTGTCACTGAGCTAAATCAGGATTATGGCAGAGCTCTGATTGGAACAGGGCTCGGTGGGGGGCTCTGACAAGGACAACGCTGGACCTTCAGGACAAGGATCAGCAGGGAAGAGTAAATTAGAACGTTGATTCTCAGCATTCTCATAGTAGAAGACTCAGACCCTCACTTGATGAAACTTCCTGTACTCACCAGATTGTAGTCCTCAGATAGGGAAAAGGGACCGGGGACAGGTGACAGAGAAAGGACAAATACTTACCACATGGGAGTCCCCAGAGTGGAGAAAAGGAACAGGGGAAAGGGGACAGAGACAGGACAAAGGGACAGATACTTACCAGACGGTAGTCTCCAGCTGGGTCTCATGGTGCTGGTAGTTGTACTGGTCGTTGGGTTGATGGTAGTCCAGCTGGGAGAAGAGCGGGAACAGCACCTGGATTCCTCCTATAGAGTGGATGGCACTGTGGATGGAGTGGGTCACTATGGCCTTCACATCCTACCAGGGAACAATACAGTGTTAGTTTACGGTAACTTCATTATATGTGGATTAAAAGGACATGAGACGAGACTAACCTATTTCATAAGGACATGGGGTGAGACTTACAGTTGCGGTCAAATATATTGGCACCCTTGCAAGGTTCACTATTTCTTCTAAAATAAGTTGAAATTCAAAAACCTTTTGGGTAAAAATAGCCATTCAAAGTTTTTGGAAAGAGAAAACAGATCATTCTGCTCCATTGCACTGTATTGTATTGCATTGTAAAGTGCAATGGTGCCAATATATTTGACGGCATCTGTACGTTTATTATAAGGACATGTAGTGAGACTAACCTGTAGCATAAGGGCGTGGGGTGAGTGGACGAAGATGGAGGCGTTCTCCTTGGGCGATGACTCCAGGCAGAGCTGGGCGTCTGTAGCCTTGGCGTTGTAGGTGAAGGAGATGGAGCTGGCCAGCTTCCCATCATACAGGACCTGCTTATGGTGCTCCGCCAGGTGGATGTCACTCTCCGACTTAAACTTAAACGTACTCTGCAGAGAGGGGAGGAATAGAGAGAGAGAGGAAGATCGGGAGAGAGGCAGAAAGATGAGGACAGACAGCGAGTGGGAGGAGAGAGAGAAGAGAGACGTGATAAGGTATGGTATCATGACAGCTCATTCCTCTACTAAACTCTCAGCAGCAGTAGTGTCATATTCATATTTTAATGGAACATGATGCTGATCGATAAATGAGTCACTCAGTCTTAATGTAATCAATCCATTAAGGATGGCAGGTGAGAGAGGAGCTCAATAAATCAATCAACGCATCATCAATTGGAATGCTATTAATCGGGAAATCAGGAATGTCCTCTAAACGGAGGTGTGAATAATGAATGAACGGCCACAGACATAGAGGAGTGATGAGAGGCGAGATACATCCCTCTTCTAGCTACAGACATGTGATTCAGATGGGGAGAGATGAGACCTACAGTTCTGAATTCTAGAGCTTCCCTGAAACCATTCAAAGTAATGGAGCTCAGTTGTTCTGCCTCCCTGAGAAGATCAACTATACTGTCTAGCCTACGTCTCACTGTAGAGATACACCATAGGTGACTGTAGCACCATGCAGGGTCTATCAGCCTTCAATGTGCCACTCCCTCGTGGAGCCCCTCTCTATTGGAAAGAGATGTAGATTGCTGAGATAACAAGCAGAGTAGACCGGGCTCAGTAGACCAGACACACAATGGGACTAGTATGATCCCAGGACCTCTAGTTAACAACCTCCTGGGACCTGGTAGAGTAGGTCTGCAGGCCTCTACAGACCCCCCCTTCCCCCCCCCCTTCCCCCAGACTGTCCCGTATGCGGGTGTCTCCTAGACCCTGTTAGACTTCCCTCTCTGTGAGACTCAACTGACTGAGATTATAATGAGGCCTTTTCTAAACACCTCAGTCACTAACCAGCTATCGTTATCATCAATATGAATCACCATTCATTATAACCATTACCTCACAGAGACAATTACATGGAAAACAAGGTGCATGACTAAGGCCAGAGACTGGATGAGACAGGCTATGAATAACTATGGTACCAACCTACACTTGATTAACAACAGACACAGCTTTCAGGTTGGCCTGAACAGTCCAAACCATAGTTTCAGGGGCAGCCAGAGAACAGAACACAGTACATGCAGGGTATACAGTGTTAGGGCACATGCAAGCATAGCCATTTGGATAGAGAGAACAAGGAATCAGTGAACAGGGAATTGTAGCAAGCAGCATTGTTTTCACAGATTGGCAGGTGTAGCAGGCTGTGTGCATGTACCATTAAAGTGAATCCTATCCTAACCTATCAGTAACCTAATTCAGGCAGTCCAGTACGTACCTTATAGCCCGCTCCCAGCTGATGAATGGCAAATATCTGAGCTGGGTTGAGAGCCTCAGAGAACACATAGATGGCCCCCAGCTGACCACAGAACACCCTGTTAGCATCAGCTGTCTCCGACGAACCCAGGAAGCACTTATCATAACTCTGTAGAGGGAGAGGAGAGGTCAGTACACGGGCACACAGAGCAGGGGATTTATCATAGCTCTGTAGCGGGAGAAGACAGAGAGAGGGCCTATCATAACTCTGTACAATGAGACGAAGACAGATATATATATATATAACGGTCAAATATAAACCACAATATGATCTCTCTCTCTCGCACACACACACACACACACACACACACACACACACACACACACACACACACACACACACACACACACACACACACACACACACACACACACACACACACACACACACACACACACACACACACACACACACACACACACACACACACACACACACACACACACACACACACACACACAGTGTCTGGCTAATTGGATTTCTTCCATGCTTCCTGGTGTCTGTAATGGACGAGAGGATTGGGCCATGTCCTTTAACACATCCAGCAGACTCGGACAGGGGAAGTATCATCCAACCTTCAAACACAGCTGAGTAGCAGAGCAATTAACAGACCCCCCAAAAATGACAGCTTTAGAATGGGCAAATAGGATAATTATGAGAGTGCATGATTCACAGGGCCTCTAATAGATTGTCACTCAGAGAGGAGGGAAGGCTGACAGACACTTAGGTCTGCATCCTAAATGGTACTCTATTCCCTATTTATTGCACTACCTTTCACCAGAGACGTGTGTGTGTGTGTGTGTGTGTGTGTGTGTGTGTGTGTGTGTGTGTGTGTGTGTGTGTGTGTGTGTGTCTGTCCTTGTAAACCTATACCTGTAACCCCTGCCTTGTAGAAGTGTGTTAGAATAATATACACCACGCACACCCCATCCCTCCCCAACTCTGTAGATAGCAGCCTTTGTGGTCCTCCCTTCCTGTCTCTTCTTCTACCATCTTCCTCTCTTCAAACATCTCACTGAAATGGTTATGCAAATAGGAGCTTTGAAAATGCAGCTCAGTGGGGAAGTGGGGAAGAAAACAGAATGAAACAGGTAATTGCTCCACTTGTCCAATCATTTTTTTTTCCAAAACTGTTCAAAATGTGCCTGTGTGCCTTACTGAACACGACCTTGCAGAGGGCTCACTACAGGAAGGAACAGTGACAGGGGAGTCAGTCAATCAATCAATCAAGCATCAATCAACCAGCAATGAGGCTCATTCTCACATCGTTGGTGTTGACGTGCCAGGCCATGTCGCCATAGGAGACCAGCTGACCGTTGACATAGCAACGGATCTCACTGTTCCTCCAGCGGTTGTAGATATGGACGATGCTGATCATGTACCACTGAAACACAGAGAGGAGAGTGAGTGAGTGAGTGAGTGAGTGAGTGAGTGAGTGAGTGAGTGAGTGAGCGTGAGTGAGTGAGTGTGGATGCACTAGAAACTACAACCCATTCAATCCCACTGTATGAACAGGGTTTTATACACTACATATAGTGTTTGCATTTGTCACGTTCCTGACCTGTTTTCTGTTGTTTTGTATGTGTTTGATGGTCAGGGCGTGAGTTTTGGGTGGGCAGTCTATGTTTTCTGTTTCTATGTTTGTTTAAGGGTGACCTAATATGGCTCTCAATTAGAGGCAGGTGTTTTTCATTTCCTCTGATTGAGAGTCATATTAAGGTAGGTTGTTCTCACTGTTTGTTTGTGGGTGATTGTCGTCCGTGTCTGTGTACCACACGGGACTGTAGCGTTTGTTCGTTTGTTTGTTATAGTCTGTACCTGTTCCTACGTGCTTCGTGTTTTATGTAAGTACTCTCGTTCAGGTCTGTCTACTTCGTTTTGTTGTTTTGTAAAATTATCAAGTGTTCTTCGTGTGTTTAGTTTCGTCTTGTTAATAAAGTATCATTATGTATTCACAACCCGCTGCATGTTGGTCGAATCACTACTCCTCCTCTTCGTATGAAGAGGGGGAGGAACACCGTTACAGAATCACCCACCAAACCCAGATCAAGCAGCGGGTTAACGGACAGCAACGACAGCCGCAGTGGGTCAAGGAGGATTGGACATGGGAAGAGATCTTAGACGGAGAAGGACCCTGGGCAGAACCAGAGGAGTGTCGCCGCCCCAAAGCGGAGCTGGAGGCAGCGAAAGCGGAGAGGCGGCGATATGAGGATGCAGCACGGAAACAAGGCTGGAAGCCCGTGAGTCAAACCCAAAAATTTCTTGGGGGGGGGCTCTCGGGGAATATAGTTGGGTCAGTCAGGGGACTTGAGCCTACTCCTCCTGCTTTACATAAGGAGCCGGTGAGGGCGGAGTTGGAGGTGAGTAACGCAGAGACAGTAAAGGAGCTAATGGAGAAATTGAAGGAGAAAGTTATGAGGGATGTACTGGTTTGGTGCATGAGGCACGGCATCCGTCCGAATGAACGTATTGGTGAGTTGATGTCACTGGGTACCGCTCTCCATACTCGTCCTGAGGTGCGTGCTAGCCGTCTGGTTAAGACAGTGCCTACACCACGCACCAAGCCTCCTGTGCGTCTCCAGAGTCCTGTGCGTCCTGTTACTGCTCCCCGCTCTAGCCCTGAGGTGCGTGTCTCCAGCCTAGTACCACCAGTGCTGGCACCACGCACCAAGCCTTATGTGCGTCTCCAGAGCCCTGTACGCACTGTTCTTTCTCCCCGTACTCGCCATGATGTGCGTGCCCTCAGCTCAGTACCACCAGTGCCTACACCACGCACCAGGCTTCCAGTGCGTTTCCAGAGCCCTGTTCCTCCTCCACGCACTCTCCCTATGGTGCGTGTCTCCAGCCCAGTGCCTCCAGGTACGGCACCACGCACTAAGCCACCTGTGCGTCTCCAGAGCCCTGTACGCACTGTTCCTTCTCCCCGCACTCGTCCTGAGGTGCGTGCCCTCAGCCCGGTACCTCCAGTTCCGGTACCACGCACCAGGCCTATAGTGCGCTTCGAGAGGTCAGTGTGCCCTGTCCCTGCTCCCCGCACTAGCCTTGAAGTGCGTGCCGTCATCCCGGTACCTCCAGTTCCGGCACCACGCACCAGGCCTACTGTGCGCCTCAGCAGGGCAGAGTCGGCCATCTGTCCAACGCCTTCTGCACTGCCTGTCTGCCCAGCGCCGTCTGAGCCATCCGTCTGCCCAGCGCCGTCTGAGCCGTCCGTCTGCCCAGCGCCGTCTGAGCCGTCCGTCTGCCCAGCGCCGTCTGAGCCGTCCGTCTGCCCAGCGCCGTCTGAGCCGTCCGTCTGCCCAGCGCCGTCTGAGCCACCCGTCTGTCCCGAGCCATTAGAGCCGTCCGTCAGTCAGGAGCCGCTAGAGCCGTCCGTCAGTCAGGAGCTGCCAGATCCGCCAGCCAGTCAGGAGCTGCCAGAGCCGCCAGCCAGTCAGGAGCTGCCAGAGCCGCCAGCCAGTCAGGAGCTGCCAGAGCCGCCAACCAGTCATGAGCCGCCCACCAGTCATGAGCCGCCCACCAGTCATGAGCCGCCCTCCAGTCATGAGCCGCCCTCCAGTCATGAGCCGCCCTCCAGTCATGAGCCGCCCTCCAGTCATGAGCCGCCCTCCAGTCATGAGCCGCCCTCCAGTCATGAGCCGCCCTCCAGTCATGAGCCGCCCTCCAGTCATGAGCCGCCCTCCAGTCATGAGCCGCCCTCCAGTCATGAGCCGCCCTCCAGTCATGAGCCGCCCTCCAGTCATGAGCCGCCCTCCAGTCATGAGCCGCCCTCCAGTCATGAGCCGCCCTCCAGTCATGAGCCGCCCTCCAGTCATGAGCTGCCACCCAGTCATGAGCTGCCACCCAGTCCGGAGCTACCATTAGTACAGAGTTGTCCCTCTGTCCGGAGCTACCTCTCTGTCCGGAGCTACCTCTCTGTCCTGAGCTACCTCTCTGTCCTGAGCTACCTCTCTGTCCTGAGCTACCTCTCTGTCCTGAGCTACCTCTCTGTCCTGAGCTACCTCTCTGTCCTGAGCTACCTCTCTGTCCTGAGCTGTCTCCTCTATGTAGGAGGGGCCTTAGTGAAGGTTCCTGGACCATGGTCGTGGGCGAGGGTCGCCACTCAAAGGACGCTAAGGAGGGGGACAAAGACAGTGGTGGAGTGGTGTCCTCGTCCACCGCCGGAGCCGCCACCGCGGACAGATGCCCACCCAGACCCTCCCCTTGAGTTTTAGGGGTGCGCCCAGTGTTCGCACCTTGAGGGGGGGTTCTGTCACGTTCCTGACCTGTTTTCTGTTGTTTTGTATGTGTTTGATGGTCAGGGCGTGAGTTTTGGGTGGGCAGTCTATGTTTTCTGTTTCTATGTTTGTTTAAGGGTGACCTAATATGGCTCTCAATTAGAGGCAGGTGTTTTTCATTTCCTCTGATTGAGAGTCATATTAGGGTAGGTTGTTCTCACTGTTTGTTTGTGGGTGATTGTCGTCCGTGTTTGTGTCTGCGTACCACACGGGACTGTAGCGTTTGTTCGTTCGTTTGTTATAGTCTGTACCTGTTCCTACGTGCTTCGTGTTTTATGTAAGTACTCTCGTTCAGGTCTGTCTACTTCGTTTTGTAAAATTATCAAGTGTTCTTCGTGTGTTTAGTTTCGTCTGGTTAATAAAGTATCATTATGTATTCACAACCCGCTGCATGTTGGTCGAATCACTACTCCTCCTCTTCGTATGAAGAGGGGGAGGAACACCGATACAGCATTGCAGTCACCCAGATCATCTAGAGACCAAATAGGATCATGTGATTCAGTAGCTCTGATCTCATACATATTGCAGAGACAATAGCATTAATACACAGGCCTAATGCATAGATAACACAGTATTACAAACCATACCGTTACCCATACATTCTGCATGGTATAGACAACACAGTATTCCAGACCATACAGGTTTCTCTGATACATACAGAAATCTAACCTGTACACGGAGCATCTCAATGTAAGGCTTTAAATGAAGCAGTTACAGCTGCAACCCTCACTATGTTGATCTACTGCAGATCAACAGAATGTAAACACATCATTAACATGACTATGGCAGAGTGGATCAGATTACACCAGTTGACAATTAAGAGGCAATACCCCCTTTAAGATCACTTTTAATCACCAGGAGAACAGATCATTGATTTGAGGATATCTTTAGATCAAAGTCTGCCCTCTTTTTTAATGATCACTGATGACTTCACGACTAGAAACGCTGACATGGTGCAGAGAGGAGAGGACGAGAGGGGGAACATAATGCCGTGCATACTGTAGTAGTGCACTATGTATAGAATAAGGTGTCATGTCAGAAACACCATGGTTACTGACAGCTATTTAACCGAAGGCTGTAATTGTCTGACAGAAGCCTTGAGCCTTGAACCAGCCTGTTATCTCTACTGGGACAGAGACAGGTAGGGTGTCAGACATCCCAAGATACATTACACTCCCTCATCTCATCTCACTGTACACCCAGCTGCTCCTGTGAGGAGGTTCCTGCGGGAGTGTTAAACAGAACAGGTAATGATGTTCTCTCTCTCTGGTCTGAGGAGAGTCAGATCAGATCTTTTTTTGCTCTGCGGTGGGTTTTTTGCACAAGACCTGCTGAACCATGACCACCACCCCTACATGTAAAGGAAAAGTGACAGGAAATGAGCATTAAATCTGTGTGCTACTTCAGAGGCTACATCGGTGTGAATGCGCAAATCTGATATGGGTCACATTGAGTGTGGACAGTCAGAAAAAAAGATTGGATACAGAAAGAAAATCTGATTTGGGTAGGGTGGCTGTGTAAACACAGCCTAAAACGCTTGATACATATGACCACAGAGATCATTAAGGGATTTTCCTGATCGTACCCACATGGCAACAAGCTGGTGGTCAGGCCTCATTCATAACATACTGACCAGATCAATACAGTCCTATAGAGCAGCACCTCAACACACCATCACTCACATATGGGACCTGCGCACTGCTACATAAGCACTCTACTGATCATCAGCTATGTGACCTGTAGACTGGTAAAAGCACACTGACCATTGATCACTAGCAGGGTAACAGATGAAACCTGGTCACCCTTGTAGTTTCCACTTGCATGGCTGAACTGCTACCTTTTCGGTGACACAAGGGGCTAAGAACGTTTCAGGAGGGCAGTCACGTCTGTTTGCAAGCCAGAGGTCCCTGGTTCTGGTATCGGTTTCAGATGGTACAATTAAGCAAGCACAGTGACGTCCATCAAAGCAGGAGGCTGAAGAAATATGGCTTGTCACCTAAATCCCTCACAAACTGTTACAGATGCACAATTTAGAGCATCCTGTCGGGCTGTATAACCGCCTGGAACGGCAACTGCACCACCCACAACCGCAGGGCTCTCCAGAGGGTGGTACGGTCTGCCCAACGCATCACTGGGGGCAAACTACCTGCCCTCCAAGATACCTACAGCATCCAATGTCTCAGGAAGGTCAAAAAGATAATCAAGGACAACAACCACCCGAGCCACTGCCTGTTCACCCCGCTATCATCCAGAAGGCGAGGTCAGTACAGCTGCATCAAAGCTGGCACCAAGAGACTGAAAAACAGCTTATATCTCTTCCATCACTGACACAGAGAGGCTGCTGTCTACATACAGACTTTAAATCATTGGCCACTAACAAATGGATCACTAGTCACTTTATTAATGTCACTTTAATAATGACGTTTACATAACTTGCATTACTCATCTCATGTATATACTGTATTCTATAACATCTATTGCATCTTGCATATACCACTCGGTCATTGCTCATCCATATATTTACATGTACATATTACTTTTCCATTCCTTTACTTAGATTTGTGTGTATTAGGTAGTTGTTGTGGAATTGTTAGATTACTTGTTGATAATGCTACATTGTCGGAACTAGAAGCACAAGCATTTCGCTACACTCGCAATAACATCTGCTAACCATGTGTATGTGACCAATAGAATTTGATTTAAAGCATCTCTTACCTTCCTAGGTTGAAAGTCATATTTGACACAGTGCTGGAAGCCTTTGCCTTTAGACTTCAGCGACGTCACGATCAGACAGTTGCCCACGAAATGTGCAGAGTAGCCGATTCCTTTACTGGTGCGAAAGCTGTAAAAGAAACAGTATCAAAATTACGAGGTGCGAACATTACATTTCTAATTTCAGATTGGCTCCCTCGACTTGAAGTTTCACATTGTAGATACTCAGGAAAAATAATGCCTTTCTCTCACTGAAGTAATGATTATCATGTATCTATCAGGTTTATGTCAACCAAATACAATCCACAGCAGAAGGATAATGATAGTAACTATTGTGTCTGTTTCTGACTAATTAAATGATAACTTTTCCACTCTGGTCATTCCTCTCTTTACCTTGCCCTCTCTCTCCCACTCCCTCTCACATTCTCTCCCACTCCCTCGCACATTCTCTCCCACCCCCTCTCCCACTCCCTCCCACCCCCTCTCCCACTCTCTCCCACCCCCTCTCCCACTCTCTCCCACCCCCTCTCCCCCACCCCCTCTCCCACTCTCTCCCACTCCCTCTCACATTCTCTCCCACTCCCTCTCACATTCTCTCCCACTCCCTCTCACATTCTCTCCCACTCCCTCTCACATTCTCTCCCACTCCCTCTCACATTCTCTCCCACTCCCTCTCACATTCTCTCCCACTCCCTCTCACATTCTCTCCCACTCCCTCTCACATTCTCTCCCACTCCCTCTCACATTCTCTCCCACTCCCTCTCACATTCTCTCCCACTCCCTTTCACATTCTCTCCCACTCCCTTTCACATTCTCTCCCACTCCCTTTCACATTCTATCCCACTCCCTCTCACATTCTCTCCCACATTCTCTCCCACTACCTCTCACATTCACTCTCACATTCTCTCCCACTCCCTCTCACATTCTCTCCCACTACCTCTCCCACTCCCTCTCACATTCTCCCCCACTCCCTCTCACATTCTCCCCCACTCCCTCTCACATTCTCTCCCACTCCCTCTCACATTCTCTCCCACTCCCTCTCACATTCTCTCCCACTACCTCTCACATTCACTCTCACATTCTATCCCACTCCCTCTCACATTCTCTCCCACTCCCACTCCCTCTCACATTCTCTCCCACTCCCACTCCCTCTCACATTCTCTCCCACTCCCTCTCACATTCTCTCCCACTCCCTCTCACATTCTCTTCCACTCCCTCTCACATTCTCTCCCACTCCCTCTCACATTCTCTCCCACTCACATTCTCTCCCACTCCCTCTCACATTCTCTCCCACTCCCTCTCACATTCTCTCCCACTCTCTCTCACATTCTCTCCCACTCTCTCTCACATTCTCTCCCACTCCCTCTCTCATTGACTGTTCCTCTCCTCTCCACTACTCTCCTATCCCTTTCATCTCATCCCTCTCCTCCTTATACTCCTCTCCAGTCCTCTCCTCTCCTCTCTAGGAACTCCTCTCCCTATCTATCTGGAGTAGTGGTTGATAAACTCTTCTCTTGAGGCTATTGATCTCTCTGTTAATTACCCACAATGCACCACCAGACGTGGGCTGTGGTGGCCAGACATTAGAGTCTACATTAATAGTCGTTACCATTGTACCTCCCCCTTACAGCCCATATACCCTGTCTCTGTTCCTCCCTCTGCAGCCTGCCTCTGATCCCAGCCTGTACACACACACAAGCTTGTACCAGCCTCCACAGTTCAGACCTGGGCTGGTTTTAATCACCCTAATCAGAACTCATTACTCCTTTATACTGCACTACATCATCAGGAGGAATGGAGTCTTCAGACAGAGCTGCTTATAAACTTGAAACCTTGAAAAGTGGATGAAATTAAATACAACTTGTGGTCATAATCTGTTTACTGATTTGGAGGGAAGGTCAAAGGTCAAACACTAAAAGTTACTGGGTCCCCACTGGGCAGACATCAGTTCAACGTCTAGTTTTGATTTACATTTGAGTGGTCAACTAACTGAATTCAACAACAACAAAAAATCTTTGGATTTAGGTTAAAAGTTGGGTGGAAAAAATATTAAATTCTCTTACGTTATTTACTTTTTGCAAATCCAATCAATTTTCCATGTTGATTCAACGGCATCACTTTGAATTGTTTTGTTGAAATGATGTACAGACAATGTCAATTGAACCAGTTTTTGCCCAGTAGGTCAGTGCAACAGGTGGGGGGACTGTTTGGGTACTGGTGAAAAGGACAACAGCTTAGATCTCAGAGGTTTCAACCAGGTTGGCTTTGCTAATGATACTCACCAGTAGAGATATGGTTTATATGTACTACTCACCAGTAGAGATATAGTTTATATGTACTACTCACCAGTAGAGATATAGTTTATATGTACTACTCACCAGTAGAGATATGGTTTATATGTACTACTCACCAGTAGAGACATAGTTTATATGTACTACTCACCAGTAGAGATATGGTTTATATGTACTACTCACCAGTAGAGATATGGTTTATATGTACTACTCACCAGTAGAGATATGGTTTATATGTACTACTCACCAGTAGAGATATAGTTTATATGTACTACTCACCAGTAGAGATATGGTTTATATGTACTACTCACCAGTAGAGATATAGTTTATATGTACTACTCACCAGTAGAGATATAGTTTATATGTACTACTCACCAGTAGAGATATAGTTTATATGTACTACTCACCAGTAGAGATATGGTTTATATGTACTACTCACCAGTAGAGATATAGTTTATATGTACTACTCACCAGTAGAGATATGGTTTATATGTACTACTCACCAGTAGAGATATAGTTTATATGTACTACTCACCAGTAGAGATACAGTTTATATGTACTACTCACCAGTAGAGATATAGTTTATATGTACTACTCACCAGTAGAGATATGGTTTATATGTCTACTACTCACCAGTAGAGATATAGTTTATATGTACTACTCACCAGTAGAGATATGGTTTATATGTACTACTCACCAGTAGAGATATGGTTTATATGTCTACTACTCACCAGTAGAGATATAGTTTATATGTACTACTCACCAGTAGAGATATGGTTTATATGTACTACTCACCAGTAGAGATATGGTTTATATGTCTACTACTCACCAGTAGAGATATAGTTTATATGTACTACTCACCAGTAGAGATATGGTTTATATGTACTACTCACCAGTAGAGATATGGTTTATATGTACTACTCACCAGTAGAGATATGGTTTATATGTACTACTCACCAGTAGAGATATAGTTTATATGTACTACTCACCAGTAGAGATACGGTTTATATGTACTACTCACCAGTAGAGATATGGTTTATATGTACTACTCACCAGTAGAGATACAGTTTATATGTACTACTCACCAGTAGAGATATGGTTTATATGTACTACTCACCAGTAGAGATATAGTTTATATGTACTACTCACCAGTAGAGATATGGTTTATATGTCTACTACTCACCAGTAGAGATATAGTTTATATGTCTACTACTCACCAGTAGAGATATGGTTTATATGTCTACTACTCACCAGTAGAGATATAGTTTATATGTACTACTCACCAGTAGAGATATGGTTTATATGTACTACTCACCAGTAGAGATATGGTTTATATGTCTACTACTCACCAGTAGAGATATGGTTTATATGTACTACTCACCAGTAGAGATATAGTTTATATGTACTACTCACCAGTAGAGATATAGTTTATATGTCTACTACTCACCAGTAGAGATATGGTTTATATGTCTACTACTCACCAGTAGAGATATGGTTTGTCTTTGTCTACATTGATGTTGTTTAGAGGGTCCATTCTGAACCAGGTGTTGAGAGTGAAGCCGTTCTGGTAAGGCCACTTAGCAATGGGAGGCAGCGCTATGGCCTGGAGAAAGAAAGAAAGAAAGAGAGAGACTTATCATAGACTCCAGAGGAAGCGTTATCTCTAAAACAAATAAAGTAACAAACATACTGCTGTCATGTGATGGTTCTTTAGATGGTGGATGGATGACTCTATGAAGACAAAAACTGGACGGAGACGAATTACTCTTTTGCAGATTTAGGAGCCGTTCCCCTGCTTAGACATTGCATGCATCAGCCAGTGGGTGCATACCACGCCATTGACAGTGCAGTCAGGCACCAGACTGCTTTACCATATTTTTTTATTTTACCTTTATTTAACCAGGTATGCTAGTTCTCATAAACAACTGCGACCTGGCCAAGATAAAGCAAAGCAGTTCGACACATACAACAACAGAGTTACACATGAAATAAACAAACATACAGTCAATAATACAGTAGAAAAAGGGAGGTAAGGCAATAAGGCAAGATGCTACGCCATCTTGGATTAACTTCTTTGGGGTAGGGGGCAGTATTTTGACATCCGGATGAAAAGCAAGCCCAGAGTAAACTGCCTGCTACTCAGGCCCAGATCCTAGGATATGCATAGATTTAGATAAAAAACACTCTGAAGTTTCTAAAACTGTTTGAATGATGTCTGTGAGTATAACAGAACTCATATGGCAGGCAAAAACCTGAGAAAAAATCCAACCAGGAAGTGGGAAATCTGATGTTTGTAGGATTTCAACTCTTTGCTTATCCAAGTTATAGTGGAAATGGGGTCATGTTGCACTTCCTACGGCTTCCACTAGATGTCAACGGTCTTTAGAACCGTGTTTGATGCGTCTACTATGAAGTGGGGGCGAATGAGAGCAGATTGAGTAAGGTCTCTCCCAGAGTGCCACGAGCTGACCATGCGCTGACCATGCATCATGTGAGAGTTAGCTGCGTTCCACCGCATTTCTGAAGACAAAGGAATTCTCTGGTTGGAACATTATTAAAGATTTATGTTAAAAACATCCTAAAGATTGATCCTATACATCGTTTGACATGTTTCTGTGGACTGTAACTCTTTGTACTTTTCGTCCGTACTTTCCGCTGGACTTGCACGCGCATCGTGAGTTTAGATTGTGTACTGAACGCGCGAACAGCGAGGAGGAATTTGGACATAAATGATGGACATTATCGAACAAAACAAACATTTATTGTGGAACTGGGATTCCTGGGAGTGCATTCTGATGAAGATCATCAAAGGTAAGTGAATATTTATAATGCTATTTCTGATTTATGTTGACTCCAACATGGCGGATATCTCTTTGGGTTGATTTGTCGTCTGAGCGCCGTACTCAGATTATTGCATGGTTTGCTTTTCCGTAAAGGTTTTTTGAAATCTGACACAGCGGTTGCATTAAGGAGAAGTGGATCTAAAATTCAATGTGAAACACTTGTATTTTCATCAAAATGTATTATGACTATTTCTGTAAATTGATGTGGCTTTCTGCAAAATCACTGGATGTTTTGGAACTACTGAACGTAACGCGCCAATGTAAACTGAGATTTTTGGAAATAAATATGAACTTTACCGAACAAAACATACATGTACTGTGTAACATTAAATCCTATGAGTGTTATCTGATGAAGATCATCAAAGGTTAGTGATTAATTTTATCTATATTTCTGCTTTTTGTGACTCCTCTCATTGGCTGGAAAAATGGCTGAGTTTTTCTGTGAATAGGCACTCACTTAACATAATCGTTTGGTTTGCTTTCGTCGTAAAGCCTATTTGAAATCGGACACTGTGGCTGGATTTACAACAAGTTTATCTTTAAAATGGTGTAATATACAGTGAGGGAAAAAAGTATTTGATCCCCTGCTGATTTTCTACGTTTGCCCACTGACAAAGAAATGATCAGTCTATAATTTTAACGGTAGGTTTATTTGAACAGTGAGAGACAGAATAACAGCAAAAAAATCCAGAAAAACACATGTCAAAAATGTTATAAAATGCAAATCGCATTTTAATGAGGGAAATAAGTATTTGACCCCCTCTCAATCAGAAAGATTTCTGGCTCCCAGGTGTCATTTATACAGGTAACGAGCTGAGATTAGGAGCACAGTCTTAAAGGGAGTGCTCCTAATCTTAGTTTGTTACCTATATAAAAGACACCTGTCCACAGAAGCAATCAATCAATCAGATTCCAAACTCTCCACCATGGCCAAGACCAAAGAGCTCTCCCATGATGTCAGGGACAAGATTATAGACCTACACAAGGCTGGAATGGGCTACAAGACCATCGCCAAGCAGCTTGGTGAGAAGGTGACAACAGTTGGTGCGATTATTCGCAAATGGAAGAAACACAAAAGAACTGTCAATCTCCCTTGGCCTGGGGCTCCATGCAAGATCTCACCTCGTGGAGTTGCAATGTTCATGAGAACGGTGAGGAATCAGCCCAGAACTACACGGGAGGATCTTGTCAATGATCTCAAGGCAGCTGGGACCATAGTCACAAAGAAAACAATTGGTAACACACTATGCCGTGAAGGACTGTAATCCTGCAGCGCCCGCAAGGTATCCCTGCTCAAGAAAGCACATATATATGCCCGTCTGAAGTTTGCCAATGAACATCTGAATGATTCAGAGGACAACTGGGTGAAAATGTTGTGGTCAGATGAGACCAAAATGGAGCTCTTTGGCATCAACTCAACTCGCCATGTTTGGAGGAGGAGGAATGCTGCCTATGACCCCAAGAACACCATCCCCACCGTCAAACATGGAGGTGGAAACATTATGCTTTGGTGGTGTTTTTCTGCTTAGGGAACAGGACAACTTCACCACATCAAAGGGACGACGGGGCCATGTACCATCAAATCTTGGGTGAGAACCTCCTTCCCTCAGCCAGGGCATTGAAAATGGGTCGTGGATGGGTATTCCAGCATGACAATGACCCAAAACACACGGCCAAGGCAACAAAGGAGTGGCTCAAGAAGAAGCACATTAAGGTCCTGGAGTGGCCTAGCCAGTCTCCAGACCTTAATCCCATAGAAAATCTGTGGAAGGAGCTGAAGGTTCGAGTTGCCAACGTCAGCCTCGAAACCTTAATGACTTGGAGAAGATCTGCAAAGAGGAGTGGGACAAAATCCCTCCTGAGATGTGTGCAAACCTGGCGGCCAACTACAAGAAACGTCTGACCTCTGTGATTGCCAACAAGGGTTTTGCCACCAAGTACTAAGTCATGTTTTGCAGAGGGGTCAAATACTTATTTCCCTCATTAAAATGCAAATCAATTTATAACATTTTTGACATGCGTTTTTCTGGATTTATTTGTTGTTATTCTGTCTCACTGTTCAAATAAACCTACCATTAAAATTATAGACTGATCATTTCTTTGTCAGTGAGCAAACGTACAAAATCAGCAGGGGATCAAATATATTTTTTCCTCACTGTACATGCATGTTTGAGGAATTTAATTATGGGATTTCTGATGTTTTGAATTTGGCGCCCTGCAGTTTCACTGGCTGTTGACGAGGTGAGACGCTACCGTCCCACATACCCTAGAGAGGTTAATGTGTTATGTGATGTGGTTAGCTGATACGTAAAATACCTATCCAGGCGTTGTAAGATCTGGCATGCATCAGCAACCTCTGTGCAGAGGAACGTGCCCTTTATAATGAACTGACCACATCTATAGCCATGCATCAACTCAACTGCTTCCTGTTCACTTACAATAATTAATGAACATCTGACCAATCAGAACAGAAAAAGGTAGGTGCTAGGTAGATAATCAATGGCAATTCCTAACAGCTGATTTCTCGTATTATAGAACAGTGACAGATACGTACAGTTGATGTATAACTTTATTCAGCTAATCACACAAACAAAAACATAAAAATTTTTCAGTGTATAATAAGAGGGAATGTCCACATCACCAGGCTAGCCCAGCCCAGCCCAGCGTGTAAAGTCTTACCGCAGCACTGCGTCCGGGGAAGTTGAAGAAAGTGTCTGGACCGTGTCTCTGAGGCATCTGGTTCAGAACAGACAGCAGCTTCACTGCATGCCTCGGCTGAAGTAGAGAGATGGTGGTAGGAGAGAGGAGAAGAGATGGAGGGAGGAGAGAGAGAAGAGATTGCGAGACGAGAGAGAGAAGAGATGGCAAGAATAGAGAGAGAAGAGAAAGAGGGAGGAGAAAGGGAAGAGGAAAGATGGAGGAGACAAAGAGGGGACACGAAGGGACATAAAGGGAAGAGAGAAGAGACGAGGGAAGAGATGAGGAAAGAGAGAACGAGGTGATATAGGGATGAGATGGAGAGAATATTGTATATGAGCCATGTTCATCACATACAACAGATGATTGTAACCTCTCCTTCTCCTCCCATGACTTACCCTGAGTCCTCTACTCCTACAACTTACCCAGAGTCCTCGGTCTCCCCTCAGCATACTGAACAGCAGTTTGAGCTCCTTCACTGTGATGCTGTAGCTGGCCAGCACTCCTAACATATCCACCAGCAGGTCTACACACAGACACACACACACAGTAGTGTTGAGTTGGTACTTCAATTTTCTCACTGGCAGATAGGGGTTAATTATTTACTGTAAAAAATCCACAATAGAAACATGCCCTCATATTTCACAATAGAATTAAAAAGAGTTAAAAAGTGCCAAGCCTTTAGTTTGCCATCTGAAATTAAATTTTCCTCTAAACTGCAATTCAGTCTCATTATAAAACACACTGTGACTAATGATATTTTCTCTTTTCAATCTTTCCTCTCCTTTAAGCCAGAGGAATTTCAATATGCTTAAAATATTAACTTAATCCACATCCATCCACCTAGCACGCTGCAGTGGGTACTGTAGTGTACTGTACTGCAGGCTTACTATAGGCACCTGGCCATGGACTATTTTTTGTGTATGTGTGTGTGTATTTGTGTGCATGCGGGCGTGTGTTCCTTTACCTGCGATCATGTCGTCAACGGAGCTCATCTTCAGCAGCACCTGCTCTATGAGGCCCACCTCAGTGCTGGTCTGGAGGTTACGGACACTCTTCCTGAGGATGGCTGTGAACATGGACCACACCTCAGCCTGGCAGGTCACATCACAGTGCTCCAACAGCTCCACCATACAGCCCAGGCTCTCTGCCGCCGCTATGATGAAGTTCTGCTCCAGGTCAAACTCACCCCCCACCAACTGGAGAGGAGAGATGTAGGGAGGGGAGGGAGAGGAGGGAAGGGAAGGGATGGAGAGGTAGTATGAGATTAACAGACATGATTGCCAGTTCAGTAAGAGAGAGGAGGCCTTTTCCTCTACGAGACAGTGATTGTATTACAAAAGGCTCAGAAATACGAAGGGTTGTAATGTAAAATCCCATGTTGGTTGGAAAGTGGAAGGGAAAGGGCTTACCGATCAACCAACAATCCATATTTCTATTCTTGAAGCTCAACAGGCAATTAATTGGTCGCCTCTAGTAGCGCGAACACTCAAAGAACACACAGAGAACACACAGAGGCTGCATCATGACTGGTGGGCATGGAAGCAGCCATGCAGAAAATAGGGTCAGAAACTCTCCAGGTACCATCACTGGGACTGACAGGACAAAGCCTGCAGGAAATAAGGTAAGAATTAATAGCAGATCTAACGAAAGAGAGAGAGAGAGAGAGCGAGAGAGAGAGAGAGAGCGAAAGCCCGTGCAAGAGAGAGGGGGAGGGTAATAAGCAATCTGATGTGGTTCAATGGCCAAGCTGTTCAGAAAACCGACCTCTATAAAGCAGAGCTTACAGTAACAAACCCTTGCTAAATATAGACCGTGTTCACACTGTTGCACACTGAACAGACTACCTGGGTCCAACAAAACGCACAGGTCCTCTCATCTCCCTACCCCACCATCTTCTCTTCTGCTCTTCTTCTATCCTTCTCCTCACCCCTGTATTATCCTCGCTACTCTGCTTTGTCTTTTCATTTATTTATCCCTCATTCTATTTAGGTAGAACTCAGCTCCAGTTGTCACACCCTGATCTGTTTCACCTGTCTTTGTGCTTGTCTCCATCCCCCTCCAGCTGTCGCCCACCTTCACATTATCCCTTGTGTATTTATACCGGCGTTCTCTGTTTGTCTGTTGCCAGTTCGTCTTTTCTTACCAGCGTGCTTCCCCGTCTTCCTTTTTCTCAAGTCTGTTTTCCTAGTTTTCCCTGCCCTGACCCTGAGCCTGTTTTCAATAAATCATCTGAGAACTGTACTATCCGCCTCCCGTGTCCGCATCTGGGTCATATCCTGAGTCGTGATACCAGTAGTAATTATTTGGTTATAAAAGGCACCAATGTGTACCTGTCTGGTACTAGAGTACAGGGCCCAGGGAAAGTATTCCTGTGGAATTTAACATCTTGACAAAAACTTTCTTTTCAATGAGAGGAATTGATTTTCAGAGCAGACTGTGTGCAGTTGACGTTAGGATAACAACAGGACCGGCTCAATCATGTTAATTTACTTTCTTCCCTACACCAGAGAACCAGGATTCTGACTAAGAACAAGCTTCTCCATTACATTGTGGATTGAGCAAACAACCTCAACATGTTTACTGCAAATACATTGGCAGGCTAGTAGGCCATGGTATAGAGAGAGATAGAGACAAAGAGCCCTGCATCTCTCTCTCCTACAGTACCTCTCCATCCCTCCCTCCATTCACAGACAGTAAGCAGCAGACTAATTACAGTTTTACATCCTAGTAATCTGCAGCCATTGTGCTCAGAGAGGAGAGGAGGAGAGGTATAGATTAAGACATGGGATGCTATTCCCTATTTAGTGCTCTGGTTAAAAGTCTCTAGTCAAAAGTAATGCACTAAATAGGGAACAGAGTGGTATTTGTAACGTAAATATGGACACAGATTAGCCATTTAGGCTGCGTTTAAACAGGCAGCCAAATTCAGATCTTCTTTCATTGATTGGTCTTTCGACCAATCAGATCAGCTCTAAAAAGATCTGATGTGAAAAGATCTGTTGTGATTGGTCAAAATAACAATTAGTGGAAAAAGATCAGAATTGGGATGCCTATCTAAACGTAGCCTTAGAAGCTTTCAGCCTCTCACTCACATAGCCAGTCAGACTGTTAGAGTAATTATACCAGTCATTACACACACCACTTTAACCACTTCAACTGGCTCAACCATGCTACAGCATAATCAATGCTAAGAACTCAATGGAAGAAAATGTATACAGGTATCCTTGTATACATTTAGCTTGAAAGTGTGTTTAAACTTTAAGTAAGAAGAACTTGAGGGTTGTCAAAGACTCAGCAGATTCAGAAATGTAGGTACATTGTGTAAGCCAGAGGTATGCCAGAGGCAAGGAGAGTAATTTTATTGATTTTTTGCTACGTAAGCTTAACTTTCTGAACATTCGAGACGTGTAGCCCACTTGTCATTCTAATCTCCTTTGCTTTAGCGTAGCCTCTTCTGTAGCCTGTCAAATATGTGTCTGTCTATCCCTGTTCTCTCCTCTCTGCACAGACCATACAAACGCCTCACACCGCGTGGCCGCGCCCACCCTAACCTGGTGGTCCCAGCCCGCACGACCCACGTGGAGTTCCAGGTCTCCGGTAGCCTCTGGAACTGCCGATCTGCGGCCAACAAGGCAGAGCTCATCTCAGCCTATGCGTCCCTCCAGTCCCTCGACTTCTTGGCACTGACGGAAACATGGCTCACCACAGATAACACTGCTACTCCTACTGCTCTCTCTTCGTCTGCCCACGTGTTCTCGCACACCCCGAGAGCTTCTGGTCAGCGGGGTGGTGGCACCGGGATCCTCATCTCTCCCAAGTGGTCATTCTCTCTTTCTCCCCTTACCCATCTGTCTATCGCCTCCTTTGAATTCCATGCTGTCACAGTTACCAGCCCTTTCAAGCTTAACATCCTTATCATTTATCGCCCTCCAGGTTCCCTTGGAGAGTTCATCAATGAGCTTGATGCCTTGATAAGCTCCTTTCCTGAGGACGGCTCACCTCTCACAGTTCTGGGTGACTTTAACCTCCCCATGTCTACCTTTGACTCATTCCTCTCCGCCTCCTTCTTTCCACTCCTCTCCTCTTTTGACCTCACCCTCTCACCTTCCCCCCCTACTCACAAGGCAGGCAATACGCTTGACCTCATCTTTACTAGATGCTGTTCTTCCACTAACCTCATTGCAACTCCCCTCCAAGTCTCCGACCACTACCTTGTATCCTTTTCCCTCTCGCTCTCATCCAACACTTCCCACACTGCCCCTACTCGGATGGTATCGCGCCGTCCCAACCTTCGCTCTCTCTCCCCCGCTACTCTCTCCTCTTCCATCCTATCATCTCTTCCCTCTGCCCAAACCTTCTCCAACCTATCTCCTGATTCTGCCTCCTCAACCCTCCTCTCCTCCCTTTCTGCATCCTTTGACTCTCTATGTCCCCTATCCTCCAGGCCGGCTCGGTCCTCCCCTCCCGCTCCGTGGCTCGACGACTCATTGCGAGCTCACAGAACAGGGCTCCGGGCAGCCGAGCGGAAATGGAGGAAAACTCGCCTCCCTGCGGACCTGGCATCCTTTCACTCCCTCCTCTCTACGTTTTCCTCTTCTGTCTCTGCTGCTAAAGCCACTTTCTACCACTCTAAATTCCAAGCATCTGCCTCTAACCCTAGGAAGCTCTTTGCCACCTTCTCCTCCCTCCTGAATCCTCCTCCCCCTCCCCCCCCCCTCCTCCCTCTCTGCAGACGACTTCGTCAACCATTTTGAAAAGAAGGTCGACGACATCCGATCCTCGTTTGCTAAGTCAAACGACACCGCTGGTTCTGCTCACACTGCCCTACCCTGTGCTTTGACCTCTTTCTCTCCTCTCTCTCCAGATGAAATCTCGCGTCTTGTGACGGCCGGCCGCCCAACAACCTGCCCGCTTGACCCTATCCCATCCTCTCTTCTCCAGACCATTTCCGGAGACCTTCTCCCTTACCTCACCTCGCTCATCAACTCATCCCTGACCGCTGGCTACGTCCCTTCCGTCTTCAAGAGAGCGAGAGTTGCACCCCTTCTGAAAAAACCTACACTCGATCCCTCCGATGTCAACAACTACAGACCAGTATCCCTTCTTTCTTTTCTCTCCAAAACTCTTGAACGTGCCGTCCTTGGCCAGCTCTCCTGCTATCTCTCTCAGAATGACCTTCTTGATCCAAATCAGTCAGGTTTCAAGACTAGTCACTCAACTGAGACTGCTCTTCTCTGTATCACGGAGGCGCTCCGCACTGCTAAAGCTAACTCTCTTTCCTCTGCTCTCATCCTTCTAGACCTATCGGCTGCCTTCGATACTGTGAACCATCAGATCCTCCTCTCCACCCTCTCCGAGTTGGGCATCTCCGGCGCGGCCCACGCTTGGATTGCGTCCTACCTGACAGGTCGCTCCTACCAGGTGGCGTGGCGAGAATCTGTCTCCTCACCACGCGCTCTCACCACTGGTGTCCCCCAGGGCTCTGTTCTAGGCCCTCTCCTATTCTCGCTATACACCAAGTCACTTGGCTCTGTCATAACCTCACACGGTCTCTCCTATCATTGCTATGCAGACGACACACAACTAATCTTCTCCTTTCCCCCTTCTGATGACCAGGTGGCGAATCGCATCTCTGCATGTCTGGCAGACATATCAGTGTGGATGACGGATCACCACCTCAAGCTGAACCTCGGCAAGACGGAGCTGCTCTTCCTCCCGGGGAAGGACTGCCCGTTCCATGATCTCGCCATCACGGTTGACAACTCCATTGTGTCCTCCTCCCAGAGCGCTAAGAACCTTGGCGTGATCCTGGACAACACCCTGTCGTTCTCAACTAACATCAAGGCGGTGGCCCGTTCCTGTAGGTTCATGCTCTACAACATCCGCAGAGTACGACCCTGCCTCACACAGGAAGCGGCGCAGTTCCTAATCCAGGCACTTGTCATCTCCCGTCTGGATTACTGCAACTCGCTGTTGGCTGGGCTCCCTGCCTGTGCCATCAAACCCCTACAACTCATCCAGAACGCCGCAGCCCGTCTGGTGTTCAACCTTCCCAAGTTCTCTCACGTCACCCCGCTCCTCCGCTCTCTCCACTGGCTTCCAGTTGAAGCTCGCATCCGCTACAAGACCATGGTGCTTGCCTACGGAGCTGTGAGGGGAACGGCACCTCAGTACCTTCAGGCTCTGATCAGGCCCTACACCCAAACAAGGGCACTGCGTTCATCCACCTCTGGCCTGCTCGCCTCCCTACCACTGAGGAAGTACAGTTCCCGCTCAGCCCAGTCAAAACTGTTCGCTGCTCTGGCACCCCAATGGTGGAACAAACTCCCTCACGACGCCAGGACAGCGGAGTCAATCACCACCTTCCGGAGACACCTGAAACCCCACCTCTTCAAGGAATACCTAGGATAGGATAAAGCAATCCTTCTGCCCCCCCCCCCCCCTTAAAAGATTTAGATGCACTATTGTAAAGTGGCTGTTCCACTGGATGTCATTAGGTGAATGCACCAATTTGTAAGTCGCTCTGGATAAGAGCGTCTGCTAAATGACTTAAATGTAATGTAAATGAGAGTTAACATGATGTACATTAGATGTACTGTACAGCAGTAGAGCTGAATGTCTGCATTCTAAACTCCAGGGATGTGTCCTAAATAGCACCCTATTCCCTATATAGTGCACTACTTTTGACCAGAGCCATTTGGGACATCAAAAATGGAATTAGGGCGCTCCTATAAACCAGTGATAGGACAGCAGAGAGGCGAGAGCAGAGAACAAGGATACAGGGAGTCTAATCATCAACAAAACCTTGAAGTTGAAAATAACACGTTGTGCAGTGCAAAGCCTTTTTTTACAGTGTGATGGGGTATCTTTAATTGATCACGATTTGCTGGTTGGATGAAAGACAGAATAACTACTTTTTAACCTGAAATGTTTAGTATGCACAGCAGTGCCACTGCTTCTATTAGCAGAATAACACTTTCATTTACAATCTCTGGATTAAAAACCATCTTCAAATCAGATTCTTGATTAGGTCCCACAATCACCCAGGCGCCAGATGTCTCTGTGTGAGTAGCTGCATTAAGAATGAGCAGAATGTATAATGAGCAGAATGTATAATGAGCAGAATGTATATTGGAAACATACAGTCTGGTTACACATAACAATGTACCTCGTCCACCATCTAAGATTACAGTATCTGTTAAGGATTACTGGAAGCAACAGACTACAACCTGTCCCTCTCTCCCTGTCCCCTCTCACGCTCAGTCTCTACCTCTCCCAACCTCTCCTTCACTCTATTCGCTCCATCTTTCTGTGTATTAAAATCCTGACCATTGATCTCTGTTACACTTAACATCCTGATCAGTGATCAAGTTCCTTTCTCCTGACTGCATCTTGGCAGGATTACGAACCAGAGAAAGAGAGAGAGAGGGGGTGGGAGATAGAGGGAGAGAGACTCTTGGTCACCATGGTGACGGCAGTAGGTTGGACTAGAAACGTAATCTTCTGTAGGTTTCCAGTCTAAACAGTGGACAGCAAATCGGGTTCAAAAAAATAGAAGTGAATTCCTATTTTCAGCTGTTGGTGAGAATAAACAGAGGAGAGAAGGAGAAGGAGGAGGAATATCCGTGCATTATGTCAAGATCAATAATAAAAGAAATACACAGCTGCTCCAAAAGAATACACAGCTGCTCCATACTAAGAGACATCCCATTGTGAAGGCTCAGGCTATACTGCTGTATCCAGCATCAGAGTACATCAGCGGAAGTAGAATACACAGCTGCTCCATACTAAGAGACATCCCATTGTGAAGGCTCAGGCTATACTGCTGTATCCAGCATCAGAGTACATCAGCGGAAGTAGAATACACAGCTGCTCCATACTAAGAGACATCCCATTGTGAAGGCTCAGGCTATACTGCTGTATCCAGCATCAGAGTACATCAGCGGAAGTAGAATACACAGCTGCTCCATACTAAGAGACATCCCATTGTGAAGGCTCAGGCTATACTGCTGTATCCAGCATCAGAGTACATCAGCGGAAGTAGAATACACAGCTGCTCCATACTAAGAGACATCCCATTGTGAAGGCTCAGGCTATACTGCTGTATCCAGCATCAGAGTACATCAGCGGAAGTAGAATACACAGCTGCTCCATACTAAGAGACATCCCATTGTGAAGGCTCAGGCTATACTGCTGTATCCAGCATCAGAGTACATCAGCGGAAGTAGAATACACAGCTGCTCCATACTAAGAGACATCCCATTGTGAAGGCTCAGGCTATACTGCTGTATCCAGCATCAGAGTACATCAGCGGAAGTAGACAAAAAATGCTGGTGTGTTGTTTCTGTTTCCTTGTCATCCTTAATAAAAATAAAAGCTGGTGGACTTTGACTTTCAGTTCTTCCATTGGTGCAGCAGAGAATGAGTACAGCAGCCATGCAGCAGCAAACCTTCTGGAAAATAATTTGACGAATCGCTCAAAGATCAGAAAAAGTCTACACCAAGTCACAGTGATAATAGAACAGCACAAGACCAGGGTTATTTCCAGAAATGGTACCATATTCCCTTTATACTGCACTACATAGGGAATAGGATGTCATTTGGTACACAACCCAGGGCTAGAGCAGAATGGATCAGGTCAGCCTGATAGTGTGTAAAGTACTTAAGCCTCTCTCTGTCTTTCTGACACTGTGACATGTACAGTACTGTTCAGTACTCTGCAGGAGTGTGATCTAACACAGTCATTCCAGTAGTCTGAGGGGGTAAACCCAGGGCTCTTCTCTCCCTCTTCGAGACCTGACAAAATGTCACGACTAGAAAGGCCAGGCTCCCGCTCAGCCCAGTCCAAGCGCTTCACTGTCCTGACACCACTATGGAGAAACCAGCTTCCCCCTGAAGCTAGGACAGCAGAGTCCTTGCCCAATGTTACCTCAGCAATTGTGGGGCACTGAGCAAATTGTAGGTCTTGTGAGCAGAAACTTGAACGCTGTGAGAATTTTGTGCAACTTCTGGCACGCGTTTACAGTGAAGACTGAGGCTTTACAGTTTTAGACAGTAGCCAATAGGCTATTGTGGCTATTTGAGCATAATGTAGGCCTACCAACAAAACTAATGGAGCAAATCCCATAACATTTTCACATGGAAATAGCTTTTGATTTCTATGATATGGGACGACCCTCCCACTCTGTCTGCCGAATTCCTTCTCTTTGCTCTTGTTTTCCTTAATAGGATGTCGGTGGGCGGAGCCAGGACGGTTATCAGCAAAATGGGACACACCTGGGCTCAAACAAACATTGAATTAATAAAGCTGCACACAAACATGTCCTCTTTTTTATTTTCTTGAGTAAGGCAGCTCCAAAATGCAGGTGTTTCAGCCTTGCTCAGTGCTTTCTATGTTGGTGGAGCAGCCAGCGGGAAAATACGGAGCGTAGGTGTTGGTAATGTTCTCTAGTTGCACCATGATTAGCTCAGTGTTCTCACTATGTCACCACCAAGTCTAAGGTTAGACCTTGAAAAGTCAAGCCCCTTGGTTGCTGCCATAGAGTTACACAAGAAGTGCCCATCCAAGAAAGGTAAAGATCATTGGTCACAGATAAAATTATGTCAAATTCTATTATATCTACAGTAGCTTTGATTGGACTGATCATGTAAACATCATACTTACAAAATCGTAGCTAGCAGTCATCATGAATCAAGTCGACAAATTTACTGGCAAATCATTTTTAATCCTTGTCATATGAAGATAATAAATTATAGATAAAACATATAGGTGCTCATCGCCCATAAACATTACACAACAAGTTGGCAATTGCAAATTCAACAATGAGTGGTTTGGAAATAGTCAGTGAAAGTGGCTAACTGCAAGCATTGCAAAGCAATCACTAGCCTGCTATTCAGTGGAGTGGCTGCATGGTCCCAAATCTGGGATTAAGTTTAAAATGATAAACATTCAACATTGGCCATGCTGTCAACACAACTGTTAACTCAGAACTGCGAAAACTTGACTTCAGTGAGTTCAAGACAGGAAATTCCTGGAAAAACTAGCTCCGACAGGGAATTTTTTTTGAACGGTCATCCAACTCGGAATTGTAAATCAAATCGCCACTGGTTGATCTATATAGTGCGAACTAATGGGGCAAACTCATTGAAGTTCAATCTCTTGTGTCTCTGCGCGGCATGGCATTTCTACTGTGCGGCAGTCCTGGAGGAGGTGCACAGTTTAGAGTGAACGTTGTCCCTGCCCATCTTCCGAAAACATCTGAAGCCCTACCTCTTCAAAAGAGTATCTTAATAATCCCACAGCACCACCCCTCGCACCACATCCTCATGCCCGACCCTGACCACTCTCACTTGACTAAGTAAGAGAGGGATATAGAGATGGAGAGGCAGAGAGAAGGAAAGAGAATAAGAGAGAGGAGAGGAAAGAGAGTCAGGGAGAGAGGGAAAGAGTCAAGTAGAGGGGGAAAGAGAGCGAGGGAGAGGGGGAAAGAGTCATGGAGGGGGAAAGAGAGCGAGGGAGAGGGGGAAAGAGAGTCAGGGAGAGGGAGAAAGAGAATGAGGGAGAGGGAGAAAGAGAGCAAGGGAGAGGTAGAAAGAGTCAAGGAGAGGGGGAAAGAGAGTCAAGGAGAGGGGGAAAGAGTCAAGTAGAGGGAGAAAGAGAGCGAGGGAGAGGGGGAAAGAGTCAAGGAGAGGGGGAAAGAGTCAAGGAGAGGGGGAAAGAGTCAAGTAGAGGGAGAAAGAGAGCGAGGGAGAGGGGGAAAGAGTCAAGGAGAGGGGGAAAGAGTCAAGGAGAGGGTGAAAGAGAGCGAGGGAGAGGGGGAAGAGAGCGAGGAAGAGGAGGAAAGAGAGCGAGGGAGAGAGAGAGATTAGATATAGAAATGGGTTTATTGCTCCTGATTAAATCGGCTGAACATCGCTAATGAACAACACTGTGAGCAACACACACACATACACACAGTGTGTCTGCCAGACTGTGTAGTAGTGTGAATAGTAGGACACCACAGCTGCTCTGATGCTCTGGGGACTAGAACAACTTCCTCATTCCAATATAATGTAAATTAATTCATTTATTTGCATAACTGGCAGAACAGCCTTGTGCGAGTAACTGCACCAGGCAAAACCCACAAATTAAACCCCTTTTGTAGCTGTCATGGTCTATACTCTAATCAGCAGGACGTCAACGTCATACACACACCAAAACACATATATGGTGTAGTCCCAGCGTACTAGCCATGTAACACCAGAAAGGAAACAGTCTTTTAAACAACAGCTTTGATGAATGTGTGTAAACTAGGCCATGATACTGCTGTGAACAGAGCACATATCTGAGAGCCCAGTTACACACTGGTTTGCCCTTTAAAACAAGCCACAACCCACCTCCTGCTTCCTGCCTGCTGCAGCCAAACCTTCCCTCTCCTCCTTGCTGATCATCACTACATCATCCAGACACCTGATCCTCTTGGCTTGGACTACACATCTGCTGTCAGGGGGGGGGGGTGGTGGGGGGTCACAGTTTCTCAACACAGTTTTGTTCCAGTCTTGCACACGCACACATGATCAACGGGCTAGATGATGAGTTGAGTGGTTGAATCAGACGGGTTTGCGCAGGGCTAGAGCAACAATGTGTGCACTGAACGGGAAAGTAGGGCCGACAGTGAAATGTTGCTGCACGTTTAAACAGAGCATTGTGCATAACCGCAGGACTGGGAAACAGCAGAGCCCAGCGAGGTAGTGTGACTGGATTACAGATTAACATGCAGCATGTGATCATGATCACACCGGGGTGGACAAACACAGGAACAACACAAAGGACAGGTCAACACTAGAGATTAGAGGATTAGTGATTACAGTCATATTATTGTTGAGACATACACACGTGATCCTGTCTGATCTATACAGTATAATCTTCTCCATGCATTTATGTGGTCCAGAATGATCAACTCCACTGCTCAATCAGGTGTGATCTATGGCAGATCTATTTAAAGTTAATGGGGCATCACATTGCTCTGCTCCCTGACCCAGCATCATTAACAGCTGGCCCACCCCTGTTCATCATGAGAAAAAAGATGTCTGTCCATGTGTGGGAGTTTCTACCTCCCTTGCTACTACACGCATGCGCATGCACACACAGACACACATACACAAGAATGCACGCACACACGCACACACACCCTCTTCCTCCTGTCCTCCCCATCCTGCTCTCCTCCAGGCCTGTAGCATTCTATCACCTGATTTGGTTGCTGCAATTACTTTCAGGAAACATTATATCAAATCAGCAGTCCCTTTGTGAGGGCTAAAAGGACCTGAGTGATTTATTGAACAGGAACAGAAGAGGAAGGTAGTCTCTGCAGCAGAGAGGAGATATCTTGAGAACCAACAACTTACCCTAGAGAGGGAAGAGAGGGAGGAGAGAGGGAGTCTAATTACCAGGGAGGAGAGAGTGAGAGGAAGAGGGATAGAAGGGGAGAGGGGGAGGAGAGATGGAGGAGAGAGGGATGAGAGAGTGAGAGGAGAGATGGAAGAGAGAGGGAGGAGAGATGGAAGAGAGAGGGAGGAGAGATGGAGGAGAGAGGGATGAGAGATGGAGGAGAGATGGAAGAGAGAGGGAGGAGAGATGGAAGAGAGAGGGAGGAGAGATGGAGGAGAGAGGGGCTGGGGAAGAACAGAAGTAGTTTATTCACCTTCTCTCTACATAATAAATCAGGGGGACAATTAAAGATTTTAAATTGAAGCCTGTTCCATTTATCTAGCTTAATGCTTACTGCTAACATTACCTGTAGAAGCACGAGTATCATGACATCGACTATCTGAAAGGAAATCAAATAATTTCCATAAAATATTGCAATAAATGGAATGTTCTATCATTGTCGAAGGTACACAAGAAGATTATCAAGGTAACCATAAATCCTGGAAAGAAACCATTGTATCAAAACCCAACCCACCCTACAACGCAATTAGAGGAGAAAGGAAATCTAGCAGATCTCTAGAGGAGCCTTGATGATGTGCCATGACCAATAGTGGCTACAATTTCGATTTGTTTAACACTTTTTTGGTTACTACATGATTCTATATGTTATTTCATAGTTTTGATGTCTTCACTATTATTCTACAATGTAGAAAATGTAAAAATAAAGAGAAACCATTGAATGAGTAGGTGTGTCCAAACTTGACTGGTACTGTATACAGTGCCTTGCAAAAGTATTTATCCCACTTTGTGTTTTTCCTGTTTTGTTGCATTCCAACCTATAATTTAAATTGATTTTTATTTGGATTTCATGTAATGGACATACACAAAATAGCCCAAATTGGTGATGTGAAATGAAAAAAATTATCAAACGGAAAAGTGGTGCGTGCATATGTATTCACCCCCTTTTCTATGAAACCCCTAAATAAGATCTGGTGCAACCAATTACTTTCAGAAGTCACATAATTAGTTAAATAAAGTTCACCTGTGTGCAATCTAAGTGTCACATGATCTCAGTATATATATATATACACTGCTCCAAAAAATAAAGGGAACACTTAAACAACACAATGTAACTCCAAGTCAATCACACTTCTGTGAAATCAAACTGTCCACTTAGGAAGCAACACTGATTGACAATAAATTTCACATGCTGTTGTGCAAATGGAATAGACAAAAGGTGGAAATTATAGGCAATTAGCAAGACACCCCCAATAAAGGAGTGATTCTGCAGGTGGTGACCACAGACCACTTCTCAGTTCCTATGCTTCCTGGCTGATGTTTTGGTCACTTTTGAATGCTGGCGGTGCTCTCACTCTAGTGGTAGCATGAGACGGAGTCTACAACCCACACAAGTGGCTCAGGTAGTGCAGCTCATCCAGGATGGCACATCAATGCGAGCTGTGGCAAGAAGGTTTGCTGTGTCTGTCAGCGTAGTGTCCAGAGCATGGAGGTGCTACCAGGAGACAGGCCAGTACATCAGGAGACGTGGAGGAGGCCATAGGAGGGCAACAACCCAGCAGCAGGACCGCTACCTCCGCCTTTGTGCAAGGAGGAGCACTACCAGAGCCCTGCAAAATGACCTCCAGCAGGCCACAAATGTGCATGTGTCAGCATATGGTCTCACAAGGGCTCTGAGGATCTCATCTCGGTACCTAATGGCAGTCAGGCTACCTCTGGCGAGCACATGGAGGGCTGTGCGGCCCCACAAAGAAATGCCACCCCACACCATGACTGACCCACCGCCAAACCTGAGGATGGTGCAGGCAGCAGAAAGTTCTCCACGGCGTCTCCAGACTCTGTCACGTCTGTCACATGTGCTCATGTGCTCAGTGTGAACCTGCTGTCATCTGTGAAGAGCACAGGGCGCCAAAGGCGAATTTGCCAATATTGGTGTTCTCTAGCAAATGCCAAACGTCCTGCACGGTGTTGGGCTGTAAGCACAACCCCCACCTGTGGACATCGGGCCCTCATACCACCCTCATGGAGTCTGTTTCTGACCGTTTGAGCAGACACATGCACATTTGTGGCCTGCTGGAGGTCATTTTGCAGGGCTCTGGCAGTGCTCCCCTGCTCCTTCTTGCACAAAGGTGGAGGTAGCGGTCCAGAGCATAGAGGCGCTACCAGGAGACAGGCCAGTACATCAGGAGACGTGGAGGAAGCTGTAGGAGGGCAACAACCCAGCAGCAGGACCGCTACCTCCGCCTTTGTGCAAGGAGGAGCACTGCCAGTGGTATGAGGGCCCGACGTCCACAGGTGGGGGTTGTGCTTACAGCCCAACACCGTGCAGGACGTTTGGCATTTTCCAGAGAACACCAAGATTGGCAAATTCGCCAATTTCAAAATATGATTTTGAAAATATGCTTTACAGCGAAAGCAATCCAAGCGTTTGTGAGTTTATCAATCACTAGACAAAACAGTAAGAACAGCTAGCCGCAAATTAGCTTGGTCACGAAAGTCAGAAAAGCAATAAAATGAATCGCTTACCTTTGATAATCTTCAGATGTTTGCAATCACGAGACTCCCAGTTACACAATAAATGTTCTTTTTGTTCGATAAAGATTAGTTCTATAACCAAAAAACTGCCATTTGGTTTGCGCGTTATGTTCAGAAAACAACAGCCTCGTTCCGGTCCTGAAAGTCAGACGAAAATTGGTATCCGTAATGTTCGTAGAAACATGTCAAACATTTTTTATAATCAATCCTCAGGTTGTTTTTAACATACATAATCGATAATATTTCAACCGGACGGTAACCTATTCAATACTACAGAGAAAGAAAATGTCGAGCTACATCTCTTGTGCGCAGGAACTAATCAAAGGACACCTGACGCGTTTTGAAAAATCTCGCAAATTTTTCAAAATAAAAGCTTGAAACTATGTCTATAGCCTGGTCACAGCCTGAGGAAGCCATTGGAAAAGGAATCTGGTTGATACCCCTTTAAAATGGAGGGGCAGGCAACGGAACAGGGATTTTTCCAAATAAAAAGGCAAAGGCAAAATCAGTTCTGTTATACTCACAGACAATATTTTGACAGTTTTGGAAACTTTAGAGTGTTTTCTATCCTAATCTGTCAATTATGTGCATATTCTAGCATCTGGACCGGAGAAATAGTCAGTTTACCTTGGGAACGTTATTTTTCCAAACATAAAAATTCTGCCCCCTAGCTGAAAGAAGTTAAAGAAAAAAATAAGGCATGTGGGAGACTCCCCAAACATATGGAAGAAGGTACTCTGGTCAGGTTAGACTAAAATTTAGCTTTTTGGCCAATAAGGAAAACGCCATGTGTTATGCAAACCCAACACCTCTCATCACCCCGAGAACACCCCGAGAACACCATCCCCCTAAAGTTGATTCAGCTGCGGGATTGGGGCACCACCAGTACGGAGCTTGCTCAGGAATGGCAGTAGGCAGGTGTGAGTGCATCTGCATGCACAGTGAAGCAAAGAATTTTGGAGGATGGCCTGGTGTCAAAATGGGCAGCAAAGAAGCCACTTCTCTCCAGGAAAAACATCAGGGACAGACTGATATTCTGCAAAAGGTACAGGGATTGGACTGCTGAGGACCGGGGTAAAGTAATTTTCTCTGATGAATCTCCTTTCGGATTGTTTGGGGCATCCGGAAAAAAGCTTGTCCGGAGAAGACAAGGTGAGCGCTACCATCAGTCCTGTGTCATGCCAACAGTAAAGCATCCTGAGACCATTCATGTGTGGGGTTGCTTCTCAGCCAAGGGAGTGGGCTCACTCACAATTTTGTCTAAGAACACAGCCATGAATAAAGAATGGTACCAACACATCCTCCGAGAGCAACTTCTCCCAACCATCCAGGAACAGTTTGGTGACGAACAATGCCCTTTCCAGCATGATGGAGCACCTTGCCATAAGGCAAAAGTGATAACTATGTGGCTCGGGGAACAAAACATTGATATTTTGGGTCCATGGCCAGGAAACTCCCCAAACCTTAATACCATTGAGAACTTGTGGTCAATCCTCAAGAGGCGGGTGGACAAACAAAAACCCACAAATTCTGACAAACTCCAAGCATTGATTATGCAAGAATGGGCTGCCATCAGTCAGGATGTGGCCCAGAAGTTAATTGACAGCATGCTAGGGCGGATTGCAGAGGTCTTGAAAAAGAAGGGTCAACACTGCAAATATTGACTCTTTGTATCAACTTCATGTGATTGTCAAAAAGCCTTTGACACTTATAAAATGCTTGTAATCATACTTCAGTATTCCATAGTAACATCTGACAAAAATATCTAAAGACACTGAAGCAGCAAAATTTGTGAAAATGTATATTTGTGTCATTCTCAAAACTTTTGGCCACGACTGATATATATATGTATATATACTGTATATACCTACATACATACATTCACACACACAAAAGTATGTGGACACCCCTTCAATAGAGTGAATTCGGCTATTTCAGCCAGACTGGTGGCTGACAGTTGTATTAAATCGAGCACACAGTCATGCAATGGCCATAGACAAACGTTGGAAGTAGAATAGCCTTACTGAAGACCTCTGTGACATTCAACGTGGCACCGTTATATGATGCCGCCTTTCCAACAAGTCAGTTCATCAAATTTCTGCCCTTCTAGAGCTGCCCCTGTCAACGGAAAGTGCTGTTATTGTGAAGTGGAAACGTCTAGGCGCAACAACAGCTCAGCCACGAAGTGGTAGGCCACACAAGCTCACAAAACAGGGATGCTGAGTGCTGAAGCGCGTAGCTGAAAAAAATAGTCTGTCCTCGGTTGCAACACTCACTACCGAGTTCCAAACTGCCTCTGGAAGCAACATCAGCAAAATAACTGTTTGTCGGGAGCTACATGAAATGGGTTTCCATGGCTGGGCAGCCGCACACAAGCCTAAGATCACCATGCACAATGCCAAGTGTTGGCTGTAGTGGTGTAAAGCTTGCCGCTGTTGGACTCTGGAGCACTGGAAATCCGTTCTCTGGAGAGGTGAATCATTAAATCGTGCTTCACCATCTGACGGACACATCTGGGATTGGCGGATGCCAGGAGAACGCTACCTGCCCAATGCATAGTGCCAACAGTACATTTTGGTGGAGGAGGAATAATGGTCTGGGGCTGTTTGTCATGGTTCGGGCTAGGCCCCTTAGTTCCAGTGAAGGGAAATCTTAATGCTACCGCATACAATGGCATTCTAGGCGATTCTGTGCTTCCAACTTTGTGGCAACCGTTTGGGTAAGGCCCTTTCCTGTTTCAGCATGACAATGCCCCCGTGCACAAAGCGAGGTCCATACAGAAATGGTTTGTCGAGATCGGTGTGGAAGAACTTGAATTCAACCCCATCGAACACGTTTGTGATGAAATGGAATGCCAATTGCGAGCCAGGCCTAATCACCCAACATCAGTGCCCGACCTCACTAATGCTCATGGCTGAAGGTAAGAAAATCCCTTCAGAAATGTTCCAACATCTACTGGAAAGCCTTACCAGAAGAGTGAAGCCTATTATAGCAGCAAAGGGGGGGGGCGACTCCATATTAATTCCCATGAATTTGGAAGGTGATGTTCGACGAGCAGGTGCCCACATACTTTTGGTCATGTAGTATGTGTATATATACACACACACACACACCAGTCAAAGGTTTGGACACACTTACTCATTCAAGGGATTTTCTACATTGTAGAATAATAGTGAAGATAATCAAAACTATGAAATAACACATATGGAATCATGTAGAAACCCCCAAAATTGTTAAACAAATCAAAATATATTATATTTTAGATTCTTCAAAGTAGCCACCCTTTGCACACTATTTACATTCTCTCAACCAGCTTCATGAGGTAGTCACCTTGAATGCATTTCAATTAATAGGTGTGCCTTGTTAATTTGTGGAATTTATTTTCTTCTTAATGCGTTTGAGCCAATCAGTTGTGTTGTGACAAGGTAGGTGTGATATACAGAGGATAGACCTATTTGGTAAAGGTTTAAGTCCATATTATGGCAAGAACAGCTCAAATAATCAAAGAGAAATGACAGTCCATCATTGTCTTAAAGTAAAGGTCAGTCAATGCAAAAAAACTCAAAAACATTGAACATTTCTTCAAGTGCAGTGGCAAAAACCATCAAGCGATATGATAAAACTGGCTCTCATGAGGACCGCCACAGGAAAGGTAGACCCAGAGTTACCTCTGCTGCAGAGGATAAGTTCATTAGAGTTACCAGCCACAGAAATTGCAGCCCAAATAAATGCTTCACAGAGTTCAAGTAACACACACATCTCGACATCAACTGTTCAGAGGAGACTGCGTGAATCAGGCCTTCATGGTCGAATTGCTGCAAAGAAACCACTACTAAAGGATGTCAATAAGAAGAAGAGCCATGTTTGGGCCAAGAAACACGAGCGAGGGACATTAGACCGGTGGAAGTCTGTCCTTTGGTCTGATGAGTCCAAATTTTTGATTTTTGGTTCCAACCACCGTGTCTTTGTGAGACGCAGAGTAAATGAATGGATGATCTCTACATGTGTAGTTCCCACCATGAAGCAGGAAGTGTGATGGGGTGGGGGTGCTTTGCAGAGTGAAGGAAAAGCAGCCAACAAGTGCTTAGCATATGTGGCAACTCCGTCAAGACTGTTGGAAAAGCATTCCAGGTGAAGCTGGTTGAGACAGTGCCAAGTGTGTGCAAAGCTGTCATCAAGGCAAAGGGTGGCTACTTTGAAGAATCTATGATTTGATTTGTATATCACTTTGTTGGTTACTACATGAATCCCTATGTGTTATTTCATAGTTTGCATGTCTTCACTATTATTCCACAATGTAGAAAATAGTAAAAATTTTGAAAAACCCTTGAATAAATTGATGCGTCCAAACTTTGGGCTGGGCTGGGCAGGCGGGCAGGCAGGCAAGTAGGTAATGTGCCTTAGGAAAGTTTTCAGCCCCCTTGACTTTTTCCACATTTTGTTACGTTACAGCCTTATTCTAAAATGTATTAAATTGTATTTTCCCCTTAAACTACACACAATACCCCATAATGACAAAGAAAAAATAGTTTGACATTTTTGCAAATTCATTACAAATTAAATACTGAAATAACACATTTACATAAGTATTCAGACCCTTTACTAAGGTCTTTGTTGAAGCATCTTTGACAGCGATTACAGCCTTGTGTCTTATTGTGTATGACGCTACAAGCTTGGCACACCTGTATTTGGAGAGTTTCTCCCATTATTCTCTGCAGATCTTCTCAAGCTCTGTCAGGTTGGATGGGGAGCGTTGCTGCACAGAAATGTTAGATCGGGTTCAATTCCGGGCTTTGGCAGGGCCATTCATGGACTTTCAGAGACTAGTCCCAGGGCCACTCCGGAGTCGTCTTGGCTGTGTGCTTAGGGTCGTTGTTCTGTTGGTGAACCTTCACCCCAGTCTGAGGCCCTGAGCGCTCTGGAGCAGGTTTTCATCAAGGATCTCTCTGTACTTTGCCCTGTTCATCTTGCTTTGATCCTGACTAGTCTCCCTGTCCCTGCCTCTGAAAAACATCCCCACAGTATGATGCTGCCACCACCATGCTTCACCGTAGGGATGGTGCCAGGTTTCCTCCAGCTTGGCATTCAGGCCAAATAGTTCAATCTTGGCTTCATCAGACCAGAGAATCTTTTTCTCATGGTCTGAGAGTCTTTAGTTGCCTTTTGGCAAACTCCAAGTGGGCTGTCATGTGCCTTTTACTGAGGAGTGGCACTCTACCATAAAGGCCTGATTGGTGGATTGCTGTGCAGAGATGGTTGTCCTACTGGAAGGTTCTCCTATCTCCACAGAGGAACTCTGGAGGTCTGTCAGAGTGACCATCGGGTTCTTGGTCACCACCCTGACCAAGGTCCTTATCCCCCGATTGCTCAGTTTGGCTGGGCGGCCAATTCTAGGAAAAGCCTTCATGGTTCCAAACTTCTTCCATTTAAGAAGGATGGAGGCCACTGTGTTCTAGGGGACCTTCAATGCTGCATAAATTTTTTTGGTACCCTTCCCCAGATCTGTGCCTCGACACAATCCTGTCTCGGAGCTCTACGGACAACTCCTTCGACCTCATGGCTTGGTTTTTGCTCGGACATGCACTGTCAACTGTGGGACTTTATATAGACAGGTTAACTAGACATGCTTTAACTGGTTGTGTCCACTGAGTGTTAGCATCACCCTGTTAACTGGTTGTGTCCACTGAGTGTCAGCTTCCTCCCCTAGCTGGGGGTGGATCCTAAGGTCAGTATAGAGACCTCCCAGCTCCCTGAGACACTGTGTTCTACTTCCCAAACCCACCCAGTCACTTCACATTCACAGCTCACTGTGAGAGACAGAGGTCTGCATCCCCATCTGAAGGCTTCTCAGCTCAGTTCCTTTCCATTCCTCTCTTTTCCTTTCCTCTCCAGTTATCTCCATTCCTCTCCTCTTCACTCCTCTCCACACAACCCCTGCCTTCTATCTCCCTGCCTCTACCCCTCTGTTTATCTTTCATCCCCTCCATCTCTTTTCCAGTGAATGCTCAGATTGTCAAACAGGATTTGTAGTGAGCGTTGCCAGTCCAGAGCAGGAGAGAAAATTAAAAAGCTAGCTTGCAGGAAATAAATCTGGTGGAATGGAAGAGGGGCTGTGATGTGAATAGACTAACCAGGAGGTCTGGGGAGTGTCGCTACAGATCACAGAACACACACAGCGAGCAGGCCTCGTAGTCATGGCAGCGAGAGGAGACGACCTCCCTGTCTCTTGGGTACTCTGGGCCGTAGTACTGCTGAGGTCAAAACCACACCACATACTGTAGGTACACACACACCACATCAAATCAAATGTATTTATATAGCCCTTCTTACATCAGCTGATATCTCAAAGTGCTGTACAGAAACTCAGCCTAAAACTCCAAACAACAAGCAATTCTATACATGTCTTCCAATCTTCTATGATATAGCATCTCAACATGCAGCTAGACAGCATGGGAGATGCTGTATGTTAAGCTAACATATGGAATTATTTTAAGATGGTCATACCATGGATCATTTAGCTATATGATATTGAATTTTATAAAATAACATATTGAATTTGGCCTTCACTACTACAGTCCATTGAAACGCATTGAATAACACATTCATAAATGGGTAAAAAAAAGGTTTTGGAAGTGTCTGTCCTATATCTAGGAGATATAAGAAAGACACATATTTAACCCCTTATTTTTGTTGGCACGAAACTACATCCATATTTCCATTCATTTGTTGTTACCTTCAGACAAGTCCTGTGACGCTATAGGCTTTTCGTGAGAAGACCGATTTTCAGTATGTCCCATGGTCTGACAAACACCTCTGTAGCTCGGCCACCCTTCCACCGCAGATGCGGAAGGCTGACATAGGCAGATGTGCTGGATTGAGACGCAGCCCATGCAGAAACCTGATATCTCTAGTTTAAACTGACAGATTTTGATGGGGATTGTTTTATGTTACTTAGATTGACGCACAACTCCATGATTGGTTTCTCCACATAAGGGCACACTAGGACTCACTACCCTACGTGTGTGCTTCTAAAGGTGAGGAATAAGTACAGATGCTTTGCTGCCGTTTCCTGTCAGAGCGTCTGTCGGTCTTATTAAAGAGATGCCTGGAGCCATCTGCTGCTCACAGTTGACTGACACACACACACACACACACACACACACACACACACACACACACACACACACACACACACACACACACACACACACACACACACACACACACACAAGCATATGTTGTTGTCAGATCTTGACGATTTGGAGCTCTGTAGTTCCACAATGAAAGAAAAGTTTAAAAAGAGTCACAATCAATAATTATCACAACCAACCCTACAACAGGGGTTGGGATATCTAGGTGCAGTATATCTATTCACTGTATATCTATCCTCTGACACAGAGCAATGCTTCAGCACTCCAGTCACCTTGGAGCAGCTCTGCACTGCAGCATTCAGCTGTGCTCACCTCACCTTGGCTGGGGGCTGCATGGTGCAGTGGGACGGACTGACTAATTCTGTAGCCAGGAGTTCCCCCTGTCTCTCTCTGTCCATCTCTCTCCCCGTCTCCTTCTCTCTCTCCCCCCTCTCCCCAACAAACAGCAGAACAGAACAGAACAGAACAGAAAAGCAGTGGTAGTCACCCAAGCCTGTCTAATCATCTCTGCTAATTGAACAGCTCCAGGCAGGATAAGAGTTGTCAGAGTCGTTAACCTCATTAACCTGCAGATACACTTCCTGTTCTATTCTATTATACTGCTTCACAGACACAGACTGGAGGCATATGGAGACGATTGCTGGGCGAGAGAGAGCTAGGGTAATCCCTACGGTAAAGTGGTGTACAGATGTAGGTCTCACCCTGTTGCAGGTGAACTTTTCTGCCATGCAAGACATGTAAAACTTGTAGTATATTTGAGGTTTAAAATGGCTTCTGAAGTTTGTAATTTCCACTTGATTTTCTCTTTGTGAAAAAAATATATCAACTGCTACAAAAATGTATATGAATTATAATCCACATAAAAATTCACATTTACTGTTGCTGGAGGATTATTTTCCTGCTGTAGCAAACTGGCTCAAATTAAGATCCTACATCAGTGCAGAGGGAAAACAGAGAGAGAAAGGGAGGAGAGGAGAGAAGAGCAGCACACTGCAATGCAGAGAGGGGGAGATGGAGAGAGAGAGAGTCACCAAGCTGAGAGCAGGACCGGGCCATAATGTATTCATGTAAATCAGAAATACACACTTACAGCAGCTTTCCCCTCACAAGACCTCAGAAAGTCAGTCTCAGGATGATAATCTAGATCCCTCAAACTCAACTCTGGACCTCGAAGCCATTCTTCCCCTCTAATCAGGGACTGAATTAGACCTGAGACACAAGGTGGGTGCAATGAATGATCAGGTAGAACAGAAAACCAGTAGACTCCGGACCTCGTAGGGTAAGAGTCGAGTACCCCTGATCTAGATCATATAAGAACAATGCTTCAGAATCTCTGAACCACAGAAACACAACTCAAACTCAGATTAAAACACAACCTAGATTGAAACACAACTCAGATTGACTGATATTTATATCTCTCCTATTCAGTGCTCTGTCATTCCATAAAGCATGGCTCCAAAATAACATACACTTAACTGCATGTAAAGGTCACAGCTCACCATGTTCTTTTCTAGCCAATTTCATTTTCCTGTTATCTATTCCTCCAAGCAGGATTCTTTTGCCCAGAACCGTTTTAACAAGCTTTATCTCCCACTTAACAATGTCAAACACAGTGCTAGAAAGACAATCATTCCCACCATAAGGATATCACAGAGCTGTTTTCCTAAACTAGTCTACCTCTCCCCTTTACCCAGTCCCTCTCTCTCTACCTCCCTCCCTGTCTTTCTCTCTCTACGAATGGGATCTTTGCTGTTCCTCTCCTCTCCCTCTCTTTCCTTTCTCCTCTTTCTGTCTTGCTCTCTGTCACTCTCTCTTTCCTCCTCCTCCTCCTCCTCCTCGTAGTCCACCTCCTCCATCTCTACTTATCAGACAGGCGGGTCACGGTTGTCTGATAGTGTTGGGGGAAACAGAATGTTCCATGGTTGGAATGTGATTGATGTTCCTCCACTGATGTTGATCACGCTCCTGTAGCTACACTAACCGCTAACATTGCCAGATGCCTCCCGAGTGGCGCAGCTGTCTAAGGCACTGCATCGCAGTGCTAGAGGCATCACTACAGATCCGGGTTCAATTCCGGGCTGTGTCACAGCCAGCCATGACCCGGAGACCAATGAGGCGGAGCACAATTGGCCCAGCGTCGTCCGGGTTAGGGGAGGGTTTGGCCAGCCGGGATGTCCTTGTCCCATCGCGCTCTAGCGACTCCTTGTGGCGTTCGGTCGCCAGTTGGACAGTGTTTCCTCCGACACATTGGTGCGGCTGGTTTCTGGGTTAAGCGAGCAGTGTCTCAAGAAGCAGTACGGCTTGGCAGGGTCGTGTTTTGGAGGACTCATGGCTTTCGACCTTCGCCTCTCCCGAGTCCATACGGGAGTTGTAGCGATGGGACAAGACTGCAACTACCAACTGGATATCACAAAATTGGGGAGAAAAAGGGGGATACATTTTTTTTTTTTAAACCATTGCCAGATATGTTCAGACGATTTATAAGAACGCTGTATCTTTGACTCCATGCCTATAACCTGTAACGAAGACTGACACAGAGCGGCATACACAGCTACCTCCACCACTTCTCCTCTGTCCCCTTTAACCTCTCTATAGAACCTCCTGCCTGCTCCCTCCCCCACTGCCCTCTATAGCTCCTTCTGTCCACTCCCAGGAACTCTGAGTGCCTCTGTGTCCGCCCTACCCTGCCCTGTCCTGTTCAGCCTGTATCTCCGCCCTACCCTGCTCTGTCCAGCCTGTCTCTCTGCCCTGTCCAGCCTGTCTCTCCACCCTACCCTGCCCTGTCCAGCCTGTCTCTCTGCTCTACCCTGCCCTGTCCAGCCTTCCTCTCTGCTCTGTTCGGGCCTAGGAGTGGAATTACTACAACCTTCCTGCCTGCTCCATGGGTTGGTCCCACCTGCCTGGTCTGTCAGCCCCTGAAACATCACGCTCATTACCCCCAGACAAAGGCCCCATCTGGCCCTGTTGGTCCCTACACACACACACACACACACACATGGACATGCTGCTTGATCTCCACAACCTTGGAGGGAAATGCTGGTTTTCAACTGATCGGTTTATGCTTATCAACATAGGTCATTGAACAGTGTCATTTATAGACCGTGTGAAAAAACACGTCATAACTTTAGACAACTGCAGGGAATGCCTCACACTTAGAGTTGTCTTCAATGAGTCCTAAACAGTTTCACCAGTCATGGAACCATCTATCTACCAGAATGAGATGGATTCAGCAGGGCAGAGAGGAAAGAGTGAGTGAGAGATATGTTCAGAGACAAAAACACTCTGTATTGTTCCTGCTGCAGCTGGATGTCCTTTGTCATGATATCAAACACAACAACAGTAGAACAACAGTTAAACAACAGCAGAGATACGTCTGTTATTCTGTTAAGTGTCAGTGTAAAACTGCAGAGGGAGTGATACAGAAAAGAAAATCAGAAATAACAGCTATTTCAGACAGAAATCCAACAGCGTTGTTAGTGAATGTATGATGGAGAAAAAAACAGAGTCCAAAGCAGCCAGTCAGAATCAGACCTCAGCGCCTCCAAACAGACCTTCCATTACAGACACCAGGAAGCATGGAAGAAATCCAATTAGCCAGACACTCTGTGTGTGTGTGTGTGTGTGTGTGTGTGTGTGTGTGTGTGTGTGTGTGTGTGTGTGTGTGTGTGTGTGTGTGTGTGTGTGTGTGTGTGTGTGTGTGTGTGTGTGTGTGTGTGTGTGTGTGTGTGTGTGTGTGTGTGTGTGTGTGTGTGTGTGTCCATCCAGAGCAGAGTGTGATTGATGGCTCTGTTAGGTTAGGTGCTTATTTGATGTGTGATGGAATTATTTCACTTCTTTAATTGCTTCTCAATGAAGCTGTAGAGTAGTCTCGGTCTCCCTGTAGAGCTGGCTAAGCTAATGGTCTAGCGCATCCCGGTCCTTCTCTTCTACACACACGGTCAGTAACCTGCTGGCTGCTTGTCAGCCTGCCTCCCCCCAGAGGGAGAAGTACTGATGGGAACAGTCACCTGTGAAAGTCTATTAATGACAGATTGGATGGCCAGCCTGGGTCGGGAGGTTTGTGTGTATGTGTGCGCGTGTGTGTCGCCGGGCAGCATGGGGCTGGCAGAGCAGACAGATGGCAGTGCCATAGTTGTGGAACCTGACAGCGCTAACAACAGAGACCAACACACACACAGAAAGAGAGACAGAGACAGAGACAGCGAGGGAGAGCGAGAGAGAGAAAAAAGAGAGGGGTTCACAGTGAGAGCTGCTTGATATCTTGGTCTCTAAGCAGTACAGCAGTACAGACACATCCACAGCCTGACAGTCTGCAGACACAAACAGAACGTCTACTGATCATAAGATACATGGGAATCGAAACAGGGATGCAGCTGCAAACATTATTGCTCTCTGGTGGTTCAGAGATGAGCACATCATTCCACAAACCATTGTAATATAAATATAGAAATATACTGTAATGAACATACAGTAAAACCATGTATGCCACCCTATTCCCTATATAGTACACTACTTTTGACAAGAACCGTATTGGCCCTGGTAAAAAGTAATGTGCTAAATAGGGAGTAGGGTGCAATTTAGGATATACACAAATCATGTTATCCTGATTACAGGGTCCTGAACCAATACAAGGTCTCTGTAGCCTAGGGGATAAACATAACCCACATCCATATAAAACAGTTTTATTACTACCACACTATTTTCATTCTTTTTCATTGCATTCAGTTACTACACTACTGAGCGCGAGAGACAGAGAATCAGATCACTGTATTACAGTCACCAGACGACTGTCACTGCCTGATGAGGGAGATGATGAGTGCAGTGATCTGACTGGCTGTCCTGAGGAACTGACCAGTCAGGCGAGAGGTGAAGCCCTGACCTCCAGACGGGCTCAACTCAAACCTTTATGATGCACTTGATCTCATATTTGCAACTGGAACCTAGTCTCCACATGACCGTCCAGTTTAGAGCTATCACATGGCTGACTGCAGAAACACACAGTCACACAAACTATGTCTCTCTCTCTCTCCCTATATATCTTTTTCTATGATGCCCTCTGTATTTCTATCTTCCCCTCCCCCCTCTCTCCCCTCCTCCTCAATAATGTAAATGACAGTTTCTTACTGATTGAGGTAGTACGTACATGAATGTATAGTTAAAGTGACTATGTATATATGACAAACAGAGAGTAGCAGCAGCGTAACAGAGGGGTTGGGGGGGGGAACAATGAAAAAGTATGGGTAGCCATTTGATTACCTGTTCAAGAGTCTCATGGCTTGGGGGTAAAAGCTTTTGAGAAGCTTTTGGTCCTAGACTTGGCACTCCGGTACCGCGTGCCATGCGGTAGTAGAGAGAACAGTCTATGACTGGGGTGGCTGGGGTCTTTGACAATTTTTAGGGCCTTCCTCTGACACCGCCTGGTGTAGAGGTTCTGGATGGCAGGCAGCTTAGCCCCAGTGATGAACTGGGCCGTACGCACTACCCCCTCTAGTGCCTTGCGGCCGGAGACCGAGAAGTTGCCATACCAGGCAGTGACGCAACCAGTCAGGATACTCTCGATGTTGCAGCTGTAGAACCTTTTGAGGATCTGAGGACCCATAACTCTTTTTAGTTTCCTAAGGGGGAATAGGCTTTGTCTCTTCACAACTTTCTTGGTGTGTTTGAACCATTCTAGTTTGTTGGTGATGTGGACACCAAGGAACTTGAAGCTGTCAACCTGCTCCACTACAGCCCCATTGATGAAAATGGGGGCGTACTCGGTCCTCCTTTTCCTGTAGTCCACAATCATCTCCTTTGTCTTGATCACGTTGAGGGAGAGGTTGTTATCCTGGCACCACCCGGCCAGGTCTCTAACCTCCTCCCTATAGGCAGTCTCGTCGTTGTCGGTGATCAGGCCTACCACTGTTGTGTTGTCTGCTAACTTAATGATGGTGTTGGAGTCGTGCCTGGCCACGCAGTAGTGGGTGAACAGGGAGTACAGGAGGGGACTGAGCACGCACCCCTGAGGGGCTCCAGTGTTGAGGATCAGGGTGGCGGATGTGTTGCTACCTACCCTCACCACCTGGGGGCGGCCCGTCAGGAAGTCCAGGATCCAGTTGCAGAGGGAGGTGTTTAGTCCCAGGATTTTTAGCTTAGTGATGAGCTTTGAGGGTACTATGGTGTTGAACGCTGAGCTGTAGTCAATGAATAGCATTCTCACGTAGGTGTTCCTTTTGTCGAGGTGGGAAAGAGCAGTGTGGAGTGCAATAGAGATTACATCATTTGTGGATCTGTTTGGGCGGTATGCAAACTGGAGTGGATCTAGGTTTTCTGTGATAATGGTGTTAATGTGAGCCATTACCAGCCTTTCAAAGCACTTCATGCCTACGGACGTGAGTGCTACATGTCTGTAGTCATTTAGGCTGGTTGACTTAGTGTTCTTGGGCACATGGACTATGGTGGTCTGCTTGAAACATGTTGGTATTACAGACTCAATCAGGGACATGTTGAAAATGTCAGTGAAGACACCTGCCAGTTGGTCAGCACATTCCCGGAGCACACGTCCTGGTAATCCGTCTGGCCCCGCGGCCTTGTGAATGTTAACCTGTTTAAAGGTCTTACTCAGGTCGACTATGGAGAGCGTGATCACACAGCAATCCGTAACAGCGGATGCTCTCATGCATGCCTTAGTGTTGCTTATCTCGAAGTGAGCATAGAAGTGATTTAGATCGTCTGGTAGGCTCGTGTCACTGGGCAGCTCGCGGCTGTGCTTCCCTTTGTAGCCTGTAGTAGTTTGCAAGCCCTGCCACATAAGACGAGCATCGGAGCCGGTGTAGTACGATTGAATCTTAACCCTGTATTGGTGCTTCGCCTGTTTGATGGTTTGTCGGAGGGCATAGCAGGATTTCTTATAACCTTCCAGGTTAGAGTCCTGCACATTGAATGAAAACGGCAGCTCTACCTTTTAGCTCAGTGCGAATGTTGCCTGTAATCCATGGCTTCTGGTTGGGGTATGTACGTACAGTCACTGTGGGGACGACGTCCTCGATGCACTTATTGATAAAGCCAGTGACCGATGTGGTGTACTCCTCAATGCCATCGGAAGAATCTTGGAATATGTTCCAGTCTTTGATAGCAAAACAGAGCTGTAGTTTAGGAACTGCTTCATCTGACCACTTTTTATAGACCGAGTCACTGGTGCTTCCTGCTTAAGTTTTTGCTTGTAAGCAGGAATCAGGAGGATAGAATTGTCATCAGATTTACCAAATGGAGGGCGAGGGAGAGCTTTGTATGCGTCTCTGTGTGTGGAGTACAGGTGATCGAGAAATGTTTTACCTCTGGTTGCGCATTTAACATGTTGACATAAATTAGGTAAGACTGATTTAAGTTTCCCTGCATTAAAGTCCCCAGCCACTAGGAGCGCCGCCTCTGGGTTAGCGGTTTCCTCTTTGTTTATTTCCTTATATAGCTGACTGAGTGTGGTCTTAGTGCCAGCATCCATCTGTGGTGGTAAATAAACAGCCACGAAAAGTATGGAAGAAAACTCTCTTGGCAAATAGTGTGGTCTACAGCTTATCATAAGATCCTCTACCTCAGGCGAGAAATCTAGAAACTTCCTTCGATTTCATGCACCAGCTGTTGTTTCCAAATATGCACAGACCGCCCCCTCTCGTCTTACCGGAGTGTGCTGTTCTATCTAGCCAGTGCAGCGTGTATCCATGTCACCATTCAGCCACGATTCCGTGAAACATAAGATGTTACAGTTTCTGATGTCCCGTTGGTAGGATATTCGTGATCGTACCTCGTCTAATTTATTGACCAATGATTTCACGTTGGCAAGTAATATTGACGGCAAAGGGAGCTTTCCCACTCGCCTTCTGTGGATCCTTACGAGGCACCCCGCTCTGTGCCCTCTGTACCTGCATCTCTTCCTCTTGCCAATGACGGGGATGTCGGCCTTGTCGGGTGTCTGAAGTACATCCTGTGCTTCCTGCTTGTTGAAGAAAAAATATTTGTCTGATCCGAGGTGAGTGATCGCTGTCCTGATATCCTGAAGCTCTTTTTTGCCGTAAGATACGGTGGCAGAAACATTATGTACAAAATAAGTTACAAATAACGCGTTACAAAAAACACATAACAGCACAATTGGTTGGGCGCCGGTAAAACTGCTGCCATTTGTTCCAGCCATTACGCCATTTTTCGTGATGTGATGCGAGTTTGCCTTTCTACCTGTAGGTTAATAGTCTTATGTCAGAACTCAGAACTAATGTCAGAACTGCAGCTCATTCTTTCTCACTGATTTTTGTTCTCACAGGCAGAGGGTGTGTGTGTATGTGTTGCTGGGTTTGTGTGTGTGTGTGTGTGTGTGTGTGTGTGTGTGTGTGTGTGTGTGTGTGTGTGTGTGTGTGTGTGTGTGTGTGTGTGTGTGTGTGTGCGTTTGATGTCAGGCAGGCAGGCGGTGAGAGAGAGGGATTTGATAGCTTCCGGCAGTGTGCCTGTTTCCGTCCCTGCTGGACCAGTGTTCTGTGTTCTGGAGCTAGTTTATGAGATTGAGTGTGATCTGCTATACGAAGGTCGACCTGACCTTGTCATAGTGCATAGAGGGAGGATGGGAGGGAGGGAGAGAATGAGGGAGAGAGGGCTTGGTATGCTGTGCAGTTCTTCAGTTGGACACCCCAGAAGTGATCTATTGTACAGAAGTGATCTATTGTATAAACAAGTAGTGGTGACCCCATTCAGTCGGCTGGTCAATTGCTGTTGGTTGACAGAGATTTCTTTAGTCGAGCTGTAGCAAAAAAATAAGAAGAATTTCATGGTGTACAAGACACCTGTGTGATTTGTGTCTGTCTGAGTGGACTAATCCATTGTGGAGGCCGTGGGGATGGCACAGTCCATCACGAAGACATGTGCTACTGAAATTGCAAATGGTTATATTATGTAAGAACAACGGTGCAACACTAATAAAAATACATACATTTTATAATAAATGCTCTTTCTCCTACGTTGGACAGCGGTCACTGTCCAAGGTTCTGAAACATCAGTGCACTGTTGAATTGGCGCCTTTCATAGACCGTGTTGCTATGTGCATAATAGTAAAGTTACCCAGCATATTGGTGTTGACACCATTGCGGCAGAGGCAGCAGCGGAGTTAGGAGACGAGAAAACAGCCCTTGCCTTATTGTCTAAGAAAAGTGAGGAGAGAGGAAACCCCAACATAATTAGGTCTATAATTAATAGCCTAACAGTTAAATGTGCCTGGTTTTATAAATCATCCATACACAGTTGAAGTCGGAAGTTTACATACACTTAGGTTGGAGTCATTAAAAATCGTTTTTCAACCACTCCACAAATTTCTTGTTAACAAACTACGGTTTTGGCAAGTCGGTTAGGACATCTTCTTTGTGCATGACACAAGTAATTCTTTCAACAATTGTTCAAAGACAGATTATTTCACTTATAATTCACTGTATCACAATTCCAGTGGGTCAGAAGTTTACATACACTAAGTTGACTGTGCCTTCAAACAGCTTGGAAAAATCCAGAAAATTATGTCACGGCTTTAGAAGCTTCTGATAGGCTAATTGACATCATTTGAGTCAATTGGAGGTGTATCTGTGGATGTATTTCAAGGCCTACCTTCAAACAGTGCCTCTTTGCCTGACATCATGGGAAAATCTAAAGAAATAAGCCAAGACCTCAGAAAACAGTTGTAGACCTCCACAAGTCTGGTTCATCCTTGGGAGCAATTTCTAAATGCTTGAAGATACCACGTTCATCTGTTCAAACAATAGTACACAAGTATAAACACCATGGGACCACGCAGCCGTCATACCGCTCAGGAAGGAGACGCGTCTCCTAGAGATTAACATACTTTGGTGCGAAAAGTGCAAATCAATCCCAGAACAACAGAAAAGGAACATGTGAAGATGCTGGAGGAAACAGGTACAAAAGTATCTATATCCACAGTAAAACGAGTCCTATATTGACATAACCTGAAAGGCCGCTCAGCAAGGAAGAAGCCACTGCTCAAAAACCGCCCTGAAAAAGCCAGACTACGGTTTCCAACTGCACACAGAGACAAAGATCATACTTTTTGGAGAAATGTCCTCTGGTCTGATGAAACAAAAATAGAACCGTTTGGCCATAATGACCATCGTTATGTTAGGAGGAAAAAGGCGGGAGGCTTGCAAGCCGAAGAACACCATCCCAACCGTGAAGCACGGGGGTGGCAGCATCATGTTGTGAGGGACTGGTGCACTTCACAAAATAGATGGCATCATGAGGAATTAAAATTATGTGGATATATTGAAACAACATCTAAAGACATCAGTCAGGAAGTTAAAGCTTGGTCGCAAATGGGTCTTCCAAATGGACAATGACCCTAAGCATGCTTCCAAAGTTGTGGCAAAATAGCTTAAGGACAACAAAGTCAAGGTATTAGAGTGGCCATCACAAAGCCCTGACCTCAATACTATAGAAAATCTGTGGGCAGAACTGAAAAAAGTGTGTGCGAGCAAGGAGGCCTACAAACCTGACTCAGTTACACCAGCTCTGTCAGGAGGAATGGGCCAAAATTCACCCAACGTATTGTGGGAAGCTTGTGGAAGGCTACCTGAAACGTTTGACCCAAGTTAAACAAACAATCTAAAGGTAATGCTACAAAATACTAATTGAGTGTATGTAAACTTCTGACCAACTGGGAATGTGATGAATGAAAGAAATAAAGGCGGAAATAAATCATTCTCTCTATTATTATTCTGACATTTCACATTCTTTAAGTAAAGTGGTGATCCTAACTGACGTAAGACAGGGAATATTTACTTGGATTAAATGTCAGGAATTGTAAAAAACTGAGTTTAAATGTATTTGGCTAAGGTGTATGTAAACTTCCGACTTCAACTGTATATCTAAATAAGACAGATCCTGTTTCTGTTTGAGTGTTTGTTAATTAGTCTTCTAATTCCTTGAACAGCCAAGCTTCACTCAACCACAGCATGTCGGATAAACAATTTCACAAATGTGGCTGTTTTCAAATCTTTGCTATGCTGTAATAAAGGCTTTACACTGTAGTTTTTTTTGTCATTTGAACAGCTTCTCTGGTATTACTTAGAATGATTATTTAGTGTTGTTTACACTCTTCCAAATTGTCAGAAAAAGTATATTTATAATATAGGAATTTCTTTCCTTCTTAATGTGTTTGAGCCAATCAGTTGTGTTGTGACAAGGCAGGGGTGGTATACAGAAGATAGACCTATTTGGTAAAAGACCAAGTCCATATTATGGCAAGAACAGCTCAAATAAGCACATTTCAAGAACTTTGAAATTTCTTCAAGTGCAGTGGAACAAACCATTAAGCGCTATGATGAAACTGGCTCTCATGAGGACCACCACAGGAAAGGAAGACCCAGAGTTACATCTGCTGCAGAGGACAAGTTCATTAGAGTTACCAGCCTTAGAAATCGTCAATTAACTGCACCTCAGATTGCACATCACAGAGTTCCAGTAACAAACACATCTAAACATCAACTGTTCAGAGGAGACTGCGTGAATCAGGCCTTCATGGTCGAATTGCTGCAAAGAATCCACTACTAAAAGGACACCAATAAGAAGAAGAGCCTTGCTTGGGCCAGGAAACACACGCAATGGATATTAGACAGGTAGAAATCTATCCCGCCATGTCTTTGTGAGGCGCAGAGTAGGTGAACGGATGATCTCCGCATGTGTAGTTCCCACCGTGACGCATGGAGGAGGAGGTGTGATGTTGTGGGGGTGATGTTCTGGTGACACGGTCTATGATTTATTTAGAATTGAAAGCACACTTAACCAGCATGACTACCACAGCATTCTGCAGCGATACGCCATCCCATCTGGCTTGCACTTAGTGGGAGTATCATTTGTTTTTCAACAGGACAATGACCCAAAACACTCCTCCAGGCTGTGTAAAGGCTTTTTGACCGAGATGGAGAGTGATTGAGTGCTGCATCAGATGACCTGGCCTCCACAATCACCCGACCTCAACCCAGTTGAGATGGTTTGGGATGTTGGACCGCAGAGTGAAGGAAAAGCAGCCAAAAAGTGCTCAGCACTTTGTGGGAACTCCCTCAAGACTGTTGGAAAAGCATCCCAGGTGAAGCTGGTTGAGAGAATGCAAATCTGTCATCAAGGCAAAGGGTGGCTACTTTGAAGAATCTCAAATATAAAATATATTCTGATTCGTTTAACACTTTTTTGGTTACTTCATGATTCCATATGTGCTATTTCATAGTTTTGATGTTGTCAATGTAGAAAATAGTAAAAATTAAGAAAAATCCTTGAATGAGTAGGTGTGTCAAAACACTTGGACTGGTACTGTATGTGTCAAGTAAAGAGAGCAAGGGTTGAAGGAATAGAGAATTGTTTTCCTAAACAAATGACGGATTTCGGTAACTGAACGTTTCAGTCAGAAATGGCCGTAATTATGTTGCAGCTTGAGCAACACGGACAGCGTGATAAACACTGTTGATGTTCTGTAGTGGTCGCTGAGGCATGGAGAGAGAGACAAAGGGGTGCTAGTCATACAGTCACTTGCGGTCTTTTTTTTAAACAGCGCAGCAAGTCTGATCACACTCAAATCAATTGATGTCAGATTAACTCTAGTAATTTTTGTGTCTTAAAACAGTGCGTTTAAAGCATCAGACAAGCTCAGTTTATATGGTTGATTTGATTAAAACACATAGGATGTGTCCATATATGGAAAAATACAGACAACTCTCAGTCGACCAAGATTTTCTTTTAGTCGGGGACAGCCCTAGTAAAAAGGCTGATGTATTTTCTTTTAGTCGGGGACAGCCCTAGTAAAAAGGCTGATGTATTTTCTTCACTGAACTGGAATAGTTATTATGATTATTATGCTAATCAATATTGCATGTTCATCAGACCTGCAATCCTGGCAGAAAATAAGAGTCAGCATATGTCCCAAATGGCACCCTATTCCCTAATAGTGCTCTACTTTGATGTTAGACTACTCTCCTCATTGAGAGATGGTGACTAGTATGTTTACATTTTAGTCTTTTAGCAGATGCTCTTCTCCAGAGTGACTTAAGATAGCTAGGTGAGACAATCACATACAAGTCATAGTAAGTACATTTTTCCTCAATAAAGTAGCTATCAGCAAAGTCAGAGCTGGTAAGGGGGGGGGAAGTCAAGTACGAGTGAGTTCACAAAGGCTTTTTGGGGGGTGGAGGGTGCTGTGGGATTATTTAAGATAAAAGCTGGTTCCACCATTGGGGTGCCAGGACAGAGAAGAGCTGGGACTGGGCTGAGCGGAAGTTGCCCTTCTTTAGGGTTGGGAAGGCCAAGAGACCAGAGGTGGCAGAAAAGAGTGCTCGGGTTGGGGTGTAGGGTTTGAGCAGAGCCTGAAAGTATGGAGGGGGCAGTTCTGTAGGCAAGTACCATGTTCCTGTAGTGGATGTGAGCTTCGACTGGAAGCCAGTGAAGTGTGTAGAGGATCGGGGTGACATGGGAGAACTTGGGAAGGTTGAACACCAGGTGGACAGCAACATTCTGGATAAGTTGCAGGGGTTTGATGGCACAAGCGGGGAGCCCAGCCAACAGAGTGTTGCAGTAGTCCAGACGGGAGATGACAAGTGTCTGGATTAGGAGCTGCGCAGCTTCTTGTGTGAGGCAGGGGTCATACTCTACGGATGTTGTAGAGCATGAACCTGCAGGAGTGAGTCACTGCATTTATGTTTGCAGAGAATGACAGGGTGTTGCCCAGGGTCCTGGTTAGGCCGTCATTGTAAATAAGAATTTGTTTTTAACTGACTTGCCTAGTTAAATAAATAAAAAAAGAGCCTGAGACAGTCAGCCCTAAGAGAGTGGAGAGCAGGATCTGATGGTTCACGGTGTCGAAGGCAGCAGATAGATCTAGGAGGATGAAAACAGAGGACAGAGTCAGCTTTAGCAGTGCGGAGAGCCTCCGTGAAACAGAGAAGAGCAGTCTGTTGCGTGACCAGCCTTGAAGACTGACTGGTTAGGGTCAAGAAGATTGTGCTTCTACACCTGCATTGCTTGCTGTTTGGGGTTTTAGGCTGGGTTTCTGTACAGCACTTTGAGATACCAGATGATGTAAGAAGGGCTATATAAATACATTTGATTTGATTTGTTCTGAGAGAGCTAGCGAGAGCGTTGATCAGAGACAGCACACTCAAGTGTTTTGGAAATAAAAGAAAGACGAGGTCTGTAGTTTGAAGTCAGAGAGGTCAAGTGTTCGTTTCTTGAGGAGGGGAGCGACTCTGGCCATTTTGAAGTCAGAGGGGACACAGCCAGTGGTCAGGGATGAGTTGATGACGAAAGTGAGAAGGTCTCCAGAGATGGTCTGGAGAAGGGAGGAGGGGATGGGGTCGAGCGGGGAGGTTGTCGGGTAGCCGGACCTCACTAGTCACAGGATTTAATCTGGAGAGAGAGAGAGGGGGGGGGGGGGGGTCAAGGTGTAGGGTAGTTTTGTGTGAGTCGGACCAGGACTCAATAGGCTGAGTGAATGAGGAGCAGATGTAGTCAACCTTCTTTTCAAAGTGGTTGACAAAGTCGTCCACAGAGAGGGAGGAGGGAAGGGGATGGGGTGGAGGATTAAGAAAGGAGGAGCTCACAATGAGTCACTCAGCCACGGAACACGAGGGGAGGGCCGAGCCGGCCGGGAGGAAAGGGAACAGTGCGAGTCAAAGGATGTAGAAAGGGAGGAGCGTCAAGTGGGAGAAGGATTTAGCAGAAGGAACAGAGGATAAGATAGAAGAGAGTAGCAGGAGAGAGAGAGAGAGAGAGAAGATTGCGCCAGCGCATTGACCATCTGTGTAGTGGCTGAGCGGGTAGGACTGGAAGAGAATTGGAGAGAAAAGGAAACAAAATAGTGATCAGAGACATGGAGGGGGGGGGGGGGGCTTGTAGTGAGATTAATAAATTAACAGCCTCTAGTAAAGATGAAATCTAGCCTGCCTTGTGAGTGGGAGGTGACTGGGAAAGGGAGAGGTCAAAAGAAAAAAAGGAGTGGAGAGAAATTCCATGCTGTCACTGTTTATCCACTTGTCCTTCAGGTGTCAAGCTCATTGAGGAACTCTAAGTGCACCTGATGGGCGATATATGACAACATTGTTAAGTTTGAGTGGACAAGTGACAGTGATAGCATGGAATTTAAATGAGGAGATGGATAGGTAAGTGAAGGAGAAGATCTCCACTTAGGAGAAATGAGAAGCCCTGTGCCGCCACCGCGACGACCAGATGCTCTCCGACGATGAGAGAAACGTAGTCAGATGAAGAGAGAGCAGCTGGATTAGCAGTGTTCTCTACGGTGATCCATGTCTCTGAGGCTGAGATGAACTCTGCGTTCTTGACCGCAGATTGGCAGTTCCAAACGCTGCCAGAGACTAGGAATTCCACATGGGTTGTGTGTACCAAGGGTTTCAGCCAAGGGGTGGGGAGTGTCAGGGAGACGTGCAAACAGGTCTAGAAAACACACACATAGTTGCCAAAGCTACAAAAGAGCTAAATGAGATCTGAAAATAACTACGGAAGAAACTCAAATGAGAGTGGTGAGAGTGGTGAGAGTGGTGAGAGTGGTGAGAGTGGTGAGAGTGGTGAGAGTGGTGTGAGTGGTGAGAGTGGTGTGGAGCCTTCTTCTCGCTCCTTCCTCGAATAACTCCGCAGAACCGTCTTTGTTTCGGCAACGGTCTCTGTTTTGCATCGAGACTATCGCTGAGAAATCCGGGGAGACTAAAGTACTAACATTAATTGCTAATTTCCTTGCAGAGGTGAAGAGCACATCTCCCGGGAACTAATTATTGATTGCCGAGGAGAGGAGTGACCACTCCCCCTCCAATACAGCCACTGATTATGAAGACAACAACATTCATAAATTGCCCTGCCCCTTAATCCTGGTTGATGTGTCAGCAATCATCTGCAAGTTGATATCAGTCACCAGTTCACACACCAAGTAGGCTACTGGGAAGACAGGCAGCACTTAAAGTAGATGGCCCTAGCTAGCAAAAAGACAGCACTAGAGAACTACATATTTGAGTTCTAACAAATCGTACTTAGAGTATCACGCCTGGAGATACCAGGAGACCTCTAGCTATAGAATGAAGAATTATAATCAGTATATTAGTCACTGCAGCCCCTACACTAGTGGATTAAATTACATTTTAAAAAACAGGAGACCTCTAGCTGTAGAATGAAGAATTATAATCAGTATAATAGTCACTGCAGCCCCTACACTAGTGGATTAAATTACATTTTAAAGACAGGAGGCCGTATTTAAGGTAATTTCATTATAAACACAATATACACTGAGTGTACAAAACATTAAGAACACCTTTCCATGATATCGACTGACCAGGTGAATCCAGGTGAAAGCTATGATCCCTTATTGATGTCACTTGTTAAATCCCCTTCAATCAGTGTAGATGAAGGGGAAGAGACAGGTTAAAGAAGGACTTTTAAGCCTTGAGATAATTGAGACATGGATTGTGTGTGTGTGTGTTTACACCATTCAGAGGGTGAATGGGTAAGACAAAAGATGTAAGTGCCTTTGAACGGGGAATGATATTAGGCAATGTTTCCTTCAAACATTTTTAGGCACTGAGCAAAATTTCAGGTCTGCTGAGCGCAAACTTGAACGTTGTGAAAATTCGGTGCATTTTTCAAGGTGTTTACTGTGAACACTGAGGCTCTACCCGCTTTAAGTTACAGTTAAGTGGCCAAGTAGGCTACTGTAGCTATTTGTTCATAATGTAGGTCTACCATAAGAGTGGCCTACCATAAAAACAATTGAGAAAATGTATCCCATAACATTTTAACATGGAATAGCTGTTCTATCATTCAGCCTACAGTAGCAGCCAATGTGTGGTGTTCAATGTAGGCCTACATTCCATTAGACTTGAAAAAAACATACAGGGCTTGACATTAACCTGTTTATCCATTTGTCCTTCAGACAAGGAGGTGGCTGAACATGTTGTTATGTTGTTTGATTTAAGAAAATACTGCGTTGATTAAATTACAATTGCCACAGTAAACAGAAACGTTGATAGTGTTAACAGGGAAAACTCTAGAACAGTGGTCACCAACCTTTTCTGAGTTAAGATCACTTTCTAGGTCAAAATGCAAGCCAAGGTCTACCGTTCAGATGTTTTTTTTAGCATGACTTTAAAAAAACGTAAGCCTATCCAACATTACCAAAACAGTACTGTAGCAATGAGGTTTGTGCAGTAAGCTATACAGTAGGCCCAATGCATTATCACTGCATATTGGCTTTGCTTGAATTGCCCTGCCAATGCATTGTTGTTCTGACCATTTATATTTCAACATTTGAGGTAGGCTATATGATCACACCAGTAATAGATCCGTTGTTGTATTACTTGTGAGGCACAGCTGAGTGAACATACGTTTAAATCATTTGTTTTTTATTTTACTGGGCTGATGGTGCCTGCATCTGATGGTCAGTCTCAGCAGAGGGAGAGAGCAGTAGACTGAGGGTCTCAACATCCCTCCGCTCTCCCTTTCATCCACTGACACCGACCAAAAAGGGTTACCGTCTTCCAGCTGATGGCAAAAACTCGAGCCGCACTGCATTATTTCTGCCTCGTGCCAAATTCATGTTGTTACTCCTTTGAACAGACAAAGTGAAATATTCCTCTATAAAAATTACCCAAGCCGCTAATATTAACAATGCAAGCCTATAGATAGACTTTCCTACTCATTCATTATATCTGCAGTGCTTGTTGTAGCACACATTTTATGGTTTATAGAAGTGTTGACAGTGCTGAGTAGGAACTTAAACATGAACTCACTCATAAAAACCATCTATTTCCTGTATTCTTTGACAGTCTCTCTCTAGTCATTGTTTTAAACGTATTGAAATCTCACAGTATCAACTTTGCTGTAGCTTTCTTATATGCCTGCTACATTACTGCAGACATGTCTGAGCCATCCGATTGGGCGCGCCGGGAAGGTAGAGTATGTACACATGAAATGGTTCAAAATGGCCACGGTTGCCTACACAAGGCAGCTGAATCGGGTACACCTACCATCAACAGCACAAGACGAATAAAAATAATTAGGAACACAAGGCTTTACCGTTGGGTTTTTTACAGAAATGTTTGGCGATTGACTAGGAATGCCCTGGAGATCGACCAGTCGATCGTGATCGACCGGTTGGTGACTACTGCTCTAGAAAGTTGAGTGAAATTCAATCTTGTGCATCTCTCTCTGTGGGCTAATATTTGTTCTGCATGGCAGTCCCAGGGAGCTGTGCGCTGGTCTCGGGCTACTGCGAGGTGGACAGTTTATAGGGCGCATTGGTAGTAGGTGCCAGGCACACCCGTTCGTGTCAAGAACTGCTACGCTGCTGGGTTTTCTCGCTCAACAGTTTCCCATGTGTACCAACAATGGTCCACCATCCAAAGGACATCTAGCCAACTTGACACAACTGTGGAAATCATTGGAACACTTTGTAGAGTCTATGCCCGACAAATTGAGCCTGTTCTGAGGCTCATTAATAGGAAGGTGTTCATCATGTTCTTGTATACTCAGTGTACATTTTATAAGTCACACTCTCAATCTTTTACATTTTGCATGAGCTACTAGTTAATGAATTTGTTAATAAAACAATATTAATGTGTTGTTTTGATTCACTCAGAATATAATAACATCAAGGCACATGTAATTCTTCCACCAGATCTGAATGATAAAAACCCTGAAGCTTTGTTGTTTAAACTTTATTCCCCTCTCTCTTTCTCCTGGAGGCGGGACACACAACGTGGCTTCAGCCAGTTAGGAGATGCGCACGCACGCACGCACGCCTCCTCTCAGAGCCTGCTGATCCCTTCAGAGAGATGAGAGGAGACAGAATGGACAGCACAGTTTGTGTGTGTGTGTGTGTGTGTGTGTGTGTGTGTGTGTGTGTGTGTGTGTGTGTGTGTGTGTGTGTGTGTGTGTGTGTGTGTGTGTGTGTGTGTTATATATATATACACAAAGGACAGCCAACAGAGACACTGTGACAATAGAACACAAGGCAGTGAGACAAAGATGCCTGGATGGGAACATCTGGCCAAATAGAAGCAGAAGCAGGCAGAGACTGTTCTCTGTGATAACTCAACAGCAGCAGGCTTAAGACTAAGCCTCTGGAGAAAGATCTGGGCCCATATCCACAAAGGGTCTCAGAGTAGGAGTGCTGTTCTAGGATCTGTCCATACTATCTTTTTCATCAAGACCATAAGTCAAAACTGATGCTAGATCAGCACCGCTACTCTGAGATGCTTTGTGGATACTGGGCTGCACAGCCAAGGGAAACACACACATGCGTCCTTTGAGATGCAGATAGCTAGCCACAGTTTCAGGCTAATGCTGCTTTTGCTGCTTTGTGGTGCATCTTTGTAGTGTTTATGTATGCTCTATAAAGCCTTTATATCATAAGTTGTTTGTTTAAATGGGTTGTATTCACTGCAAATGCAGTAGATCAGTCCATAGGGATTTGGTCATAAGTAGTCCACTATATAGGAAATAGGGTGCCATTAGGGACACAAACAAAGATAACAGAATAGACCCATTGTGAAGCCAGACAGACAGACAGACAGTTAAACTCAGGTCCCAGATCAGTTCCTCAGTTGGTTTCAGAATGCATCTCCTTCCCTCAGCAGGCAGGGCCAAGCTGGCCAGACTCAAACACTTCCACCTGTCACTACAGATATTCTCATTGGCAGTTCAGGCACACATCAGAGTCCTGCAGGTGGTTGGAGCCAGGGCTGAACAGAACATTACTCAGCTGGGAGTCAGTCAGGAGAGGACACTCTGGGATGGGGGAATGTGGGAGGTTAATAGGCAGGGGTACATGGTTTCAACTGTCATCAGGTCTGTGCTCTAGCCTTGTAGGGATATGGTTTCTTCTTTCTTTGTTATTCTACTCTCTGTGAGAACAGGAGTGTGAGGCCTGAGGGACAGGGCCTGAACAGACAGACAGTAGCTGACCAATTTCAGTTTTCATAGTTTAACACACCCAAGTGAGGGATGTGTCAGACTTCCAGAACAGACAGACATACAGCAGATAGCAGGAACCTCTCCTGTGATATCAGTGACTGCATCCATATTCTTCATATAGTCAAAAGTAGTGCACTATATAGGGAATAGGGGGCCATTTGGGATGCACACTCTGTTGACTGGAGATGCTAACAATGTGCGCTGTTTACAATATGACAAGACATTTCCTGATGAGACATACTTCCTATTGTCATTGGTAACATCAAGCTGGCAGCAGGTATGTGTGGCTAGGCTAGCCACTCTCAGTGTGTGACAGAAATGCCTCAGAGCAAGCCAGGGATGTGTCAATGCAGTTTGATGTTTCTGCAGAGAAGCTTCTGAACCATCCTAATATGGTCTGGTCCTCCTCTGGTGCTCTGGAGATGAGAGAGAGAGACCGTGCTGAACTGATCCTTTAATGCAGTGTTTCCCCAACTCCTGTCCTCCAGTACCCCCAACAGCACACATTTTTCTTGTGGCCCCAGACAAGCACACCTGATTCAACTTGCCAACTAATTATCAAGCCCTCAATGAGTTGAAACAGGTGAGTTTGTCTCGAGGACTGGAGTTGGGAAACACTGCTTTAATTAACCTAAAGAAGACTTCTCTCCAGGCATATTTACTGCCTGTTCTTTGTTGCTACTCTACCCAATCTCCAGTCTGTAAGACGTGCTGTTACTCCAAGATCAACAGAGGTCAGAGCATCAGGTAGCGCATCCCAAATGACACCCTGTTACTTATATAGTGCACTACTTTTTACCAGGGCCCATAATGCTATGGTAAAAAGTTGTGCACTACATAGGGAATAGGGTGCCATTTGGGATGCATTGAGAGCATCAGGCCAGCTGGCTTCCTGCCACCAGAAACACAGCTCTCTGGGGAGCAGTGGGAGAAACACAACCTGGGTTGAGTTATTCACCTGCAGCACTGCAGCTGCCACTACCTCAAAACCCTAGCACACGCGCACACACACACACACACACACACACTGAATCATCCACCATTTCTTTACTGCGCTTCTTCAGTACAATGAGACCCACACTCTTAGAAAAAAAGGTGCCATCTAGAACCTAAAAGGGTTCTTTGACTGTCCCCATTCGAAGAACCCTTTGAAAAACCCTTGTTGGTTCCAAGTAGAAACAATTTGGGTTCCAAGTAGAACCATTTTGGGTTCCAAGTAGAACCCTTTCCCCAGAGGGTTCTACATGGAACCCAAAATGGTTCCACCTGAAACCAAAAAGTATTTTTTACCTGGAACCAAAAAGGGTTCTCCTATGGGGCAGCCAAAGAACCCTTTCGGAAACCTTGTTTCTAAGAGCGCAGAGACGATGCAGAGTCCAGACCTTCTTCACTGAGCCCTGAAGTAGGACACTATCATCAAACATATTCACGCCTCTCCAAAGATTGAGGGATTTTCTGTCAGAAGACTGGAAATGTGCAATGTTAATTTCAGCGCTGCAACAACAACAACCAAAACAATGAGACATGAACATTTCCACATGCAAAACGGATTGTCAAGATGAGAGAAAACATTGATGCAAAATCCGTTTTCTCATCTCAGTCCCAACTGGCAGAGAATGAAACATGCTCCTAACACTGAAGGGCTATGGCACTGTTACAGACACTATGCTATAAGAAGTCTGCAGCATTCAGAATTATAAATATTATAGAGTCACATACAGATGTAGGATCTTAATTTGAGCCAGTTTGCTACAGCAACAGGAAATGTGAATTATTATGTGGATTATAAAATTAACATTTTTGTAGGGGTTGATCCATTTTTTGCTAGGGCAAATCAATTAATAGTGGAAATTCCACATTTTATAAGCCTTTAAACTCAAATACACTACATGTTTGTATTTCCTGCTGGGCAGGAAAATTCTCAGCAACAAAAGAGTGATCAGATTAAGATCCTACATCTGAAGCCTTGTTTCTCTCTTGTATGCAACAACAGTATAAATTCTTATGATTTCTCTCTATACTAGTTGAGTATATTTTCCAAATGGCACCCTATTCCCTATGGGTCCTGGTCAAAAGTAGTGTGTATAGGGAATAGAGTGCCATTGGGGACGCATCTTGTGCCTTGCAGCTCAGAACAGAACAATAGGCAATAAGAGGATAAATAACCACAGGGCTGCCAAGCTGCCATCTTACATTTCCTTAATTAAACTATGGGAATGGAACATGTACAGTTGTCCATTACTCTCTCGTGAATATATGTATGAGCCACATATCTTAGTTAGAGGCAAGCTGGAATTAAAAGACACTGGAATCATATAACACAGAAGTGTCTAAACAGACACGCCAGAACTACAGACAAATCACATTGTAGGATTTTTTATGAATTTATTTGCAAATTATGGTGGAAAATAAGTATTTGGTCAATAACAAAAGTTTCTCAATACTTTGTTATATACCCTTTGTTGGCAATGACAGAGGTCAAACGTTTTCTGTAAGTCTTCACAAGGTTTTCACACACTGTTGCTGGTATTTTGGCCCATTCCTCCATGCAGATCTCCTCTAGAGCAGTGATGTTTTGGGGCTGTTGCTGGGCAACACGGACTTTCAACTCCCTCCAAGTTATAACCTAAGTGTTGAAATGATTGGCTAATGTAAAAGTTGTTTCTCTTCACTGTGGTGGGGAGTTGGAGTTTTTTAAATAAAATGTCTGCAAAGAAGTGTCATGACGTTGGCCTGGGGGTAGGTTTATGACAGTCATAAATACCTCTTTCCCCCCTCCCCCGCTCCTCTTCCCTACTGATGTGACATTAGAAAGCCCCTTTGGTTAACATAGAGATTCTGGGAACATCAGAAGTTGGGGGGAAATTAACTATATTCTGGTAATCCGACCAACTGAACATATGCTGTCACGATCGTCAAAGGGACTGAGAGAGGACCAAGGCGCAGCGCGTGGAAAGTACATCTTCTCTTTATTAGAAGAAGGACAAAACGAAACAAAAAACAACAAACAGACGAACGTGAAGCTATAAATGACTAAGTGCAAAAACATGCAACATAGACACCGACATAGACAATTCCCCACAAACAGCTAAAGCCTATGGTTGCCTTAAATATGGCTCCCAATCAGAGACAACAATAACCAGCTGTCTCTAATTGAGACCCAATTCAGGCAACCATAGACTTTCCTAGAACCTACACTCAACCATAGACACAGCTAGACACATACTCTCAACACAAACCCATACACTACACCCAACACACCCTTTACCATATAACCACCCAAAACCGACAAAACACAAACATTCCCCATGTCACACCCTGACCTAACTAAAATAATAAAGAAAACAAAGAATACTAAGGCCAGGGCGTGACATATGCGGTGGTACTTAAGGTATATTATGTCAGTTCGGTTGCCCTCTGACACATTCTCATCAATGATAGAATGACAAACTCTACTGTGGAAAGTCTAAACATCAGAGGTATCGGATTCACATGGAATTGTTGTTTAATTCAAATGTTTGAATATGAAATTATTTGTGAAGAGATGAAATGTAATTTTAGCTTCCAAATGAGAGATTTGGATTTTCATAAGTGTGGGCCTCTGCTCAACCAGGGGCCCGCCCCTGTGAAGAGACATGAGTTACAAACTTTTCAGACACACCCCTCTCCCTCCACTATATAAAGCCATTGACAAAAATATAACTTTCTGTTCCGGGTACATTAGGATGACGATCCGATGTCAGAATGGTTCAGATAATAACTACAGAACTAAGCCAACATCAGCATGGACTTTGGTTGTGAATGGTATGAACTTTGAACTCGTATTCACTACAGAAGTGATACATCCTAGCCGTTGAGTTAGCAACAGCTGCTACAAACGCAGGTTAGGAAGGACAGTCAGAGTATCCCGTCTACTACACAATGACGTTACTACGACAGTGACCACCAGAGACATTCTTCAAAGGACAGAGGACTCGGTTCGACAACCCGGTCTTCCATCTACCACCAACCTACTGAAGCGCAGCTCAGAGTAAATATTTATTGCATTTTCCTTTTCCAAATGGGCGGTAATTTAGAATGCATAAGATACTGTATTTACGATAGCACAGCTTCGCCTCTGTTCCAGTCTCCCGCTCTTTCACTAAAATCCAGCCCCTTTCCTTTGTGTAACAAGCTGTCATATCTGTTCCGCCCGCTAGGGACGTTTTCCTTTATGACGGCAATTTGTAATCAAGTTATGATTTAATTGTGTATGTGTGATTCTGTGTGATTAGTTAGGTATTTAGTAAATAAATAATAAAACCCAATTTTGTATTGCTGATTCAACTTGTTAGCCAGGATTCTTGCAGATAACCAAGAATTTACAACTTTCAGAATATGAGACTGAAGTAAGATGACGATTAATATTGACTGCTATGGATGTAAAATATTACTAAATCTTTAAGAGTTTATTTGGAAGATAACAGCTCTATAAATATTATTTCGTGGTGTCCCTCTCTAGTTAATTACATTTACATGATTAGTTCAATCAGGTGATATTAATTTTATTATTATTTTATAGAATAGCATGTCATAGCAATTAATCTGGCATAGCTAAAGACACGACAGAAGTATTACAAAAATGTACTGGCAAAAACACATTGTCTGCGTCCCAACTGGCCCCCTATTCACTTATAGACATGGTGCAGGTTATCTCCCTCCTCCCCACCTCTCCTTTCCTCTGGAAGACAGCATGCGGCAGCCATATCCTCACCCCCACCTTGCCTCCTGTCTTCTCCACTCTTCCCGCTGCAAGACAGCCGCCAGCTGTGCCCCCATCTCATCCTCCAGAGCCCCATATCACCCTCTCCTCCTCCTTTTCTCTCCTCCTCCAGCCAGCTGTACCCCTATCTCCTGTCCTCCTCCTCTCTTCCTCCTCTCCCTACCAGCTTTGCCCCTGTTCCCCATTACCCAGAGCAGGGAGGCATAGACTACAGCCCTCTTATGCTAATGTTGTGAGGCAATGCCCACATAATGTTCCATCAGGATCATGCTAATGTAAGCAGCTGGCCAAAATCCCCCATCAGGAATTCTTCAGGGTTACCACGCATGAACGAGAGAGAGAAAATATCCTCCGTGTACAACGTAAAACACCAAATAATGCATGCCGAGCAGAATTAGGCCGATACCCGCTAATGATCAAAATCCAGGAAAGAGACGTTAAATTCTACAACCACCTAAAAGGAAGCGATTCCCAAACCTTCCATAACAAAGCCATCACCTACAGAGAGATTATTATCTACTTCACTTGCTTTGGCAATGTTAACATATTTTACCCAAGCCAATAAAGACCTTAAATTGAAATTGGAGAGAGAGACAGAGAGAGACAGAGAGAGACAGAGAGAGAGAGAGAGAGACAGAGAGAGAGAGAGAGAGACAGAGAGACAGAGAGACAGAGAGAGAGAGAGATCCATGGCCTTTGCGGTGGCTTGTGGCCCAACTCTTTAACAGCTCCTCTGGGCATTAGTGGTTTGTTTCCAGTGACACAGACACTTCATCCCATACACAACAACACAGAGAGAACACAGAGAGGCCACACAGAGAGGCCAAACCTACTGCCTGCCATCTCTACCACACTGGTTTTGTCTCCAATGGCACCCTATTCCATATATACACCACTGCTTTTGACCGGGGCCCTGGTAAAAAGTAGTGCACTATGTAAGGAATAGGGTGACATTTGGGACGCATGCACTGACTCCCACAGTAGCAGAGAGGAGTGAAACAGTCAATGAAATAACATTGTATTGGTCACATACTCATACAGTATTTAGCAGATGTTACTGCGGGTAGTGAAAATGCTTGTGTTCCTAGCTCCAACAGTGCAAGTATAGATTTCTCACTATAGCTGAGACAAAACCTGGAGCATGGTATGTAAAGGGACTACAAATGACATCAATATAGAGAGCAGTTGGAATGAAAAGGCAGATCGCTACAGAGGAAGAGATCTAAACTTAACAGGCTTTGGTAGATAGATTTTTTAAATTATTATTGTTGTTTTTACACAAGAAAATGCTAAACAATGTGATCAGAGTTCAAAAGGAAATTCACCCTTTTCAAATGATTATGGAATAAATGTTCATGTAAACAGACAGTGTAAATAATGTAAACAAGATGTAAATAGCTGTAAACCAGATGTAAACAGATGTAAACAAAGACTCCAGGCAGTTCTACTATGGAGGGAATCGGGTGCCATTTGGGACGCAGTCTTACTGGTCTCACCACCAGGCTGGTCTATGTTACTTCTGCTCCGTCACTAAGGCTGCATCGACCCAGGATTGATCCCTTCTGCCTGGGACAAACAGGAGACTGCTCTGGGACAGATGAGCAGCCTGATGATAGTGGAGGCCAAGGAGGCACCCCCCCCAGTTCCTCTGCTCTCTTCTCATCTATTATGTATTTCCACTGTTATTGATTCTCCCTAGACAGCACAGACAGACTGTGGTTCCTAATTAAAAGGCTATACCGCTGGTTGCTATAGCCGTTCCTTTATTCCTAGTCAGTAGATTGAACAGGGTTGATGTGTGTTGTGATCAGGCTCAGCAGCCCAAGTGCTCCACTGTAGTGTTTCAACTTCAACCAACTGCTGGAGTTTTAAAACAATCAAACACGCTCAGAGGGCCTGCTGGGTCCGGGTTTGTTGTTTAGAGTAAGAATATTCCCAATGTGAGTCGAGATGGGTTCTGAAAATGAACAATATTTCTTAAGACTCACATTTCCCCAACCAAGAAATGAGCCCATGTTGAGAGAGAGAGAGAGAGAGATGTCTCTGTCCCAGAGTGCAACAGCAGCAGTGTGGCAACATGGCTTTAACCCAGAGAAACTCATCCAGAGAAACTGGGACAACATAAATTTTAGATGCCTCCCGTGAAAAACAAAGAGAAGCATCTGAACTGAGCAGAAGAAGGAGGAGGGAAGTCTCCGAGAAGCCATCACCACTGAGCTGAGCTGAACAGAGAGCTGATGTTACTGTTAGTGGTAAATCAACCGCAACTCTCCTGATTGATACGAAGCTATTCCCTCTAGATCTGATACAACCACACATCTATCTATGATCTATATATCTACAGACGACCCACCACAGGGCTGATGTAACAGTAGATGCAGTATTATTATTTTTTAAATATGTCAGCCAGCTTTTGGTCTTTGGAAAATAATTCATCTTTAGGAAAGTAGCATCATGATAGAGACATGTATACTGACAAAACATCTGTTTTCATCCAGAGATGTGAGGCCTGTTTCTTCACATCAGACCCTCCTATCTCTCACAGGTTGTGTCCTAAATGACACCCTAATCCCGTTATAGTGGACTACTTTTGACGAGAGCCCTGGTCAAAAGAAGTACACTATATAGGGAAAAGGGTGACATTTGAGATGCAATCCCACTCACAGTCAGGCCCAGCCACCGAGGAGAAGGGGGATGTTAATATGTGACATACCATTGGCATGTTTATATGTTGTAACCATTATTTTCTGTCAGTGTCATCAGAACCTCCAGAGTTGTCTACTTCCTGGGTTAAGAGCTGACACAAGCTGAAATACATCTGTCCATTCCTCAGACACGTTCTAAATGTCCATATCATCAGGTAAATGTTAATTTAATTCTATGAAGCGCAAACTCCACAAGACAACAGGACAGAAGTTTCCCAGGCTGTAACGTGTGATCAACCCTGTCCTCATCAGAAACCTCAATATGCCTTTTAATGTGGAATTGAAAGATCACGGCCCAACTAAGTATACCCTGTAAATGTGGCTAAAGGTTTCAATCTGCCTCGGGCAAAAAACATCAACTACACTTTTGGTGCGAGAAAATAAACTGCTTTTCTCAGCAAAATATTGGATTTTTTTCCTTCTGAGTACTGAGAAATAACCAGCAGCATGAAGCCCAAACAGGGACCTTGGTGTTCCATTGTGATTAGTTCCAGAGCGTCGCTCAATGAACATTTATGAGGGGATGCAGTGTTGGTTCTGAGGCTGGTTTTGTGTTTAGCCTGGGATCTGTCCAAATGGTACCCATATTTCCTATATAGTGCACTACTTTTGACCAGAGCCCTATGGACCTTGTTCAAAAGTAGTGCACTATATAGGAAATAGGGTGCCATTTGGGACACAGGCCTGGTATTTGATCTGTAATTCCGGTTAAAGGCTACTAATCCAGACAGGTATGTAGCGCTAGAGGGGGCAGGGGCATTAGAACGTTTCCTGTACTAAGCAGCATTAAGACCCAGAAACATCACAGATACAGACAGACCAGTGATGTGCCCCTAACGGCACCCTATTCATGTCACGGATTCCCCCGGTACTGCTGCTCATTCCGTTAACCAGCTCTTGAGGTCTACGTCACCGGCCTTTTAGGCATCACTGAACTGGATCATTACCACCGACCCCGGACTGTCTCATTAGATGGGTTCAATATTCTGTCACGTTGTATATTGCCAGGAGGCAGGCGCAGGAATACAAAAATAGTTATTTTTTATTTCTAATCCCAAAATAGGGTACATCATGAACATGACGGGGACAAAGCCCAAAACAGACATGTACACACACACACACACACACACATATACACATATATAAATATAAAAACCCAGGGATGTAACCCAAGCAAAGAGAGAGGTTTAAACCTCTAATACAGTTGAAGTCGGACGTTTACATAAACTACTTTTAATGACTCCAACCTAAGTGTTTCAACCACTCCACACATTTCTTGTTAACAAACTATAGTTTTGGCAAGTCGGTTAGAACATCTACTTTGTGCATGACCCAAGTAATTTTTCCAACAATTGTTTACAGACAGATCATTTAACTCATTCACTGTATCACAATTCCAGTTGGTCAGAAGTTTACATACACTAAGTTGACTGTGCCTTCAAACAGCTTGGAAAATTCCAGAAAATTATGTAATGGCTTTAGAAGCTTTTGATAGGCTAACTGACATCATTTCAGTCAATTGGAGGTGTACCTGTGGATGTATTTCAAGGCGTACCTTCAAATTCAGTGCCTCTTTGTGCTTGAAATCATGGGAAAATCTAAAGAAATCAGCCAATCAGTCAAAAATAAATTGTAGACCTCCACAAGTCTGGTTCATACTTGGGAGCAATTTCCAAATGCCTGAAGGCACCATGTTCATCTGTACAAACAATAGTACACAAGTATAAACACCACGGGACCACGCAGCCGTCATACTGCTCAGGAAGGAGACGCGTTCCGTCTCCTGGAGATGAACGTACTTTGGTGCGAAAAGTGCAAATCAATCCCAGAACAGCAGCAAAGGACCTTGTGAAGATGCTGGAGGAAATGGATACAAAAGTATCTATATCCACAGTAAAACAAGTCCTATATCAACATAACCTGAAAGGCCGCTCAGCAAGGAAGAAGCCACTGCTCCAAAACCCCCATAAAAAAAACTGACTACGGTTTGCAACTGTGGGGACAAAGATCGTACTTTTTGGAGAAATGTGCTCTGGTCTGATTAAACAAAAATAGAACTGTTTGGCCATAATGACCATCATTATGTTTGGAGGAAAAAGGGGGAGGCTTGCAAGCCAAAGAACACAATCCCAACCGTGAGGCACGGTGTGGCAGCATCATGTTGTGGGGGTGCTTTGCAGCAGGAGGAACTAGTGCACTTCACAAAATAGATAGCATCATGAGGAATTAAAATTATGTGGATACATTGAAGCAACATCTCAAGATATCAGGTCAGGAAGTTAAAGCTTAGTCATAAATGGATCTTCCAAATGGACAATGACCCTAAGCATACTTCCAAAGGTGTGGAAAAATGGTTTAAGGACAACAAAGTCAAGGTATTGAAGTGGCCATCACAAAGCCCTGACCTCAATCCTATAGAAAATCTGTGGGAAGAACGGAAAAAGCGTGTGCGAGCAAGGAGGCCTACAAACCTGACTCAGTTACACGAGCTCTGTCAGGAGGAATGGGCCAAAATTCACCCAATTTATTGTGGGAAGCTTGTGGAAGGCTACTCGAAACAAGATTTGACCCAAGTTAAACAATTTAAAGGCAATGCTACCAAATACAAATTGAGTGTATGTAAACTTCTGACCCACTGGGAATGTGATGAAAGAAATCAAAGCTGAAATAAATACTTCTCTCTACTATTATTCTGGCATATCACGTTCTTAAAATAAAGTGGTGATCCTAACTGATTTAAAACAGGGAATTCTTACTAGGATTAAATGTCAGGAATTGTGAAAAACTGAGTTTGAATGTATTTGGCTAAGGTGTATGTAAACTTCCGACTTCAACTGTAAATACACGGGACGAGACCCATAATAACAAGTGCACTCTAACATGGTAACACGCAAGCCGAACCAACATAGCACAGTTACTCACAAGACCAACAGACATGGAACAATAATCACAAGGACAATGGGGAACAGAGGGCACATATATACACATACTAATCAGGGGGAATGGGAACCAGGTGTGCGTAATGAGACAGTCCGGGGTTGGTGGTAATGATCCAGTTCAGTGACGCCTAGAAGGCCGGTGACGTAGACCTCCAGAGCTGGTTAACGGAATGAGCAGCAGTACCGGGGGAATCCGTGACAATTTAGTGCACAACTTTTGACCAGAGCCCTATGGGTGTGTCAAATGAAGTGCCAGGGAATAGGGTGCCATTTTGGATGTAGCCCAATACATACCAGCTTTCTGACCCTTCAACTCTGCTCACAGACTATATACACCCACTACGACCTTCAAACAGCATGACAACCTAAATGGACACACACACACACTGCTTTGTCATGTTTAGACAACAGGACATAAGCTATGACAAACGGTAGCCTGAGTTTAGCCACATTACTGATTTACATTTAGAAGTCAAGGAAAATATAAAGATGAGAAATAGTGATCCTTACTCACACTGAGACTGAGTGCTTACACACTGAATGCATGAGCGGTCCTTATGAATATGAGCCTGTCGTTGGCAGCATCCCAAATGGCACGCTATTCTCCATATAGGGAGCCATTTCAAACACACTTTTTATATTACTGCAGCAGCAAGGTCACTGGGACTGGTCTCCTGGGGCCGAGTAGATTAATGAAGCTGGTACACTAACGCAGCTAGGCTACACATCCTCAATAACACGGTTGCTATAGGCCTACTACTGAATCTATAACACTGCTACTGTCGGCCTGCTGCACCATCTATAACACTGTCACTGTAGGCCTACTGCGCCATCTATATCACTGTCACTGTAGGCCTACTGCACCATCTATAACACTGTTACTGTAGGCCTACTGCACCATCTATAACACTGTTACTGTAGGCCTACTGCACCATCTATAACACTGTTACTGTAGACCTACTGCACCATCAATAACACTGTCACTGTAGGCCTACTGCACCATCTATAACACTGTCACTGTAGGCCTACTGCACCATCTATAACACTGTCACTGTAGGCCTACTGCACCATCTATAACACTGTCACTGTAGGCCTACTGCACCATCTATAACACTGTCACTGTAGGTCTACTGCACCATCTATAACACTGTCACTGTATGCCTACTGCACCATCTATAACACTGTCACTGTAGGCCTACTGCACCATCTATAACACTGTCACTGTAGGCCTACTGCACCATCTATAACACTGTCACTGTAGGCCTACTGCACCATCTATAACACTGTCACTGTAGGCCTACTGCACCATCTATAACACTGTCACTGTAGGCCTACTGCACCATCTATAACACTGTCACTGTAGGTCTACTGCACCATCTATAACACTGTCACTGTAGGCCTACTGCTCCATCTATCACACTGTTACTGTAGGCCTACTGCTGAATCTATCACAATTCGGGATGCACAATATATCTGTGAAGATATCGGAATTGGCCGATATTAGCTAAAAATGTCAACATCGACATTGGCCTGATGTCTAGTTTAACGCCGATGTGCAAAACCGATGTCAAAGCTGACGTACATACCTATATAACGTAGGTACGTGACGTAATGACGCCACGTATAATTTAGAGCTATTCGTGCAACACGGCATTCCTAACCTAGCCCACAATGTCTGCTGTGTGGATCGAGCAGTCAACAAGTCAAGCAGTCATTTGAAAGAGTAAGAAAATTTCAGCGAGACAACTCAAAGGAGAAATCCATTAACGCCAAGATAATGGAATTCATTGCCCTTGACAATCAACCGTTCTCTGTCGTGGGTGATGTTGGCTTTCGCCGACTGGTTGAGCACCGGTACACACTAACGTTACTAAGTGTGCTATTTTTCAGAAGTTGCCCTACCGGAGTTACAAAGCAATAGCGTCACTGTTATTAGCTTCACGACTGACATTTGGACCAGCGATATCAGCCCCATGAGCATGCCGAGTCTGACAGCACAGTCGGTTGTCGAGGACTTCGTACTGAGGAAAGTCGTATTTCATGCTCATGAATGTGCTAGTTGTCATACTGCCGCTGCCTTTCAATGGCGTTTGAGAACATGTTTGAAACTTGAACACTAGCTAGCTCCATTCGAACAACTGACTGGAGAAATAAGCCCATCAACTGTGCCTGTAGCAGATGTGATACCCTCTGTCATGGCATTGAAGCGCCTGCTCAACAAAACTGGCGACACAGGCTGTGAACAAGCGATTCGATGGCATTCTCGCTTTACTGTGTCGCCACCATGCTCGATGCTATGTACAATGAACGCTACTTCGATGCAGACAAGAAACAGGGTTTAAGTAAAATGTTACATACACAGCTGGACAAGATGGAAACGGACACAGTGACAGTGCGCACAGAAGAAGAGAGGCCACGGACAGACAGAGCTGAAACTTCGCTGCTTGACATGGATGATGAAATCCTGGATGAGAATGAAACGACTGAACAAATGAACAACGAAACAGCACAGCAAGTACAGTCGTGGCCAAAAGTTTTGAGAATGACACAAATATCAATTTTCAAAGTCTGCTGCCTCAGTTTGCATGATGGCAATTTGCATATACTCCAGAATGTTATGAAAAGTGATCAGATGAATTGCAAAGTCCCTCTTTGCCATGCAAATGAACTGAATCCCCCAAAAACATTTCCCCTGCATTTCAGCCCTGCCACAAAAGGACCAGCTGACATCATGTCAGTGATTCCCTCGTTAACACAGGTGTGAGCGTTGACGAGGACAAGGCTGGAGATCACTCCGTCATGCAGATTGAGTTCGAATACAGACTGGAAGCTTCAAAAGGAGGGTGGTGCTTGGAATCATTGTTCTTCCTCTGTCAGACATGGTTACCTGCAAGGAAACACATGCCATCATCATTGCTTTGCACAAAAGGGGCTTCACAGGGAAGGATATTGCTGCCAGTAAGATTGCACCTAAATCAACCATTTATCGGATCATCAAGAACTTCAAGGAGAGCGGTTCAATTGTTGTGAAGAAGGCTTCAGGGTGCCCAAGAAAGTCCAGCAAGCTCCAGGACAGTCCCCTAAAGTTGATTCAGCTGCGGGATCGAGGCACCACCAATACAGAGCTTGCTCAGGAATGGCAGCAGGCAGGTGTGGGTGCATCTGCATGCACAGTGAGGCGAAGACTTTTGTAGGATGGCCTGGTGTCAAGGGCAGCAAAGAAGCCACTTCTCTCCAGGAAAAACATCAGACTGATATTCTGCAAAAGGTACAGGGATTGGACTGCTGAGGACTGGGGTAAAGTAATTTTCTCTGATGAATCTCCTTTCCGATTGTTTGGGGCATCCGGAAAAAAGCTTGTCCGGAGAAGACAAGGTGAGCGCTACCATCAGTCCTGTGTCATGCCAACAGTAAAGCATCCTGAGACCATTCATGTGTGGGGTTGCTTCTCAGCCAAGGGAGTGGGCTCACTCACAATTTTGCCTAAGAACACAGTCATGAATAAAGAATGGTACCAACACATCCTCCGAGAGCAACATCTCCCAACCATCCAGGAACAGCATGATGGAGCACCTTGCTGTCACATTCTGACCTTAATTCCTTTTTTATGTCTTTATTTTAGTTTGGTCAGGGCGTGAGTTGGGGTGGGCATTCTATGTTGTTTTTTCTATGTTTTGTTCTGTTGTTCTATTTCTATGTGTTTGGCCTAGTATGGTTCCATATTTAGGTAGCCTATTGTCTATTGTGTTTTGTGGGTGGTTGTTTCCTGTGTCTGTGTTTGCACCATACGGGACTGTTTCGATTTTCGTTTGTTCATTCACTTTGTTATTTTGTAGTGTTCAGTTTTACATATTATAATGGACACTTACCACGCTGCAAATTGGTCCGATATCTCTTACTCCTCGTCAGAAGAAGAGGAAAGTCGTTACACTTGCCATAAGGCAAAAGTGATAACTAAGTGGCTCGGGGAACAAAACATCAAATATTTTGGGTCCATGGCCAGGAAACACCCAGACCTTAATCCCATTGAGAACGTGTGGTCAATCCTCAAGAGGCGGGTGGACAAACAAAAACCCACAAATTCTGACAAACTCCAAGCATTGATTATGCCAGAATGGGCTGCCATCAGTCAGGATGTGTCCCAGAAGTTAATTGACAGCATGCCAGGGTGGATTGCAGAGGTCTTGAAAAAGAAGGGTCAACAATGCAAATATTGACTCTTTGCATCAACTTCATGTGATTGTCAATAAAAGCCTTTGACACTTATGAAATGCTTGTAATTATACTTCAGTATTCCATAGTAACATCTGACAAAAATATCTAAAGACACTGAAGCAGCAAACTTTGTGAAAATGTATATTTGTGTCATTCTCAAAACTTTTGGCCACGACTGTACAGTTAAAGTCTGAAGTTAACATACACTTACGTTGGAGTCATTAAAACTCGTTTTTCAACCACTCCACACATTTCTTGTTAACAAACTATAGTTTTGGCAAGTCGGTTAGAACATCTACTTCGTGCATGACACAAGTTATTTTTCCAACAATTGTTTACAGACAGATCATTTCACTGTATCACAATTCCAGTGGGTCAGACGTTTACATACACTAAGTTGTCTGTGCCTTTAAATAGCTTGGAAAATTCCAGAAAATTATGTCATGGCTTTAGAAGCTAATTGACATAATTTGAGTCAATTGGAGGTGTACCTGTGGATGTATTTCAAGGCCTACCTTCAAACTCGGTGCCTCTTTGCTTGACATCATGAGAAAATCAAAAGAAATCAGACAAGACCTCCACAAGTCTGGTTCATCCTTGGGAGCAATTTCCAAACGCCTGAAGGTACCACGTTCATCTGTGCAAGCAATAGTACACAAGTATAAACACCATGGGACCACGCAGCCGTCATACTGCTCAGGAAGAAGACGCGTTCCGACTCCTGGAGATGAACGTACTTTGCTGCGAAAATGCAAATCAATCCCAGAACAACAGCAAAGTGCTGGAGAAAATGTGAAAATGCTGGAGAAAACAGGTACAAAAGTATCTATATCCACAGTAAAAACGAGTCCTATATCGACATAACCTGAAAGGCCGCTCAGCAAGGAAGAAGCCACTGCTCCAAAACCGCCAGACTACAGTTTGCAACTGCACATGGGGACAAAGAGTGTACGTTTTGGAGAAATGTGCTCTGGTCTGATGAAGCAAAAATAGAACTGTTTTGGCCATAATGACCATCGTTATGTTTGGAGGGAAAGGGGGGGGGGGCTTGCAAGCCAAAGAACACCATCCCAACTGTAAAGCACGGGGGTGGCAGCATCATGTTGTGGGGGTGCTTTGCAGCAGGAGGGACTGGTGCACTTCACAAAATAGATGGCATCAGGAAAGCAGGAAAATAATGTGGATATATTGAAGCAACATCTCAAGACATCAGTCAGGAAGTTAAAGCTTGGTTGCAAATGGGTCTTCCAAATGAACAATGACCCCAAGCATACTTCCAAAGTTGTGGAAAAATGGCTTAAGGACAACAAAGTCAAGCTATTGGAGTGGCCATCACAAAGCCCTGACCTCAATCCTATAGACAATTTGTGGGAAGAACTGAAAAAGCGTGTGCGAGCAAGGAGGCCTGCAAACCTGACTCAGTTATACAAGCCTTCCTGATGCCTTCCTGATGCCAGGAGGAATGGGCCAAAATTCACCCAACTTATTGTGGGAAGCTTGTGGAAAGCTACCCGAAACGTTTGACCCAAGTTAAACAATTTAAAGGCAATGCTACCAAATACTAATTTAGTGTATGTAAACTTCTGACCCACTGGGAATGTGCTGAAAGAAATAAAAGCTGAAATAAATAATTCTCTCTACTATTATTCTGACATTTCACATTCTTAAAATAAAGTGGTGATCCTAACTGACCTAAGACAATGAATTTTTACTAGGATTAAATGTCAGGAATTGTGAAAAACTGAGTGTGTTCAGTGTGATGTGTATGTGCGTAACCTTTATTTAACTTGGACAAGTCAGTTAAGAAAAAAAGTATTATTTACAATGACGGTCTACCCCGGGCCAAACCCGGACGACGCTGGGCCAATTGTGCGCCGCCCTATGGGACTCCCAATCACGGCCGGATGTGATACAGACTGGACTCGAACCAGGGACTGTAGTGACGCCTCTTTCACTGAGATGCAGTGCCTTAGACCCCTGCATCCATGTGTGTGTGTTAACTATTTAACTGTACTAGAATGCCGTTAAAATTTTAAATATAGGTATCGGGTTTTGGATATTGGAAAAATATTGGATATTGGTATCGACCAAAAATGTCATATCGGTGCATCACTAATCACAATGTTACTGTAGGCCTACTGCATCATCTAGCACACTGTTACTGTAGGCCTACTGCTGAATCTATAACACTCTTACTGTCGGCCTACTGCATCATCTATCAGTAGCAGCCTCTGATCCATCCATCACACTGTTACCATCCATCAGCCAGCCATCCACACTGTAAAACAGATGTGTGATATGAGGTATGGCAACATGCCAGCTGCCACCCAGCCAGGCAGAATTGGTGATGGGGCTCTGCAGTAGCTGACCAGAATGTAGAAGGACTAGTTCTCTGACCAAGTCAGTAATATCCAGACTATGCAAACATCAATGTGCTGTGTACTGGTCCCTGATCTTAGCATTATTGGGTTTCAGAAAAGCACTTTATGGACATGATGTGTTATTACATATTTACAGAGCTGCTGGGTCTTTAACTTGGTCCCAAAACTCCCTCAATGTCATTCTGCTCCCCCTGTGTTCATCCCCTCCACAGTCTTTACACGGCCTCCACCCCAATGGACATGTATTTATTCATCACTGCTACAGTTGTTGTGATGTATATGGTGCTATTTCTATTTCTTTTGTTGTTTTTATTAACATTGTCATTATTTCATTTAACTTAATCCTGCATGTTGGAGCTCGGAGACTAAGATATTCACTGTACCCTGCAATCACACCTTGCAACCCTGTACATGTGACTATTAAACACTCTGAATCTGAATGTTGCTAAGTGAAAAAAATCTGATTTATCTCACCCCTCATTAAACAACTGAATTCTTGGGTCGTATTCACTAGAAAGCAAACGGAAGAAAACGGACCTGAACTTTTCCAATAAGAAACTGTATTTTCGTTTGTAAAACTTTTCCCATTTTGAAACAGTGTGCACTAATGAATACAACCCTGCTGAATTAAACCCACCTGGAGGAGAGACTTCATTCATTATGACATGTTATCTTAAGTACAGCTTTCATCAGACTGGCTTCTATAGAGAAGATAAACGAGCGAACTAGGCTTAATGAGCTGAGATGAGGGACGGTGGCACCGTGGGGCAGGATACTGCCTTATAGCATCACAACACAGCGTTATAGCATCTGTCTGATAGGAGGTTCATTATTCTACTCCACGGGTCGGTCTACAGTTGATGTGTCCGAACGGATGGATGATGTTGATCTGTCAAAGGTTTAGCACTTTCATACCCAGGAGTGGTGTTCCATCATCTAGGCTGCGTCCCAAATGGCACCCTATTCTCTATATACAGTAGTGCATTATATAGGGAATAGGGTGCCATTTGGTACGTAGACCTAGTCTACATCGATGGATGGCCAACTCAAGTCGTCAGTCATATAGCCTAGTTATTCATACCGCTACAGTAGATGCAAAATGTCAGTCCCTATGTTCAGGATGCATGTACACATAAAGATGAATCTCCATGGCACGGTTTTTACAAGGTTTTTACAGGGCCTTATTCGATGGATCACTATGGTCAAGTTCCTTCCAAACTACATTGCAGATGCATGCCAGATCTTACAACACCTGGATAGGTACAGTATTTTCAACATAACAGCTAACCACATCATATGATATCGCCATCTGATGCCCGACTGCATAGTGGATGATGACGACGTAGCACGCAACCATTGGTTGATGCAATGCAGCGCCTGCACATCTAGTTGGGCAGGAACTTAACCTAAATCTCTCTTTCCCTTCTACTCCACATCTTCCTACTCCTCCTTTCATCCACTCATCATTGTCAACCTGATCCTACTTGACTCTCCTCTCTGTCTCTCCACATCTCTCTCTCCATTGTTCTGTAATCAGACTGGTCTCTGTTCAGAGCCCTGACCCTCTGAATCATGAATTCATACACACAGGAGAGACACGATTAGCATTATATTAGCATTATGCTAAAATGTTCCCTCCATCCCACTGTCTCTCTCTGATTGAGACCGTGCTGCTACGGTATGTGTTCATCCAACCTCAAGTGAAGTGTGGGGATATGAATCACAGACAGATCCAGCGCCCCAAATAGCACCCTATTCTCTTTATAGTACCCTGGTCAAAAGTAGTCCACTGTATAAAGAACAGGGTTCCATTTGGAATGCCTACTACGTTTCTACTCTGGCCTGCTTGTGTCTGTTTTCCATTACAGCAGTCGCCTTTTTAGATTCCATTTTTGCTGTTTAACAATCCCTAAATGAGTGTTATTCCATTAATTCTAGTTCTCATGCACTGTAGTTTGTCCTGCCTGATGAGAGACGTGTTAATGGAACCATTAGTTAGAGGAGAGGAGACATTACTCAGAAATAAATAGAATGTCCTCTGATACAGAACTGTTCATCATCATACAGCGGCAGGTAGCCTAGTGGATAGAGCGTTGGACTAGTAACCGATAGGTTGCAAGATCGAATCCCCGAGCTGACAAGGTAAAAATCTGCCGTTCTTCCTCTGAACAAGGCAGTTAACCCACTGTTCCTAGGCTGTCATTGTAAATAAGAATTTGTTCTTAACTGACTTTCCTAGTTAAATAAAAGGTAAAAATAACACACTGTTTCATCATACAGGGGCATATTAAAAATACACCTCCTGACGTGCAGCACTCAAAACCATCAAATGAAACACAGTATGCTTCCCACATGTCACTCTATTACTATAGTGCGTTATGTTTGACCATAGAGCTCTGGTCAAACGTAGTGCACTATAAAGGAAATAGGATGCCTTTTGAGACTCAACTACAATTTCCACTTCCACAAGGAGTTGATGGATGATGGTTAATAAAGACAGATTTTCCATTCAACACATCTCTCTACAATTGAAAGCTATCATATGAAACAACTATAACCTAGTAGGACTAATATTTCACCATTTACCCAGATATATTAGACAGGAGGCCTAAGAGGCCAAATGGGAACTATTAGTGAAATATGATGATTGAATGGACTGGTTCCATCTTCATACCAGCAATGGCTACCATACTATAGCTAACATTATGCTTGTGATGAAGTCTGAACTAGGCATCAGCCACAGTTAGGATTTACTGTTACTACTAGCCTTCACTAGCAAATATCCATCTAAAGTTATATATACACACTTCTATGTCAAATCAATCAATCAAATGTATTTTATAAAGCCCTTTTGACATCAGCATCTATTGAAGATATTACGTTACTGTACTACAGAGGAATCTTCCCCATTGAAAATAATCACCATTGATTTAGTCTCAATTTCACACTAAGTGTTCAAGTTCAACTCCACTAAGCTGAAGCCTGTTGACAGATAGATCAATCTCCTGTAAACATTCATATCATGTCTCCAATCTGAGCTGCTGCCATCCCTGGGATCCATAGGTCATGATAATGGATTGTATTGTGGCGACTGATACAGTATTGTGGTAGACCTATGCTCACCACAGAGCAAAACGGTGAAGTAAGTCTGTGAACACCATGGCATGAGTCTGCATCTGATTCAGAGGGGCTGTAGAGATGTGTCAGTGTGCTGAGGCTAGATGGTGTACTTCTTGTTCCCCTGGTGATGACAGAGCATACAGGTGGAATGGGTCTAGCAGCCAGACCACAGCAGCACACATCTCTGCCCCGCACCTACAGACAAACAGACACACTCACGAACAGATAGACAGACACAAACAGACACATCCCACTGGGCACAGACGTCAGTTTAACACCTAGCTTTGATTTACATTTGGTTGAGTTGTCAACTAATGTGAATTCAATGTGAAATCAACAACAAATGTCACCGTGTCATTGGATTTAGGTTAAAAAAAAATGGAGTGAAAAAAAGATCAAATGCCCTTACATTGATGACTTTTTGCAAATTCAAATTCAATCAGATTTCCAGGTTGATTCAACATCATCACTTTGATTTTGGGGGTTGAAATGACATGGAAATGTCAATTCAACCCGTTTTTGCCCAGTGGGACACCTTCTGTGGTCCCATCCACCACCTCAGACCTGGGCACCATGATGACCCTTCATGCCTCCTGTGTTCAAAATACTGCAATGGGTCATGTTAGTTGTCATCTCAGATAATGAAGTGTAGCCTAACAAGCACAATCTCAACTGAGGAAAGAGTGTCACTCTCCATAAGAGAGTTCAGAGTAATGCCTCAATCCCTAATAAGAATGAACCCCATCTCTAATAACACCCTATCTGTAATCTCTAGTCACAGGGTCTCTAGACTACAATATCAGACCTGTACAGAACAGAACACATGCAGCCAGTCATCGAATCACCCGCTGAGACCCTTAACCTTTACTATGGCGCTACAATGTAGTGCTCTGTGCGTGTTGATGATGTTGTGTTACATGTGTGAGATGCTGTGGCTGAAATAGCCTATATTTCCTTACCAGGTTGAGCACAGTCTCCACGATATCTCTGTTGCTAACCTCCCCCACCTGGATCAATCCGATCAGAACCGCGAATTTCATCTTGATATTCCGGATGGGAACCTGCGGGTTGATCATCCCGGCCGGTAGAACCATAGAGCCCGAGCCAGATACCATTATTTCCCCGGTACCAGAGCCCACTGGCTGCCCATGACCCGCTGGGATTTGTCGGTCAGAAAGCGACAAAGCACCCGGCATCTTCACCGCCGGCCTCTCGCTTGTCATGTCCTTTCAACCAGATCGATGTCACCTGTTTTAATCGCTGTTCAACTGCATTAATTAAACAGGAGGGAAAAAAATAGATTCTGGAAGAGCCTGACGAAAAAGAAACCCCTCCACCGGTTACATCCACTCTCTCTGCCGTGCGCGAATAGGAACTGCAATCTGGTAATAATTTATTGAGGGTAGAACGAGCCGTGTCCTTCCCTGTACGCAGACGTCTTCTGGTAATCTGGACAGAGTGAACCTGAACAGCGCGGCAGCCGCTGCAGGGTCTCTAGGCTACCGCTCTGCCGCTCTCCGTCATGTTGCCGCCCCCTGCCTGCGGCAAGAAGCACATCACCCTGCCTGCAGACAAACTAAAGTAAGAGAACCACTCAAAAAAAAACTTGAACTGAAGAATTGGTGACTGGGGTGTAACCTTAGGAAAGAATACTTTAAAGGGATTCAACAAAGCCTTTACAGTTGAATTGGTTGTGAATCAGTCCATCTTTGTGGTTTTATTGCTATCTATGCTGAATTTATCAAAGCAGTAGCCAAGTAGCCAATAGAAGGGAAGAAAAGTTTACTCAAAAGCTTTAAAGGGTTTTTAGTGAAAGAACCAGTTACACAATAGAGAAAGCACCTTATTAAAGCTTAGATTGTGAAAAGCTGGAATGGTAGTGTGAATAATTGTTTTATTACAGGTAGCCTAAATACAAGTGGCACGCTATTCCCATTATAGTGCACTATAGGGCTCTGGTCAAAAGTGCACTATAAAGGGAATAGAGTGCCGTTTGGGACTCATCCTCTGAGTTATATGAGTGCTACAATGGGAGGACACTACTCTACTCACTACTCTAACATGTCCTTTTACTTCCAGACAGCTTCACTGTGGTAGATTAATCATTCTATTGAATAATTTAACCATCACTGGACCAAATGTTGGAAGTGAAAAAAGACTCAATTGCTGTACCTTTTCTGTTTTAATTTAAATCTATTTAATTTAAATCATTATTGAATCTAAACTGTGTGGGGAAACAAATCTCTTTTTAATTGCAGCTCAAGACAATAAATAATTAAAATTAATCAAATCGTATTACACACGCACGCACGCACGCACGCACGCACACGCACACACACACACACACACACACACACACACACACACACACACACGCCAGGGCAAGGCTGTCTACTTGTCTTTTATTTAATTATGTAAATAGGACTCCTGGTGTCTCTTCAGCACGTTGAACAGTCTGTAGATGTGGAAGTGACCTTGAAGAGTCATCCTGCAGAACCATAGAAGAAAAGACTGAACAGAAAGAACAGGTGTGGTGGAAGTTATTAAATATATGTCCCCAATGGCACCCACTTCCCTATATAGTGCACTTCTTTGGACCAGGACTCATAGGGCTCTGGTCAAAAGTAGTGTACTATGTAGGGAATAGTATGCCAATTGGGATGCTATATAAATCTAACCTTCAGCATGTGCTCTTTTTGATTAACCTGTATTGTTCAGAAGTCATATGTCGCCATCCAGTGGATAAAGAAATGCATAATTTCTGTGAAGATGGGAGGTAACTATACAGAACAAAAATATAAACACAGTGTTGGGCCCATGTTTCATGAGCTGAAATAAAAGCTCCCAGAAATGTTCCTAATGCACAAAAAGCTTATTTCTCTCAAACTTTGTGCACAAATTTGTTTACATCCCTGTTAGTAAGCATTTCTCATTTTGCCAAGATAATCCATCCACCTGACAGGTGTGACATATTAATACGCTGATTAAAAGGCATGATCATCACACAGGTGCACCTTATGCTGGGGATAATAAAAGGCCACTCTAAAATGTGCAGTTTTGTCACACAACACACTGCCACAGATGTCTCAAGTTTTGAAGGGGTGTGCAATTGGCATGCTGACTGCAGGAATATACACCAGAGCTGTTGCCAGAGAATTGAATGTTCATTTCTCTACCATAAGCTACCTCCAATGTCATTTTAGAGCATTTGGCAGTAAGTTAAACCGGCCTCACAAACACAGGCCACGTGCATAGCGTGGTTTGCTTATGTCAACGTTGTGAACAGAGTGCCTGCCCCGTGGTAGCAGTGGGATTATGGTATGGACAGTCATAAGCTACGGACAACAAACCCAATTGAGTTTTATCAATGGCAATTTGAATGCACTAAAATACTGTGACGAGATCCTGAGGCCCATTGTGTGGCCCATTTTTTTAAAGGTATCTGTGACCAACAGTCATGGGGAATCCATAGAGAAGGGCAAAATTCATTTATTTCAATTGACTGATTTTCTCATATGAACTGTAACTCAGTAAAATCCCAAATCAACCGCTAGAACAGGGGAGTCAAACTTCATTCCATGGAGGCCGAGTGTCTGCGGGTTTTTGTTTTTTCCTTTCAATTAAAACCTAGACAACCAGGTGAGCTGAGTTCTTTACTAATCAGTGACCTTAATTCATCAATCAAGTACAAGGGAGGAGCGAAACCCGCAGACACTCGGCCCTCCGTGGAATGAGTTTGACACCTATGCCCTATGTACTTGATTGGTGTATGCAGTAGCCTTTCAGAGTCCAAGTTGGAGCTATTACCATATTTCTCCAGCTGTAAAATCCTTTCATATCGGCACAAGTTCATAGGGCATAGGGACCGATTTGCGAAAAGCAATCTTTTGTGATCCCTCCATCATGAATCTGATTATTTAAAAAAAACGTATTCATATGTATGAAACACAAAATACAGATGAACAACAACCCTGAGTTGATAGTTCAACAGGCTGACTGCAGGTTGTAATACACAGAATGACCACCAAGAAGCAACAACATCCTGTAAATAATAATACATTGGTGGGTGCTTAAATTTGTCCTACTTCACACATGTACAAGTGTGTATTAATACACGTGAGAATTGTAAATATGTTTTTTTTGCATAGCCTAACTCCCCTGAGACACACTTGGAGAGTGGGGTCATGCCAGGGTCTGCCATTTTCAACGGCGACCCTGCGAAAATTAGGGGTAAGTGCCTTGCTCAAGGGCACATCGACAGATTCTTCTGCCACCCTCAAAAAACTCTTGGTGCTATTCAAATGAAATATTTCAAGTTCGGTATCAGGGAGAGAATAGAGTGATTCCATTCCACTTATCCTGACACAAGGCGAGACACAGATGCAGACACAGGAGGCAGATGGTTGGAGTCTTACAATGTTTAATAATCCAAAGTGGTAGGCAAGAGAATGGTCGTGGACAGGCAAAAGGTCAAAACCAGATCAGAGTCCAGGAGGTACAAAGTGGCAGACAGGCTTTGTGTCAAGACAGGCAGAATGGTCAGGCAGGCGGGTACAGAGTCCAGATCAGGCAAGGGTCAAAACCAGGAGGACTAGAAAAAGGAGAACAGCAAAACGCAGGAGAACGGGAAAAACACTGGTTGACTTGGAAACATACAAGACAGAATGGCACAGAGAGACAGGAAACACAGGGGGGGAAAAGCAACACCTGGAGGGGGTGGAGACAATCACAGGGACAGGTGAAACAGATCAGGGCGTGACACCGCTCTGTATTCCCACACCTCCCCTGGTCATTGTGTTCATGACAGAAATAATGCCACCAGTCCAATTCTGTATGTGTAGCATGTGACTCTGGACACCAACCCACTGCTATTAGGAGATCAGGGTTATAACTACTCTATGGCTAATATAGCTCTAACTTGTCCTTGTCTAACCAGGAGTGTATGGGAGTTTATGGTAAATTTAGCCAGGACACCAGAGTTAACTCTTACGATAAGTGCCATGGATCTTTAGTGACCACAGAGAGTCAGGGCACCTGTTTAACGTCCCATCTGAAAGACGGCACCCTACACAGGGCAATGTCCCCAATCACATTGCCTGGCCCCGCAACACAACTTCCAGCAGCATCTGGTCTCCCATCCATGGACCAACCAGGATCGACCCTGCTTAGCTTCAGAGTGAAGCCAGCACTGGGATGCAGGGTGGTATAGAGTAAAGGCATATAGTACGTTTCAAATGGCACCCTATTCCCTATATAGTGCACAGCTTTAAACCAGGGCTTTGGTCAAAAGCAGTGCACTATGTAGGGAATAGGGTGCCATTTGGGACGTGAAGTAGAGAACACACCACGTGAGGTGAGGTGTTGACTAGCGGATCATACAACATACAAATAAACAAACTGCAAATGGAGTGAAGAGAGAGCGACTTTCAATTAAGCAAATTCCCTTAGAGCAATTAAGTTTCTATTCTAATCCATTCTAATTGCATTTGTCTGTGTAAAAATACACAATATAAACATTTAATATTTTTTTTACCTTGTCTAATTAAAAAATCTTGTCTCTGGAACTAAACTGAAGCTCAGTCCAGCCAGCTCTCTACAGCAGGTCTGGAGATCAAACCTGAGTCACATGGGCTCCATCCCAAATGGCACCCTATTCCCTATATAGTGCACTACGTTTGACCAGAGCCCTATGGAGATTCTGGTAAAAAGTGGTGCAATATATAGGAAATAGGGTGCCATTTAGGACGAAGCCATGTTTTCAACCTTAAACAATAAGGTCATATAGAATAACATTACACCCATTCAGAAACACACAGCACTGTTGAAGCCCAGTAAAACCAGTTTACAGATTAGTACCAAATGAATTATAATAACAATGACACAATGCAGGTTGTAGCATTAAGCCTTTCAATTATACAGTATATACAGCTAGTATACTTGTATGTATGTTTTCACACACACAGATATATATATATACAGACACATGCGTGCCTATGCAGCATATCTAACAGAAAGCATGACATTTTACATTAATAAAATAATATACAGCTTTCCAGAAGCTTTAAAGAGCTTAAATGTCCTAGACATAACTCTAATACTAAATACTAATGGACATTGGCAGGATCATTCTGTTCCCCTTTCGGTCATAATAATACAAATAATAATAATACATGTCATAATAACATCATAATAACATCTTAATAACGTCCAGCACCTAAGAAGATCTTGTTGTGTAATTGTGTAGACAGTCCAGAAAGCTCCATACTCTCTTTAGTCTCTGTGTTCTGGCAACACATTTCAAGACAGACCAACATGAACGTTGGCCGCGCACACCTGCTGGGGGTCGACAAACGGCGGCCATTCAACATGTAGAATCGTCGGGAAATAAATAGAAGAGGACGAAAGGGTGGTCATTCGCTGGTTTAGTGCTTCAGCTCTGCCTATTGGCTTCAGGACTCTATGAATATATACTCCTCCTCTCAGTCCTCCTCTAGCACCTACTGTAGCTCCAGACATCATTCGGTCTAGTGTAACAGACATCACTGTGCTTCCTTACTCACAAAGCCTTACTGGTCCTTGATCTCGCATCCGCTGTCTAGCAAACACAGCTGACTAGCATCTTGACAATGTCTTAACCAACTACACTACCGAAAAGTTAGCATTTCGATAGTGAGGGTGGAGACTGGAGATTGGCTGGGGAGTGAGGTTACAAATCCAACTCAGTTACACTAGCTCTAGGCCAGGCCAGGTTGGGTCTAGTTCCCTCCAGGTATGTGTGGGTCTAGCTCTGTGGAAGACTCTAGTGTCAGATCTTGGTCTCTGGCCCCTCTGTGCTGATTGGTTGGAAGGAGTTGCGAATGCGAGCAGCTTCAGCAGCACAGAGGTGACCAAAGGCCTTGTTGTACCACTCTGGACTCCGCCCTCTGGAACAACAACAACAACATGGCCAGGTTCAAACACAACAACAACACAGTCAGATTCACACACACATCTACACAATCTTCAGAAATGAACTTTCTATTTATACAGTATATACTAAGGTATGTTATGTGTGGACTCACTTGAAGTCCACCCTGCAGATGTGAGTGAGTCTGGACTTCCCAGAGCCGCAGGGTTCTAGAAGGTAGTTAGACTCTAGAACCACGGCCCTCACCCCACCGACCCGGGGACAGTCCTCATGTTCTACAGACACACACACCAATGCACACATCCCCTTGGGAAGGGCAGTCCTCCATGACCTACAGAAAGAGACAGACAAAGTCAGCTTCATTCAGCACAGCTAGAACCAACAGGGCTTTAGGTTGATGTGAGCTCGACAGGAACAACAAACTGAGCTGAATTGAAATGTAAATGTCAAAATTCTAAATACAAACACGCAAACACACACACTCACCGTAAGACCAGGAAGTCTCTGCTGGGGTGTGGGGGCATGCGGTTGAGGACATAGTGGAAGACCTCAGTGTGTCTGTCCAGAGTCTCAGCTACCTTCCACTGCAGCAGGTCCACGTCCCACAGGTGCCGCTCTCGCAACACACGGTTCAACACCACCGAGGGAGGGGCCTCCACCTCAACCGCCACACGCCACCGCCGCAAAGGGTTCCCATCACCAACCTTCTTACAGTAGAGCTCAGTGTTGTCTGAGCTGGTGCAGGACACCCAGCCCTTAGCCTTCTCTCTGGCCTCCTTCAGGAGCTCCTGCAGCCTGCTCTCTACGTAGCTCTGGTACAGGTTCTGCGGTCTGGTCTCTGAGTGTGTCTGGCAGGGTCTGGCCTCTGAGTGTGTCTGGCAGGGTCTGGTCTCTGAGTGTGTCTGGCAGGGTCTGGCCTCTGTCTGGTAGGACGCATCATCCTCCTCCTGCTGTCTACAGAGCTCCTCTAAGGTGGGAGCGTGAAGGTCCGCCTCCGCGTACGAGTTCCTGGACTGAGTCACCATCTCGTGAGGAATCTGATTGGTCGGAGAAGAAAGATCAATCAGAGATCAGGTCGCTATGGATAAGAGCGTCTTCTAAATGACAAAACAATGTTTTTAAATGGTTCGATAACACTTAAAATACTAAAGGTATAATGCTTTATATCTTACTGGTCAGCAGGTATGAGCCTTTATAATGTTTTATAATGAGGCTTATAACATTTTATGACATCCAATGTATCTAAGGCATCTTAGTAACACTGTTGATTATTAATGAAGTATTCTATTCAGGTCTATTACCTCAAACAGTCGGTTGCACTCTATGATCATGTGGGCGAGTCCCTGCGTCGCGGAAAGGTTCTCATTCAGGTCCTTCTGGTCGGGCCGGCCTGTCGTGTACTTCCTCTGCATGGCCCTGAGGATCATGGGTAACATTTATTAAAACAGCAAAGGATCATGGATAATGAGACAATTATGAACACAGCAGCAAGAGTCAATCAGCCGAGGTGCTCAATGAACACATTAAAACCTCTTCCCTCTCTCCCACTGAATACAGCTAGTTAACCTCCCTCCCAGCCCACTAGATAAACAGTCCCCCATGCAGCCGAGACAGCCACTAACCATTTCTCTCCTGTCCCCCCTCCTTCCCTGCCTTTCTAACCCTCTCTCTCCTATCCGCATTCCTTCCCTGCCTTCCTAACCCTCTCTCTCTCCTAACCCTCTCTCCTGTCCTCCCTCCTTCATTTACATTACATTTAAGTCATTTAGCAGACGCTCTTATCCAGAGCAACTTACAAATTGGAAAGTTCATACATATTCATCCTGGTCCCCCCGTGGGAATTGAACCCTGGTCCCCCCGTGGGAATTGAACCCACAACCCTGGCGTTGCAAGCGCCATGCTCTACCAACTGAGCCACACGGGACCACACGGGACTGTCCTTCCTTGCCTTCCTAACTCTCTCTCCTGTCCTCCCTCCTCCCAGCCATCCTCTTCTTCTCTCTCTCCTCTCCCTCTCCCTGCCATCCTCTCCCTCTCTCTCTCCTCTCCCTGCCATCCTCTCCCTTTCCTCTCCCTCCTCCCGGTCATCTCAACATCTCTCTCTCTGCATGCTATCCCTTTGATCCTGTAATCCTTAAAGAATCACTTCCACCAGCTAGTTAAATCAGAGGTTTCTGTTTGTACACAGCGTGATGTCATAAAACGCAGTGTTTTAAAGAGTACCCTGGAACTCCAGAACATTCTTAATAAAAACCGCCCAGAACCAGATAGCCAGTCTACTGTAGCTGAACCCCTGATGCCTGAACCAGACTCCCACCTAGTTAACATCAGTCTTCACAGAGACCTAATTAAGAGGACATCATCACTGGGGAGTCTAATAGGAGGGCATACTGTATATAGGAAATACTAGACCAAGTGGGTTGTAGTTGTATTAGTCCATTATAGACACTGCTGAAGTAACAGTCCAGGGTTCCTCATTTGGTTCTACTTTAGAGCTGATCAGGTGATGTACCTGTGTGTTTGTGGTGTAGTGTACCTGGGTGAGAGGTTGTCCTTCTTCAGGATGTTGAGGTGGAACAGGGACGGGGCCAGACACACAGCGATGTTCATGGGAGTCATCTGGTTCTCCTCCACAGAGGAAGTGACGTCAGACAGGAAGCAGAGCAACATTTGGAGCACCTCCCTGTTCTCGTCTGACATCAACATGATGGCCGCCTGTACAGCCTGCAACCGCTGGTCCTTAGGAACATCTGGAGGGAGGAAGGGATAGAGGGAGGGTTGAACTATCCTACCATGGGCAATGGAGAGAGACCTTAGTATGATTTGTCTGTCTGTCTGTCTGTCTGTCTGTCTGTCTGTCTGTCTGTCTGTCTGTCTGTCTGTCTGTCTGTCTGTCTGTCTGTCTGTCTGTCTGTCTGTCTGTCAGACAGACAGACAGACAGACAGACAGACAGACAGACAGACAGACAGACAGACAGGACAAATTTTACCAACTGGGGACATTTTGTTAGTCCCCACAAGGTCAAATGCTATTTCTAGGGGGTTTAGGGTTAAGGTTATAATTAGTATTTGAATTACATTATGGGTTAGGGTTAGGAGCTAGGGTTAGGTTTAGGGTTAGGGTTAGGTTTTGGGTTAAGGTTAGGGTAAGGGTAAGAGTACGGGTTAGGGAAAATAAGATTTTGAATGGGACTGAATTGTGTGTCCCAAAAACGTTAGCTGTACAAGACTGTGTTTGTGTGTGCATGTGTGTAAGCATGTGTGTACTGTATGTGCCTGTGTGTATCAGTCCTTACACTGGTAGATGTGTAGGAAGGTCTCTCCCAGCTTGCTGGTCAGTAGCGGTTCAGGCAGGTCTCTGAAGAACTGTTTGACCATGTCTGCTACGTCGTACGCTGACTGGTCCTCGTAGCTGACATCATCAGGAGACGACTCATTCATCTGCCTCAGCGCCTGGATACGAGACTTCACACCAGACTTACGGAACAGACCCACCTACAGACGGAGTAGAGCAGAACGTTCAGACAGACAGACCTAGACACTGACCGGTTCTACAGAGAGAGAGACTGACAGTCTACTGTAACAGTTTAACAGAGAAAGACTGACAGTCTGCTATAGAACAGTTTAACAGAGAGAGACAGACAGTCTGCTATAGAACAGTTTAACAGAGAGAGACTGACAGTCTGCTATAGAACAGTTTAACAGAGAGAGACTGACAGTCTACTGTAACAGTTTAACAGAGAAAGACTGACAGTCTGCTATAGAACAGTTTAACAGAGAGACTGACAGTCTGCTATAGAACAGTTTAACAGAGAGAGACTGACAGTCTGCTATAGAACAGTTTAACAGAGAGACTGACAGTCTGCTATAGAACAGTTTAACAGAGAGAGACTGACAGTCTGCTATAGAACAGTTTAACAGAGAGAGACTGACAGTCTACTGTAACAGTTTAACAGAGAAAGACTGACAGTCTGCTATAGAACAGTTTAACAGAGAGAGACTGACAGTCTGCTATAGAACAGTTTAACAGAGAGAGACTGACAGTCTGCTATAGAACAGTTTAACAGAGAGAGACTGACAGTCTGCTGTAACACATTATAACAGAGAGAGACTGACAATCTGCTATAGAACAGTTTAACATAGAGAGACTGACAGTCTACTGTAACACAGTTTAACAGAGAGAGACTGACAGTCTACTGTAACAGTTTAACTGAGAGAGACTGACCTGGTCTAGACACTGGCTCCTGAGGTATCGGAGGGCCTGCTGCAGGCTGAGGGGGAGGGGCTGACCAGAGCGCTGGACGTGAACGATCAGAGGAACACCAAACACATTCTTGTCCTTGTAGTCTGGAACCTTCATCCTCTTCATGAACTTTGGAACGGACCTGACAGAGAGACAACACAGGGTGGGTCCCATGTCTACACTCACACACAGGAATAGGGTTCAACTTTGACAAGCTTAGGTTGATTGATTGGTTGATTGATTGATTGTACTCACCAGGTCCATCCGTGTTTGTTGGACATGGAGTATTTCTCCATGATGGCAGTGAGGCGGAGGAGAGAGAACTTCTGCAGCAGGCTGAGCTGGCCTGCTGATTGATTGGTGATCTGGAGCGAGGCCACTGAGTGGCTGAGCCGGTTGGACATCTGGAAGCTGGGCCATCGCAGACTAATGCCAAAGAGAGAGAGAGAGGACAACAGTTAAAATACGTTGCAAATGGCACCCTATTCCCTATATAGGACACTACTTTTGATCATATCCCTAAAGGGAAAGTATGCAGGGAAAAGGTGCACTATCTAGGAAATAGAGAGCCATTTGGGATGCAACCTTTGACAATGATGTCAAGACTTCACCTCTAAAAGACGGACGTTTTGAGTAAGTATTTAGCACTATCAGTAGGAAATAAGGACGGGATAATGATTTCTACAAGGAACTAAACACTGAGATGTTAATAACCATTTGAGGACTATGACTCTTACCGGTTGGGTCTGGTTAGTGATGCTCCCACCCCTGAGTCCCTCCTCTCTCTGTGTCCTGTACAGTGAGTCTCAATGAGGGACACGCCGTCTCTGTCCCCGTCACTGGATGTGCTCTGTCCCTCCAGAACAGACGTCCCCTCAAAGTCCAGCGTGATCTGGCTGGATGACTTCAGACCTGCAGGCTGGATCCCCTGTCCATCCAGGCCTGCAGAGGGCAGCATGTTCTTGGACCAGCGGTCCACTATCTGCTGAAGGCCGTTGACGTGCTGCAGGATGTCATCCAGATGGGGGAACAGGTCTTCCTTCTCCAGGTCCAGCAGGTCTCCAGTAGAGGCATAGAGATGAGACCCAGGGACGTTGTCGTACACACTGATCCTACTGCCCCGTGGGCAGAACTGGGTGGCCGGGCGGGGGTGGAACTCCCTGGGGTTAGAGTTAGGTCGGGGGTTGGGGTTGGACTGGGGCTCCAGGGGATTGAGGCTGCCGCTGTGCCAGGGGACGGAGGCCCCCAGGGTGGGGGAGAGGCTCTCTATGGACAGGGCCTTGGGAAAGGTGCCAGGCTTGTGGTCTTTGGGTATGTGGACCACCAGGTCCTCGTAGGAGCGGAACTCGTTATGCCGGTTGTGTTCGGCCACGCCACTGTTCCGCTGCAGGCTGGAGAACATGGCCAAGTCCTCCAGATACATGCCACTGCGCTTGGCGTCGGACCGGTCCGTTCGCTGGGAGTGGGGCTTCCTCTCCTTCAGACTGGGGGAGGAGACGGTGCTGCCGCTGGAGTGGCTGCCCTCGCTGCTGGAGGGGCACTGGGGTGTTAGCCCTAGGATTGGTCCCCCAGTGGGTACCTCCGCCACCGACCCGTCCCCATTGGTGATCTCCACACAGCGCATCGTCTTCAGGGCCTGCGGCTCCATCTGCAGTACCGGAGTGCTGATAACCAGCATCTTTCTCCGCCCCCTATCCAACGTGCCCCGGGAACGTAGCGTCTCCATGCGGCGCAGGAAGTCCTTGGCTCGGGTCCGTCCGGTGGGCAGCGAGCCGTAATATGGAAGATGCTTAGGGAGGTGTGGCAGGGTAAGGGAGTTGGAGTCAGGTTCAGGCATGACGGCAGAGTAGTAGTTCCGGTTAGAGCAGTCTGAATCCTCTGTGCTCACAGTCTGGTGGCCACTCCCCCCACTGCTCTCACTGTGGAGAGATGAGACCTCTGGTTCGCTGAGGTCAGTTAGAACACTCTCGCTACTGGTAGTGTTCCGCAGGCCCCGCCCCTCCCCCTCCCTGGGACTCCGCCCCTCCCCCTTTAGTCTGGACCAGCGGCGGCTCGTCCACTCAAACTTCCATCTGTCGCTGATGGCAAACAGGTCCTCCTCATCAGAGTCTTCGCTCTGAATACACAGGAAGACAACACAAAATCAATTATCAACTCATGATCACCTAGTCAGGTAGAAATCTAAACCAGTTAACAGTTACATAAACACACTCATCCGAGTCTTCCCTCTGGACACACAGGAAGAGAGAAGACACATAGCACTGCCAGTACACTGTTATCAACACATGGTAACAAGACACAATCCGAATGATTGGTTGTAGTTATAAGCTGATGGGACAGCTGTATCTAGATATTGTGAGATCTGTGAGGGTGTAGCATCACAGCCTGTCTGTATCTCTATCTGTTCCAGGAAGGAGAGACAAATGTCATCTGCGTTTTCCTGGCAGTTAACAACGGAGCCAGAGGATGTGTCTGTTCATTTATAATCACATTACAGTTCTATACATCGATCACATAATCATGATGATATAACCTCCTAATCAGGTTTTACAGCCATAAATAAACCAATCGGAAATGTCCTTCCACACTGAAGGAAGATGAAACAACAGAGGTGATGGGTGCGTCCCAAACGGCACCCTATTCCTTATAGTAAACTACATGTGACCAGGGCTAATAGGGCTCTGGTTAAAAGTAGTACACCCTTTAGGGAATACGACAATGGACACATCTCACATATCACAGGATCTGGGTTAGAGGGATGGAAAGAAAGAGGGATGGAAGGATAGAGGGGTAAGAGGAGGAGGACTTTTTTGTTGTTACAGGACTACTACTTGGCCGACATCCTCAGTATTTATTACCATAATACCTTAGAAAGGTATACATATTAGCCTTGCATTGACTAAAGCTGTTATACAATATCACTGTGCAACTGAACAGGATCATAACGGTCATAATATAGAATAATATTATAATAATTAAAACCTCTACTTACCTTTTTCTTAGGAAGGTTGACGTCTAGTTTCATAGAGGCACACTTGTTCAAGGTGTTGAGTCGTCTGGAAGAGAAACAAGCCAAATGGATGTAAACAATAACAATCTCAGAGATCATCCTTCTCTCCGAGAGAAATCACCAGGAATAGACACAGTCAGTCCTCCAGTCCAGGAGTTAAATGACTGTGGGTCTGACGACTACCCAGCCAGGGCAGCACAAACCTAATCATGCCTGCTAACTGTGGCTAATAACTTAATGTTAATGGACAGATGCTCTCTGGCCTCTCTCGCTCTATCTCCCTGCCAGTCCGTCTGCTTCTGGCCCCTCTCTCCCTGACAGGGACCTAATTGGTGAAGACTGCTGAGGCGCTGTGGTTCACAGAGATTCTCTATCAGCAGCTAATGGACTAGTCTCTGCTGCTTCTCCAGCTACACACAGACTTCATGTCCCTGCTCCTTCTTAGTCACTCTCTCCTTCTATCCAGAAGGATTTAAAAAACCCACAGAAAACTAAGTCCCTGTTGGTATTTTCTGGGCTAAACGGCTACATAACTGTTCGAGTTGGTTTCGATTAAATTCCACCCACAAGTTTCTAGAGTAACAATTAACAATGGGAATTTACAATATACCCTACAAACAGTAAAACTGCCTGGGAGGCTGTGACTACATACCAAATGGCACCCTATCCCCTATATAGTGCACTACGGTCAAAGGTATTGCACAATACAGGGAATAGGGTGCCATTTGGGATGCAGTCTGAGAGTAGGGGTCTGTGGGACAGCTAGCCTGGCAGAGAGTAGGGGTCTGTGGGACAGCTAGCCTGGCAGAGAGTAGGGGTCTGTGGGACAGCTAGCCTGGCAGAGAGTAGGGACCTGTGGGACAGCTAGCCTGGCAGAGAGTAGGTACCTGTGGGACAGCTAGCCTGGCAGAGAGTAGGGGTCTGTGGGACAGCTAGCCTGGCAGAGAGTAGGGGTCTGTGGGACAGCTAGCCTGGCAGAGAGTAGGTACCTGTGGGACAGCTAGCCTGGCAGAGAGTAGGGGTCTGTGGGACAGCTAGCCTGGCAGAGAGTAGGGGTCTGTGGGACAGCTAGCCTGGCAGAGAGTAGGGGTCTGTGGGACAGCTAGCCTGGCAGAGAGTAGGGACCTGTGGGACAGCTAGCCTGGCAGAGAGTAGGGGCCTTTGGGACAGCTAGCCTGGCAGAGAGTAGGAGAGTAGGGGTCTGTGGGACAGCTAGCCTGCCAGAGAGTAGGGACCTGTGGGACAGCTAGCCTGGCAGAGAGTAGGGACCTGTGGGACAGCTAGCCTGGCAGAGAGTAGGGGTCTGTGGGACAGCTAGCCTGGAAGAGAGTAGGGGTCTGTGGGACAGCTAGCCTGGCAGAGAGTAGGAGACTAGGGGTCTGTGGGACAGCTAGCCTGGCAGAGAGTAGGGGCCTGTGGGACAGCTAGCCTGGCAGAGAGTAGGGACCTGTGGGACAGCTAGCCTGGCAGAGAGTAGGGACCTGTGGGACAGCTAGCCTGGCAGAGAGTAGGGGCCTGTGGGACAGCTAGCCTGGCAGAGAGTAGGGGCCTGTGGGACAGCTAGCCTGGCAGAGAGTAGGGACCTGTGGGACAGCTAGCCTGGCAGAGAGTAGGGGTCTGTGGGACAGCTAGCCTGGCAGAGAGTAGGGGCCTGTGGGACAGCTAGCCTGGCAGAGAGTAGGGGCCTGTGGGACAGCTAGCCTGGCAGAGAGTAGGGACCTGTGGGACAACTAGCCTGGCAGAGAGTAGGGACCTGTGGGACAGCTAGCCTGGCAGAGAGTAGGGACCTGTGGGACAGCTAGCCTGGCAGAGAGTAGGGGTCTGTGGGACAGCTAGCCTGGCAGTGAGTAGGAGAGTAGGGGTCTGTGGGACAGCTAGCCTGGCAGAGAGTAGGGACCTGTGGGACAGCTAGCCTGGCAGAGAGTAGGGGCCTGTGGGACAGCTAGCCTGGCAGAGAGTAGGGGTCTGTGGGACAGCTAGCCTGGCAGAGAGTAGGGACCTGTGGGACAGCTAGGCTGGCAGAGAGTAGGAGAGTAGAGGCCTGTGGGACAGCTAGCCTGGCAGAGAGTAGGGGCCTGTGGGACAGCTAGCCTGGCAGAGAGTAGGGACCTGTGGGACAGCTAGCCTGGCAGAGAGTAGGGACCTGTGGGACAGCTAGCCTGGCAGAGAGTAGGGGTCTGTGGGACAGCTAGCCTGGCAGAGAGTAGGGACCTGTGGGACAGCTAGCCTGGCAGAGAGTAGGGGTCTGTGGGACAGCTAGCCTGGCAGAGAGTAGGGGCCTGTGGGACAGCTAGCCTGGCAGAGAGTAGGGGCCTGTGGGACAGCTAGCCTGGCAGAGAGTAGAGGCCTGTGGGACAGCTAGCCTGGCAGAGAGTAGAGGCCTGTGGGACAGCTAGCCTGGCAGAGAGTAGGGACCTGTGGGACAGCTAGCCTGGCAGAGAGTAGGGACCTGTGGGACAGCTAGCCTGGCAGAGAGTAGGGACCTGTGGGACAGCTAGCCTGGCAGAGAGTAGGGGTCTGTGGGACAGCTAGCCTGGCAGAGAGTAGGAGAGTAGGGGTCTGTGGGACAGCTAGCCTGGCAGAGAGTAGGGACCTGTGGGACAGCTAGCCTGGCAGAGAGTAGGGGCCTGTGGGACAGCTAGCCTGGCAGAGAGTAGGGGTCTGTGGGACAGCTAGCCTGGCAGAGAGTAGGAGAGTAGAGGCCTGTGGGACAGCTAGCCTGGCAGAGAGTAGGGGCCTGTGGGACAGCTAGCCTGGCAGAGAGTAGGGGCCTGTGGGACAGCTAGCCTGGCAGAGAGTAGGGGTCTGTGGGACAGCTAGCCTGGCAGAGAGTAGGGACCTGTGGGACAGCTAGCCTGGCAGAGAGTAGGGACCTGTGGGACAGCTAGCCTGGCAGAGAGTAGGGGTCTGTGGGACAGCTAGCCTGGCAGAGAGTAGGGGCCTGTGGGACAGCTAGCCTGGCAGAGAGTAGGGGCCTGTGGGACAGCTAGCCTGGCAGAGAGTAGAGGCCTGTGGGACAGCTAGCCTGGCAGAGAGTAGAGGCCTGTGGGACAGCTAGCCTGGCAGAGAGTAGGAGAGTAGGGGTCTGTGGGACAGCTAGCCTGGCAGAGAGTAGGGGCCTGTGGGACAGCTAGCCTGGCAGAGAGTAGGGGCCTGTGGGACAGCCTGCCTGGCAGAGAGTAGGGGCCTGTGGGACAGCTAGCCTGGCAGAGAGTAGGGGTCTGTGGGACAGCTAGCCTGGCAGAGAGTAGGGGCCTGTGGGACAGCTAGCCTGGCAGAGAGTAGGGACCTGTGGGACAGCTAGCCTGGCAGAGAGTAGGAGAGTAGAGGCCTGTGGGACAGCTAGCCTGGCAGAGAGTAGAGGTCTGTGGGACAGCTAGCCTGGCAGAGAGTAGGAGAGTAGGGGTCTGTGGGACAGCTAGCCTGGCAGAGAGTAGGGACCTGTGGGACAGCTAGCCTGGTAGAGAGTAGGGGTCTGTGGGACAGCTAGCCTGGCAGAGAGTAGGAGAGTAGAGGCCTGTGGGACAGCTAGCCTGGCAGAGAGTAGGGGCCTGTGGGACAGCTAGCCTGGCAGAGAGTAGGGGCCTGTGGGACAGCTAGCCTGGCAGAGAGTAGGGGTCTGTGGGACAGCTAGCCTGGCAGAGAGTAGGGACCTGTGGGACAGCTAGCCTGGCAGAGAGTAGGGACCTGTGGGACAGCTAGCCTGGCAGAGAGTAGGGGTCTGTGGGACAGCTAGCCTGGCAGAGAGTAGGGACCTGTGGGACAGCTAGCCTGGCAGAGAGTAGGGGCCTGTTTGACAGCTAGCCTGGCAGAGAGTAGAGGCCTGTGGGACAGCTAGCCTGGCAGAGAGTAGAGGCCTGTGGGACAGCTAGCCTGGCAGAGAGTAGGAGAGTTGGGGTCTGTGGGACAGCTAGCCTGGCAGAGAGTAGGGGCCTGTGGGACAGCTAGCCTGGCAGAGAGTAGGGGCCTGTGGGACAGCCTGCCTGGCAGAGAGTAGGGGCCTGTGGGACAGCTAGCCTGGCAGAGAGTAGGGGTCTGTGGGACAGCTAGCCTGGCAGCGAGTAGGGGCCTGTGGGACAGCTAGCCTGGCAGAGAGTAGGGACCTGTGGGACAGCTAGCCTGGCAGAGAGTAGGGGCCTGTGGGACAGCTAGCCTGGCAGAGAGTAGGGACCTGTGGGACAGCTAGCCTGGCAGAGAGTAGGGACCTGTGGGACAGCTAGCCTGGCAGAGAGTAGGGACCTGTGGGACAGCTAGCCTGGCAGAGAGTAGGGGTCTGTGGGACAGCTAGCCTGGCAGAGAGTAGGAGAGTAGGGGTCTGTGGGACAGCTAGCCTGGCAGAGAGTAGGGACCTGTGGGACAGCTAGCCTGGCAGAGAGTAGGGGCCTGTGGGACAGCTAGCCTGGCAGAGAGTAGGGGTCTGTGGGACAGCTAGCCTGGCAGAGAGTAGGGGCCTGTGGGACAGCTAGCCTGGCAGAGAGTAGGGGCCTGTGGGACAGCTAGCCTGGCAGAGAGTAGGGGCCTGTGGGACAGCTAGCCTGGCAGAGAGTAGGTACCTGTGGGACAGCTAGCCTGGCAGAGAGTAGGGGCCTGTGGGACAGCTAGCCTGGCAGAGAGTAGGGGTCTGTGGGACAGCTAGCCTGGCAGAGAGTAGGGGTCTGTGGGACAGCTAGCCTGGCAGAGAGTAGGAGAGTAGAGGCCTGTGGGACAGCTAGCCTGGCAGAGAGTAGGGGCCTGCGGGACAGCTAGCCTGGCAGAGAGTAGGGACCTGTGGGACAGCTAGCCTGGCAGAGAGTAGGGGTCTGTGGGACAGCTAGCCTGGCAGAGAGTAGTGGCCTGTGGGACAGCTAGCCTGGCAGAGAGTAGGGGCCTGTGGGACAGCTAGCCTGGCAGAGAGTAGGGACCTGTGGGACAGCTAGCCTGGCAGAGAGTAGGGGTCTGTGGGACAGCTAGCCTGGCAGAGAGTAAGGACCTGTGGGACAGCTAGCCTGGCAGAGAGTAGGGGTCTGTGGGACAGCTAGCCTGGCAGAGAGTAGGGGCCTGTGGGACAGCTAGCCTGGCAGAGAGTAGGGGCCTGTGGGACAGCTAGCCTGGCAGAGAGTAGAGGCCTGTGGGACAGCTAGCCTGGCAGAGAGTAGAGGCCTGTGGGACAGCTAGCCTGGCAGAGAGTAGGAGAGTAGGGGTCTGTGGGACAGCTAGCCTGGCAGAGAGTAGGGACCTGTGGGACAGCTAGCCTGGCAGAGAGTAGGAGAGTAGAGGCCTGTGGGACAGCTAGCTCGGCAGAGAGTAGGGGCCTGTGGGACAGCTAGCCTGGCAGAGAGTAGGGACCTGTGGGACAGCTAGCCTGGCAGAGAGTAGGGGTCTGTGGGACAGCTAGCCTGGCAGAGAGTAGGGGCCTGTGGGACAGCTAGCCTGGCAGAGAGTAGGGGCCTGTGGGACAGCTAGCCTGGCAGAGAGTAGGGACCTGTGGGACAGCTAGCCTGGCAGAGAGTAGGGGTCTGTGGGACAGCTAGCCTGGCAGAGAGTAGGGACCTGTGGGACAGCTAGCCTGGCAGAGAGTAGGAGAGTAGGGGTCTGTGGGACAGCTAGCCTGGCAGAGAGTAGGGGCCTGTGGGACAGCTAGCCTGGCAGAGAGTAGGGGCCTGTGAGACAGCCTGCCTGGCAGAGAGTAGGGGCCTGTGGGACAGCTAGCCTGGCAGAGAGTAGGGGCCTGTGGGACAGCTAGCCTGGCAGAGAGTAGGGGCCTGTGAGACAGCCTGCCTGGCAGAGAGTAGGGGCCTGTGGGACAGCTAGCCTGGCAGAGAGTAGGGGTCTGTGGGACAGCTAGCCTGGCAGAGAGTAGGGGCCTGTGGGACAGCTAGCCTGGCAGAGAGTAGGGACCTGTGGGACAGCTAGCCTGCCAGAGATTAGGAGAGTAGAGGCCTGTGGGACAGCTAGCCTGGCAGAGATTAGGAGAGTAGAGGCCTGTGGGACAGCTAGCCTGCCAGAGAGTAGAGGCCTGTGGGACAGCTAGCCTGGCAGAGAGTAGGAGAGTAGAGGCCTGTGGGACAGCTAGCCTGCCAGAGAGTAGAGGCCTGTGGGACAGCTAGCCTGCCAGAGAGTAGAGGCCTGTGGGACAGCTAGCCTGCCAGAGAGTAGGAGAGTAGAGGCCTGTGGGACAGCTAGCCTGCCAGAGAGTAGGAGAGTAGAGGCCTGTGGGACAGCTAGCCTGGCAGAGATTAGGAGAGTAGAGGCCTGTAGGACAGCTAGCCTGGCAGAGAGTAGGAGAGTAGAGGCCTGTAGGACAGCTAGCCTGGCAGAGATTAGGAGAGTAGAGGCCTGTAGGACAGCTAGCCTGGCAGAGATTAGGAGAGTAGAGGCCTGTAGGACAGCTAGCCTGGCAGAGATTAGGAGAGTAGAGGCCTGTAGGACAGCTAGCCTGGCAGAGAGTAGGAGAGTAGAGGCCTGTGGGACAGCTAGCCTGGCAGAGAGTAAGGGAGGCTGGCGGACTGCAAAGGTAAATGACACAGAAACACACAGGCCAACAAGCTGCCCTGCCTAAAGCAACAACGACAACAACAACAACGAGAGGTAAACATGACGACACATTTCTAACCAATCCCCACGCCAACAAAATGGCGCTTGACAGAAGATTTGCGGCGTGACAGTCATAACGTTTTACCACTCCAGATATTGTCCCATGCAGGGTTCATGTGGATTCTGTGACAGTAAAGAGCTTCAGATGTAGTAGAGTTAGAAGATGCTAGCCTCTAGCCTTCTCCTGCTGCTCTGGAGCCAACAGGATACAGTTATCTGTGTCCCAAATGGTACCCTATTCCCTATATAGTACACTTCTTTTGACCAGGGCCCATAGAGCTCTAGTCAAATGTATGGCACTATAGGGAATAGGTTGCCATTTCAGACTCATCTTAGGTTAGTTCCCATAGTCCTTACAGTAGCTGTTGGAGCCCGTAGAGCCTATAGAGAGTGTTGAGCATAATAGAGCCTGAATAACTAGGGATCACAGAGAAAACAGCAGTGGAGAGCATGACACATCTATCTGTTCCTCTCAGCCCCATGGCCAGTGTGGAGGGAGGAAGTGTTCCTCTGCTCACCACACACAGTGACAGGCAGACAGCATGTTTGCCAGCCTCCTCTGGGTCCAGGTGACCATAAAGAAGCTGAGAAGTCAAGGATGGTGTAGGGGGGGTGACACTCACAGGGAGACAGAGTCACAGGGAGGTGGGAGCTGGGAGGCACTGTCTGCAGGGCTAGTTTGGAATGTAGATTCGTCGCTTAAGGGTTGTTTGGAGTCACAGTGTGTTAATCTGTGAAGGCAGCCCTTTCCCTCCTCCTACGTTGGCTTCATCCCAAATAGCACCCTATATAGTGCACTATTTCGACAAGAGTCCTATGGGCCCTGGACAAAAGTAGTGCACTATATAAGGAATAGGGTGCCATTTGGGACGAAGCCCTTCTTTCTGCTGACACTCTCTGGAGAAAGTTAGCAACATAGCAACATAAGGCAACATGGGGAACTAAAAGGCTGTTGTTAACCCAATCATAGACAGTTCATGTCTTGGCATAGCAGAGGGGAAACAATGGTGAGGTTAACCTGTTTGGGCTGCACGCTGAATATTGAAAAAACTGGAAAATGTGTGCACATTTTCAAACGGCCTCCTAAGAAACTTTTTATTTTCCAATATGCATATATTTACTACTGTTGGATAGATAACAGTCTGTAGTTTCTAAAAAGGTTTGAATTGTTTCTCTAAGTCGAACAGAAATATTTTTACAGCCATTTTCCCAGCCGAATTGAGTTTCCCAAAATGCGATGTGTCTCTTTAAGACCTTCTCTATAAAAGGCCATTTGACTTATGACCATAGGGACACGTCAGAGGCGTTCGCCAGACTGTAATGCGGAAGTGAGAATTGGAAGGAGTCGAATATCTCTTCCCTGGACTGAATAACAGAACTTCTTGTGAGACCTGCGCAGTTAAAATAAAAATCCGGGCGCGAAGGATAATTTGATCTCGGCTTCTGGAACAAGGTAGATAACGTTGAATATGATGCCTGACTACGATATTATTTGCTACATGTCACAAAATCATCCTAAAGTGTGTTTTTTCAATATACTTTAATTATATTATTGCAATTTATTCTGGACTTTAGATGTGAAACGACGGAAGAATTTTTTGAAGAAACGCTTTCTGGCGCAGCAATGCTACCGTGCTAGCTAACCAAAGAGGGAAATCATTCGTTCTGGAACCCAACTAAAGACTCTACTGGACATTGGACCCCGTTACAACATTCTGATGGAGTACCAAGAAAGATAAGACCCAATTTGGGATGCTTTTTCATATATATGTCGAACTGTTGAATGCTAACTCTGCTAACTATGCTAGGCTAGCGCTTGACTAGAATCAATGCTGCCTTATGCTAGCTTATGATGTTAGCTAATATAACGATATATTGTGTTTTCGCTGTAAAACACTTCAAAAATCGGAAATGTTGTCTGTATTCACAAGATATCTGTCTTTCATTAGTTATCCACCATATGTTTTTCTGAAATGTTTTATGAGGTGTAATTAGTAGCCGACGTTGGTGTATGTATTTTCTCTGGCTACTCCCGGCTGGATTCAGACTGTAGCTATGTATTAGCATTTTTGGGTAGCATCAATGTAAAACTGATTTATAGCTAAAATATGCACTTTTTATGAACAAAACATAGATTTATTGTGTAACATGTTATATGACTGTCATCTGAGGTCGTTTTTTCTGGGCTCTTTAGGTTGGTTTTAGTTTATTTCGGTTGGTTGTGCATGCTACTTCAATCATAATTCATACTTCATAATCATAATTCATACGTGTCTGTCCACTTTTGTATTTGGTGGTGAGCTAACATAAATATATGTGGTGTTTTCTCTGTAAAACATTTAAAAAATCGGACATGTTGGCTGGATTGACAAGATGTTTATCTTTCAAATGCTGTATTGGACTTGTTAATGTGTAAAAGTTAAATATTTTTAAAAAATAGATTTTGAATTTCGCGCTCTGCAGGGGTGTCATTTTCGGTCCGAGGTCGGGCTTGCACCCCAAACAGGTTAAACTTGACTACGAGTCTTGCCAGACGGAAGCAGGTTTGAAAAATAGGCCCAGAGGGGTATACTACAAAGCAGGATTAGTGAGATAGCCAGATACACAACCATCAATAACTATTGATTTTCTGGTTCATTAAGAAAGTGAAACTTATATACAGTGCATTCGGAAAGTATTCAGACCCCTTGAGTTTTTCCCCAAAAAATGTAAGTTACAGCCTTATTCTAAAATGGATTAAGTTGTTTTATTCCCTCATCAATCTACAGACAATACCCTTCATTGTAATGACAAAACAAACACAGGTCTTTAGAAATTGTTGCAAATTGATAATAAAAAACAAACTGAAATATCACATTTACATACATATTCAGACCCTTTACTCAGTACTTTGTTGAAGCACCTTTGGCAGCGATTACAGCCTTGAGTCTTATTGGGTATGACGCTACAAGCTTGGCACACCAGTATTTGGGGAGTTTCTCCCATCCCCTCAAGCTCTGTCGGATTGGATGGGGAGCATCGCTGCACAGCTATTTTCAGGTCTCTCCAGAGAAATTAGATCGGGTTCAAGTCCGGACTCTGGCTGGGCCACTCAAGGACATTCAGACACTTGTCCCGAAGCCACTCCTGCGTTGTCTTGGCTGTGTGCCTTGGGTCATTGTCCTTTTGGAAGGTGAACCTTCGCACCAGTCTGAGGTCCTGAGCGCTCTGGAGAAGGTTTTCATCAAGGATCTCTCTGTACTTTGCTCCGTTCAGCTTTCCCTTGATCCTGATTTGTCTCCTTGTCCCTGCCGCTGAAAAACATCCTCACAGCATGATGCTGCCACCACCATGCTTCACTGTAGGGATGGTGCCAAGTTTCCTCCAGACGTGACACTTGGCATTCAGACCAAAGAGTTCAATCTTTGTTTTATCAGACCAGAGAGTCTTGTTTCTCATGGTCTGAATCCTTTAGGTGCCTTTTGGCAAACTCCAAGTGGGCTGTCATGTGCCTTTTACTGAGGAGTGGCTTCCATCTGGCCACTCTACCATAAAGGCCTGACTGGTGGAGTGCTGCAGAGATGGTTGTCCATCTGGAAGGTTTTCCCATCTCCTCAGAGGAAATCTGGAGCTCTTTAGAGTGGGCACCTCCCTAACTAAGGCCCTTCTCCCCTGATTGCTCAGTTTGGTGGGGCGGAAAGCTCTAGGAAGATTTTTGGTAGTTCCAAACTTTTTCCATTTAAGAATTATGGAGGCCACTGTGTTCTTGGGTACCTTCAATGCTGCATAATGTTTTGGTACCCTTCCCAAGATCTGTGCCTCGACACAATCCTATCTCGGAGCTCTACAGACAATTCCTTCGACCTCATGGCTTGGTGTCTGCTCTGACATGCACTGTCAACTGTGGGACCTTATATAGACAGGTGTGTGCCTTTCCAAATTATGTCCAATCAATTGAATTCACCACAGGTGGACTCCAGTCAAGTTGTAGAAACATCTCGAGGATAATCAATGGAAACAGGATGCACCTGAGCTCAATTTCGAGTCTCATAGCAAAGGGTCTGAATACTTATGTAAATAAGGTATTTATGTTTTTTATGTTTTATAAATTTGCAAAATGTTCTGAACCTGTTTTCGCTTTGTCATTATGGGGTATTGTGTGTAGATTGATGAAGAAAACAATATATTCAACTAATTTTAGAATAAGACTAACGTAACAAAATGTGGAAAAATTCAAAGGGTCTGAATACTTCCCGACTGCACTGTATGTGTTTTTGGTTGTTGAGTCAATTAAAGATTGCCCATTTCAAGTTTATCTTTCCATAAAATAAAAAGTTATTTCACAATATTTTAGTTAGCTGGCTGACGCATTGATCTTACTCTGCAGTATACCCCTCTGGTCTGCCAGGTTGGATAATCTATTGTGCTGTTGTTTTCTTCTGGTGGCTGTGTAACGTTAGTGTGAGGTTTCTGTGACGTCTGTCTAGTAAAGGACTGCTAGATGCGTGACGTGCTTGTTGTTCACAGTGATTATCGCTCTGTCAGTTTAAGCGATATAGATCCATTTCACTTCCCTGAGGCTCAAACACTCAGCTCTCTCTGGCGTTACCTTACTGACTGGCTTACAAACTCACACAGTCAACGTCAACTAAATGACACTGCAATTTGTATGGAAGCAGTATGGAAAATCCAACCAGGTTTAAATCCACTCACCTGCAGAGAGGATCCACCAGGTCGTTGTCCAGAAAGTCATGGTCTTTCTTCACAGGAGAGATGTCGATGGGGAACTGAGAGTCTGAGGAGGAGGAAACAGATTAAAGATACAACTTTAAATAGTTCAGTCCATTTCTCCTCTCAGTAGTTATCTAGCTCCTTAATAGGGCAGCAGGCTGGACACGTGGCAGATCCCAACCAGCTTCACTTTTTAACTCAGGAAGATAAACGGAACAGCCATGAGAAGGAAAGCACATTGTTTCCAGAGACCTATCCAGGAGAGAGAGAGAGAGATGGTAATGAAGAGAGACAGGGCTTGCCCAAATAACGGCGCTGAGACATTGAGCAGTAGCAGCAGCATTACGTCTGTCTCTGGGTATTGGCCTCCTGCTATGTAACACGCCATCTGCGTCCCAATTGGCACCTTATTGCCTACATAGTGCACTACTTTTGACCAGAGCCCATAGTCCGCTATGTAGGGAATAGGGTGCCATTTGGGACGCAGTCACAGATTCACTTCAGACCCTCAATATTACATCCTACGGCATTCATGTGGTATCATTAACTGTTTTATGAAAAGCAACGCAGCATGGTCTGTCACATAAGGAGAAACACAGATATCAAAATACACTCAGACAGATCTGGGTCGGGGGAGCCGCAGCCGGCAGGAATTGTTAAATGTTTTCAAAATGTACTTACTTTATGCTCAATCTTCAAGTCTACTCATCAGTGTCTACCTCAATACAACAGTTTCACATGAATTGGGCTCCTGAGTGGCGCAGCGGTCTTAGGCATCTCAGTGCTAGAGTCGTCACTACAGACACCCTGGTTCGAATTCAGGCTGTATCACAACTGGCTGAGATTGGGTGGCGCACACTTGGCCCAGAGTCGTCCGAGTTTGGCCGGTGTAGGCCGTCATTGTAAATAAGAATTTGTTCTTAACTGACTTGCCTAGTTAAATAAAGATAAAATAAAATACATTTGAAACACTACAGTCTTGGTAACCATTGTTTCCTTTACTGAGCAGGCTGTATGGAGCTGAATAGAGGGGGACATAATGTGGATAGCAGTGGAGAGATTGTAGCTGCGGCTTTCCATGCACATGCAGCCACACGTACGCACATACACACACACTCAGTGTGTCTCCTTTACAACAGGCTACAATCCCTGTCACCAAGAGATTCATGACACCCTCTCACTTCAAAAGATCTGGAGCCCCGAGGGTGCTGGGAAGAAGAAGGGGAGGAGGGGTGAGAAGGAAGGGAGGAGGGGAGCAGGGGTGAGGAGGAGAGGGTAGTAGGGGTGAGGAGAGCTGGCTGCTTCTAAACCATGATGATAAAACTTTTTCCCATGACCTCTTTGTTTTAGTGTGCTGGACATGTTTGGGTAGTAACTCTAGCCAGGAACTATCCAGACCAAAGCCCAACTGAGTCTTTCTCTTTCTCTCTTTCTGCAGTCCCCCCTGTCGCTCTGTCACTTTTCTCTCTCCTCCCTCCCTCCCTGGGTGAGTTGAAAGAAGCTGTAGACCTGAGAATCCTGAGGACAGCTGTGCAAATTAAACTGCCAGAGGAAAGGACATGAGAAGAGAGGACATGAGAGGAGGGGAGAGGACATGAAAGGAGAGGACATAAGAGGAGAGAAGAGGATAGGCCATGAGAGGAGAGGACATAAGAGAGGAGAAGACATGAGAGGAGAGGAGAGGACATGAGAGGAGAGGAGAGGACATGAGAGGAGAGGACATGAGAGGAGAGGACATGAGAGGATAGGAGGGGAGAGGACCTGAGATGATAGGACATGAGAGGAGTGGAGAGGAGAGGACATGAGAAGAGAGGACATGAGAAGAGAGGACATAAGAGGAGAGGACATAAGAGGAGAGGAGAGGACATGAGAGGAGAGGACATAAGAGGAGAGGAGAAGATGTGAGAGGAGAGGAGAGGACATGATAGGAGAGGACATGAGAGGAGAACATAATATGAGAGGACATGAGAGGAGAGGACTTAAGAGCAGAGGAGAGGACATAAGAGGAGAGGACATGAGAGGAGAGGACATAAGAGGAGAGGACATAAGAGGAGAGGACATGAGAGGAGGACATGATAGGAGAGAACATGAGAGGAGAGGACATTTGAGGAGAGGAGAGGACAGGACATAAGAGGAAAGGACATGAGAGGAGAGGAGGAGACATGAGAGGAGAGGAGAGGAGAGGAGAGGAGAGGAGAGGAGAGGAGAGGAGAGGAGGACATGAGAGGAGGGGAGAGGACATGAGAGGATATGAGAGGACATGAGAGGAGAGGACATGAGAGTGTATGAGAGGACATGAGAGGACATGAGAGGATAGGACATGAGAGTGAAGGAGAGGACATGAGAGGAGAGGACATAAGAGGAGAGGACATGAGAGGAGAGGACATGAGAGGAGAGGACATGAGAGGATAGGAGGTGAGAGGACCTGAGATGATAGGACATGAGAGGAGTGGAGAGGAGAGGACATGAGAAGAGAGGACATAAGAGGAGAGGAGAGGACATAGGAGGAGAGGAGAAAATGTGAGAGGAGAGGACATGAGAGAAGAACATAATAGGAGAGGACATGAGAGAAGAGGACTTAAGGAGAGGAGAGGACATAAGAGGAGAGGACATGAGAAGAGAGGACATGAGAGGAGAGGACATAAGAGGAGAGGACATAAGAGGAAAGGACATGGGAGGAGAGGAGGAGACATGAGAGGAGAGGAGAGGAGAGGAGAGGAGTGGAGAGGAGAGGAGAGGAGAGGAGAGGAGAGGAGAGGAGAGGAGGAGACATGAGAGGAGAGGAGAAGAGGGGGAGGACATGAGAGGAGGACATGAGAGGAGAGTACATAAGAGAAGAGGACATAAGAGGAGAGGACATGATAGGAGAGGACATTAGAGGCGAGGACATTGAGGAGGGGACATGAGAGGAAGACATGATAGGAGAGGACATGAGAGGAGATGACATAAGAGGAGAGGAGAGGACATGAGAGGAGATGAGAGGACATGAAAGGAGAGGACATGAGAGGAGAGGACATGAGAGTGTATGAGAGGACATGAGAGGAGAGGACATGAGAGGAGAGGACATGAGAGGATAGGACATGAGAGTGTAGGAGAGGACATGAGAGGAGAGGACATGAGAGTGTAGGACAGGACATGAGAGGAGAGGATAGGACATGAGAGGAGGACATGAGAGTGTATGAGAGGACATGAGAGGAGAGGACATGAGAGGATAGGACATGAGAGTGTAGGAGAGGACATGAGAGGAGAGGACATGAGAGTGTAGGACAGGACATGAGAGGAGAGGATAGGACATGAGAGGAGGACATGAGAGGGTAGGAGAGGAATGGACAGGACACGACATGGGACAGGGTTGGGTTGGGTAGTGCTGGGCAGTGTAAGAGGAAGCCTGACTGTGCCAGATTATTCACTCCTCATATAGAAACTCATTGCTGACAGGTGTATGAAATCGAGCATACAGCCATGCAATCTTCATAAACAAATATTGGCAATAGAATGGCCTTACTGAAGAGCTCAGTGACGTTCAATGTGGCACCAGCATAGGATGCATCCTTTCCAACAAGTCAGTTCTTCACATTTCTGCCCTGCTAGAGCTGCCCGGTCAACTATAAGTGCTGTTATTGTGATGTGGAAATGTCTTGGAGCAACAACGACTCAGCCACGAAGTGGTAGGCCTCACAAGCTCACAGAACGGGACCACCGAGTGCTGAAGCGTGTAGTGTGTTAGAATCATCTGTCCTCGGTTCCATAACTCACTACCGAGTTCCAAAATGCCTCTGGAAGCAACGTCAGCACAATAGCTCGAATGTTTCAACTGTAAATAGTTCCATCTGTAAAGTTTGGTGGAGGAATAATGGCCTGGGGCTGTTTTTAATGGTTCGGGCTAGGCCCCTTAGTTCCAGTGAAGGGAAATCTTAATGCTACAGCATACAATGGCATTCTAGACAAGAATGTATTACCTTCAAAGAGCTGAGCGTATTGGGGGAATCCTGCCGCTCGTAGCCAATCACACGCCTCCTTCGCCTCGAGTTCTGAAACAGAGCAAGAAAACATTTCTTGTCAGTCAGAGTAACAACAATAAACAGTATGTCCAACACGGAGTGGTGGGTAGGGGGTATTCACTGTATTCACTGTTTCACTTTTATGTTTTATCAATTATGGGAAGAAAATCCATCCATTTGTCCAAATGTTTTTTGTCAACAACAACATAAATACAGCCTGTCAAATGCCTTTATGATGACTATAAGCAACCAGCAGCACTCACCATGGAAGGCTGTTCTCTTGGAAGAACAAAAAACAGAAACAGAGTTGAGATTGAAACCATGAAGCTGTTAGATAGTATGTAAGTTAAGTACTTCACTGTACTGTATGTAACAATAAAACTTGAACTAGTACTAAGGTGATAGATAGTTGGTCCCTCGGGTAGACCGACATAAAACCCTGTGACTATCTGAGGTCTGGTCTCTAATCTTCTAACTTATCCAGCTTGGATTTGAGCTCTATAACCTGAACACAGAGCCCAAAGAAGGGGGAAATAAATACAAGTCAGGATCCACTGCTGGACAGCAGAGGGATCAGCACAGGAAGACATGGGATATGTATTTCTAGAACTGCACCTTTAAAGTCATATCTATCATTTTTATTGTCTCAACACTGCATTTTTGTTGTGTCTATTTTTTATCTGCGTTTTACAAAAGATTAGACTTCTCAAACAGAAGAAATCTACAAATCATGCTAAATATAGATATCATAGCAAAGCAAAGCCAGCAGATCAAACTGTCCTGGACTGGCAGTCTTATGTTCACTAGATACACTATACAAAAGTATGTGGACACCCCTTCAAATTAGTAGGTTCGGCTATTTCAGCCATACCCGTTGATGACAGGTGTATAAAATGGAGCACACAGCCATGCAATCTCCATAAACGATGACCTTACTAAAGAGCTCAGTGACTTTCCATCTGGCACCGTTATAGGATGCTTCCTTTCCAACAAGTCAGTTCATCAGATTTCTGCCCTACTAGAGCTGCCCCAGTCAACTGTAAGTGCTGTTATTGTGAAGTGGAAATGTATTGGAGCAACAACGGCTCAGCCACAAAGTGGTAGGCCACACAAGCTCACAACCGAACTCCTCTAAAAATTGTCTGTCCTCAGTTGCAACACTCTGAGTTCCAAACTGCCTCTGGAAGCAACATCAGCACAAGACCTGTTCATTGGGAGCTTCAGGAAATGGGTTTCCATGGCCGAGCAGCTGCACACAAGCATAAGAACACCATAAGCAATGCCAAGTGTTGGCTGGAGTGGTGTAAAACGCGCCACTATTGGACTCTGGAGCAGTGGAAAGGCGTTCTCTGGAGTGATGAATCACGCTTCACCATCTGGCAGTCCGACGGACTAATCTGGGTTTGGTGTATGCCAGGAGAACAGTTGTTGCAGGAGGAATAATGGTCTGAGGATGTTTTTCATGGTTCAGGCCAGATAGTTCCAGTAAAGGGAAATCTTAACGTTACAGCATACAATGATTCTGTGCTTCCAACTTGGTGACAACAGTTTGGGGAAGGCCCTTTCCTTTTTCAGCATGACAATGCCCCCGTGCACAAAGCAAGGTCCATACAGAATGATTTGTTGAGATCGGTGCGGGAGAACTTGACTGGCCTGCACAGACTCCATCAAACATGTTTGGGATGAATTGGAACGCCGATCGCGAGCCAGGCCTAATCGCCCAACATCAGTGCCCAACCTCACTTATGCACTAATGTGGCTGAATTGGAAGAAAGTCCCTGCAGCAATGTTCCATCATCTAGTGCAAAGCCTTCCCAAAAGAGTGGAGGCTGTTATAGCAGCAAATGGGGGAGCAACTCCATATTAATGCCCATGATTTTGGAATGAGATGTTGGACGAGCAGGTGTCCACATACTTTTGGTCCTGTAGTGCATATGGTGGTCAGCACAATAATCAAAGGGACTGGGGCTGCAACACAACCTGAATGTAAGTGTCCAGGCAGCCTCCTGACAGAGCAGCTGTTCTGTCCTAACCCTAACCCTGTCCCCTACAGGTGACACCAAGCGGTGACCCCTGTGGTGGGATCATGACCTGACCCTGCTGACACCTGAGGGGTGACATCCCCTCTCTGGTTCCGAGCTCCTGGCCCACATGAAAAGAAGCAGACAGACCTCTCTCGCCTAACTAACAGAACAGACCCCTCTCCTCTCTCACTCTCTCCTCTCTCACTCATTCTCACTCTATCACTCCTCAACTTACACACCAGACCCCTCTCACTCCTCAGCCAACACACCACTCTCACTACAAAATCAATAGGTTACTAGAAGATGATCTAGTAAAATTCAAAAACACTTTCCAATTATTTTCCATCTACTATGAACAAAAATATTCTCAACTACCCGGGCCTGGCACTACAGACATAGGCAGTCCAGATTTGATATGGAAGTCTGTTTAGATCCCAAACCTGTCCTCCTGTTCCAATATGATCCCAACTCCACAGTGAAGCTGCTACAATAGTATTGTGCAGTGAAGCAGTATACTCCAGGCACGTTGGTGTGTAGACTGACTAGATCACAGCTAGTGTTATTAATATCACAGTAGATCAACACAATGGGAACATCCTTCCGTCCATATCCATCGACAGTCACCTCAACAATATGTCTGGGGTAGATAAAGAGGACAGAGGACCACTCCACTCCAAACAGGTATCACAGCATGTTCTTTTTTATTTTACCCTTATTTTACCAGGTAAGTTGACTGAGAACATGTTCTCATTTACAACATCAACCTGGGGAATATTTACAGGGGAGAGGGGGGAAAAATCATCCAATTGTAAACTGGGGATGATTAGGTGGCCATGATGATACAGTATGAAGACCAGATTGGGAATTTAGCCAGGACACCAGGGTTAACTCTTACGATAAGCGCCATGGGATCTTTAGTGACCACAGAGAGTCAGGACACCCGTTTAACACCCCATCCAAAAGACAGCACCCTACACAGGGCAATGTCCCCAATCACTGCCATGGGTCATTGGGATATTTAAATGTTTTTAGACGAGAGGAAAGGGTGCCTCCTACTGGCCCTCCAACACCACTTCCAGCAGCATCTGATATCCCATCGAGGGACTGACCAGGACCAACCCTGCTTAGCATCAGAAGCAAGCCAGCAGTGTGATGCAGGGTGGTATGCTGCTGGCATGGCATGGTATGTCTGTTCCCGCCCCTGTCTGTGTCTGACGCTCTGTGACGCACTAGTTGTTTATCACAGTTCATCCCACCTGGGTCTCCATACAGAACTGTCTGTGACAGAGATAACCTTTCACTGTAACTTCATCTGTCCTGTCTGTACCACACCTTTCTCCAAACCCTGCTCTGTGGCTATACTATACCCCACTCCTCTCTCAAACACCGTGACCATCTGCTTTGTGACTCACCTGTGTTGTGACTAACCTGTGTTATTACAGCGCTGTGTCTACATGTCAATGACAGGTGACTTTGGTCCGCAGACCGACAGGTCAGACCACCAACTGAATAAATATTAACAGTTCCCAGAGGGAGAGTGTGTGTACCAAATGTCACCCTATTCCCTATATAGTGCAACACTTTTGAGCAGAGCTCTATGAGCCCATATGGATCTGGTCAAAAGTAGTGGACTATAAAGGGTTTAGGGTACCATTTGGAATGCAGACAGAATGTCCCTGGATGACAACGTCCATGTTAACCTCTACATTCACGACAGATCACTGTTCACTCCAATGGCCTCCATAACAGGATCACATCACAGGTTGAGTCCACCTGAGAAATCTCCCAGCAGCAAAGATAACTGACACTAAGCTGGCCAACTAGACAGTTCTTAGTGGAACAAAGGATCAGCGTGCTCAACTCGATCTTCGTACAGGTCTTTGAGTGCAGTGTTGTAAGGACACATGATAGAAAAGGAAAACCTCCAGTCACTGTCACTAGTCTTAAGATAGCAGCATCAGAGGTCACAGAAGTGAAATAACGAAGACTTTCTGTGAGTTTAGGTCTTCCTGTCTCTTCTGACTAGCCTGTCCTGCCAGTTGTATATTGTATTGAGTACAGTAGAGTTCAGGTCTTCCTCTCTCTTCTGACTAGCCTGTCCTGCCAGTTGGACATTGTATTGAGTACAGTAGAGTTCAGGTCTTCCTGTCTCTTCTGACTAGCCTGTCCTGCCAGTTGGACATTGTATTGAGTACAGTAGAGTTCAGGTCTTCCTGTCTCTTCTGACTAGCCTGTCCTGCCAGTTGGACATTGTATTGAGTACAGTAGAGTTCAGGTCTTCCTCTCTCTTCTGACTAGCCTGTCCTGCCAGTTGTATATTGTATTGAGTACAGTAGAGTTCAGGTCTTCCTCTCTCTTCCGACTAGCCTGTCCTGCCAGTTAGACATTGTATTGAGTACAGTAGAGTTCAGGTCTTCCTCTCTCTTCTGACTAGCCTGTCCTGCCAGTTGGACATTGTATTGAGTACAGTAGAGTTCAGGTCTTCCTCTCTCTTCAGACTAGCCTGTCCTGCCAGTTGGACATTGTATTGACTACAGTAGAGTTCAGGTCTTCCTCTCTCTTCTGACTAGCCTGTCCTGCCAGTTGGACATTGTATTGAGTACAGTAGAGTTCAGGTCTTCCTCTCTCTTCAGACTAGCCTGTCCTGCCAGTTGGCCATTGTATTGACTACAGTAGAGTTCAGGTCTTCCTCTCTCTTCTGACTAGCCTGTCCTGCCAGTTGTATATTGTATTGAGTACAGTAGAGTTCAGGTCTTCCTCTCTCTTCTGACTAGCCTGTCCTGCCAGTTGGACATTTTATTGACTACAGTAGAGTTCAGGTCTTCCTCTCTCTTCTGACTAGCCTGTCCTGCCAGTTGGACATTGTATTGAGTACAGTAGAGTTCAGGTCTTCCTCTCTCTTCAGACTAGCCTGTCCTGCCAGTTGGACATTGTATTGAGTACAGTAGAGTTCAGGTCTTCCTCTCTCTTCTGACTAGCCTGTCCTGCCAGTTGTATATTGTATTGAGTACAGTAGAGTTCAGGTCTTCCTCTCTCTTCTGACTAGCCTGTCCTGCCAGTTGGACATTGTATTGAGTACAGTAGAGCCATATTGTTCTACTGCACCACATGGTGAGAGTGCCTCCAGCTCCATTCTGTGTCCCACAGCTGGAGGTGGGACTGTTGGGAACAGAACAGGGAATACGATCTGGGAATTCCACAATCGCGAGACATTCTGTTCCTCCTGACGTTCCAACGTCCCTTTCCTTTCCTCCATGGAGAAACGGCTGGACTACATCCCAAATAGCACCCTATTGCCTGTAAGTGCAATACTTTTGACCAGGACCCATGAAAAGTAGGGCACTATATAGGAAATAGTGTGCCATTTGAGACGTATTCCAGGTCTGGCAGCGAGCCAGGACGAGAACTGCCTGTTACTACACAACCATGGCTGTAAAACTGTGTACAGTGTAATCATGTTATTGTGTACAGTGTAATGTTGCATTGTCACAATGACATGAAACCCAGCACGGTGGAGGGACAAAGGTCCGGAAGGTCACCAGAAGTAGGTGTGTTACTAAGGTGTGTGTGTGTGGCCGACCAACCTATCCCTACAGGGGATGCTCCTTCCTCTTCTTGCGCAACAAGATTCCCTTTAGAGGAACATTCCCTGGTAGTGTGCCAAATGTCATCCTATTCCCTAATAATATAGTGCACTACTTTTGACCAGGGTTCATAGGGATGCAGACTTGGAGAGTGGCTGGTGGAGGGTTGAGCTGACCCTGCTAGTACAAGCCCTAATCATTACCCTAACCCTGCCTGCCTGGTTGGCTGCCAACAACATGACAGAGATGCATGACAGAGTCCGGAATGATACAAGCGGTTAACACAGCTAACTGGTTATACTGTTAAGTGTAGATCAACACCTCTACAACATTATCTAATGAAACATGCCCTTGTAAAAAAATCACTACACTAGACTTGTCTACATTCTAAAGAAATAAGAGTAACGCTTGAGAGACAAATGCTCCCTGTATTAGTCCAATATAATAGAAAATCCTAAATATTCTCAACTATGTGATTACCAGACTGTAAGAAACAGATGGTGGTTTACTCACTGGTTATCTTCATCATACAGTCATTATGATGTGGTTCTACAGATGTTCTACAGACGTATTAGTTCTCCTCTTCCCACACATCAGTAAGTAACGTTAGATTCCAGCTCTCTAGTGCCACGACCTGCTGCTGAGAGATACTGATCTCTACTGATCCCTTTCACATCCAAACATCCCTGTTTCTCTTTCTTTCTCAATCCCCTCTCCTTTTCTCATTCTCTCTCTCTCCCTTTTTCTCTCTCTCTTTCCATCTACCCTCAAACCGCCATGTGGCCACCCTATGATCTCTCTCCAGCTCCACCCCTTTCTGCTGTTCCTTGTAGCCTCTATCCCTCCTCTACCCCTCCTCCATCCCCTCCTCTATCCCTCCCCTTCTCAATCCCACCTCTACCCCTCTTATATCACTCCTCTACCCTCCCCTCCTGTACCACTCCCCTCCTCTATCCCTACCCCTCCCCTACCCCTCCTCTATCCCTCCTCTACCCCTCCCCTCCTCTATCCCTACCCTTCTCAATCCCACCTCTACCCCTCCTATATCACTCCTCTACCCTCCCCTCCTGTACCACTCCCCTCCTCTATCCCTACCCCTCCTCTATCCCTACCCCTCCCCTACCCCTCCTCTATCCCTCCTCTACCCCTCCCCTTCTCAATCCCACCTCTACCCCTCCTATATCACTCCTCTACCCTCCCCTCCTGTACCACTCCCCTCCTCTATCCCTACCCCTCCCCTACCCCTCCTCTACCTCTACCCTCATCTACCCTCCTCTACCCCTCCCCTACCCCTCCTCTACCCCTCCCCTACCCCTCCTCTATCCCTCCTCTACCACTCCTCTACCCCTCCTCTACCCTCCTCTACCCCTCCCCTACCTCTCCTCTACCCTCCTCTTCCCTCCCCTACCCCTCCTCTACCCCTCCTCTATCCCTCCCCTACCTCTCCTCTACCCTCCTCTACCACTCCCCTCCTCTATCCCTCCCCTACCCCTCCTCTATCCCTCCTCTACTGCACCCCTCCTCTATCCATCCTCTACCCCACCTCTACCCCTCCTCTATCTGACCTCTACCACTCCCCTCCTCTATCCCTCCTCTAACACTCCCCTCCTCTACCCAACCTCTACCCCTCCTCTATCCGACCTCTACCCAACCTCTACCCCTCCCCTACCCCATCCCAACCTCTACCCCTACCCTAACCCTCCTCTACCCCTCCCCTACCCCTCCCCTACCTCTCCTCTACCCCTCCCCTACCTCTACCCCTCCCCTACCTCTCCTCTATCCCTACCCTACCCCCCGGTACCCACCTACCCAGCTCTGCCCACTACATCTCTCAGCACATTTTTGGCAGAGAACATCATGCCAGGAGCCAAGCAACAGGAGCTGTGCGTACCAATGCCTGTGTGCAATGTGGGACTTTTCTCTCCAAAGACGTAATCCCAATGAAACCTCATCACTACAATCAAATGCTACATAAAAAAAGAGTATAGTTTGGATCCGTGGCTTGAGAATCCTTTACTCATCCCAGAACTCCTTCCATCTCCCCCCACTACCACCTCCTCCCTGTCACACAGCCAGAGAGCTGGACATAGTTAGCTATAGAGGGGGGAGTAAGGGAGGAGGAGGGAAGTGGAGGGAGAGGGAGGACGGGGTGGAGGGGGAGTTTCTTGATCCAGATGTTTTTCCAGCAAATCGACGGAACGGAAAAGCGTGGGCAGCTAAAGTGGGGAAAACCAAAGCATGACATAAAACCATGACATAAACCGTCAACAATCAGCAGCCATGAATCATACTTAGATCCTCAGAAAGCATCCCAAATGATACCCTACTCCCTATTTAGTGCATGAGAGAGAGAGAAAGAGAAAGAAAGAAAGAAAGAAAAAGAAAGAATGGATAGAGACAGTGAGCGAGAGCTGTGAAAACAATAGTTTAGTGCACTACTCCCCTGCTGTCTGTCTGACTGCCCTGGGGAAGGATTCAGGAGGGACAGCAGCCTGTTCACAAACAGACTACTGCTGCACACAATTATGATCACACTACCTTAGAATAACACCAGAAACACCTACTCAGTGATCACACTAGCTTACATTAACAGCCTGAGGCAGACAGACAGGCAGGAGGAAACAATATGCCCCTTCTAGACAACCACAACCACCACCTCAGATGTCTCATGTCTGAAACAAGCCTACATTTCCTCCTGTCTCTGTCTAACATTTCCTTGTCTAACAGAGTTCAATTGTGCATGGACAATAGGAAGAGCTAATTGAGGCTTAAATAATTGTCTATAAATAGTAGTCTGTAGCCTCAATGGAGAGACCCTAAGTGACTGGTTGTACGTAGGTAGTTGTTGCATAGAGCCAGGAATAGGCAGTAATAGGTCCAGTGAGGGCCTAGCAGAGTGCTGGCGAGGCAGTAGATGGATTATTAATATAGCCTAGCCCCAGGTTCTGTTGGTACACCTTACCCTCTCCATACCCCCTACCCCCTTCCAAGCGCTGGCTTCAGGCTCAGCCCCCAAGTCACTCTGCCAGTATCGTGGGAACAATGTGGGTCTATTTTTCCGTTTCAGGTTTTAATTAACATCCCCCATGTCTCCATCATGGTCCTCTTGCCACCCTCAGGGCTACATCCTAATACCTCTCCACCACCACTACATACAATACCCACTCATGACCCCATACCACAGCCCATACTTCAATACTTTCTACCAGGAGGGTTGTGATAGGGGCGGCGGCAGGTAGCCTAGCGGTTAGAGCGTTCGGTCAGTAACTGAAAGGTTGCTGGATTGAACCCACAGCTGACAAGGTAAAAATATGTTGTTCTGTCCCTGAGCAAGGCACTTAACCCACTGTTCCTCGGGCGCCGAAGACATGGATGTCGATTAAGGCAGCCCCCCTCACCTCTCTGATTCAGAGGGGTTGGGTTAAATGCGGAAGACACATTTCAGTTGAAGGCATTCAGTTGTACAACTGAATAGGTACCCCCTTTCCTTTCTTTTCCACACACTCCCTAATCTACCCAAGGGAGAGAGCGAGAGTGGGAGTGTGTGTGAGAGAGAGAGAGAGAGAGAGAGAGAGAGAGAGAGAGAGAGTGGGAGTGTGTGAGAGAGAGAGAGTGGGAGTGTGAGAGAGAGAGAGAGAGAGAGTGGGAGTGTGTGAGAGAGAGAGGGAGAGAGTGGGAGTGGGAGAATGCCTTCACAATGGTGAATCACTAAAACAATACGGAAACACACTAAGGAAAAATAAGGAACAGCACGTCAGAAATCAGCTCAATGTAATTGAAGAATCCATAGAATCTAACCACTTCTGGGGAAAATTGGAAAACTCTAAACAAACAACACAAAGAGTTATCTATCCAAAACGAAGATGTATGGATAAACCACTTCAATTTTTTGGGCTCTATAACAAAGAACAAACAGCAAAAAACATATACATTATCAAATACAAATCTTAAAATCAAATATTAAAGACTACCAGAACCCACTGGATTCTCCAATTACATTGAATACTACAGGACAACATATAAACCTTCCAACCCAAAAAGGCCTGTGGGGTTGATGGTATCCTAACTGAAATTATAAAATATACAGACCACGAATTCCAACTAGCAATACTTAAACATCATCCTCAGCTTTGGCATATTCCCCAATATTTGGAACCAAGGACTGATCACCCCAATCCACAAAAGTGGAGACAAATTTGACCCCAATAACTACCGTGGGATATGCGTCAACAGCAACCTTGGGGAAATCCTCTGCATTATCATTACCAGCAGACTCGTACATTTCCTCAGCAAAAACAATGTACAGAGCAAATGTGAAATTGGCTTTTTACCAAATGGCCAGAGGGCCTGCTAAACAAATTGATGGAAAGTGGTGTTGGGGAGAAACATACATTTTAAAATCAATGTAAACAAACAAATGTGCAGTTAAAATTGGCAAAAAACACATTTATTTCCACAGTGCCAGGGGGTGAAACAGGGATGCAGCTTAAGCCCCACCCTCTTCAACATATATATCAAGGAATTGGCAAGGGCACTAGAACAGTCTGCAGCATCTGGCCTCACCCTACTACAATCTGAAGTCAATTGTCTATTGTTTGCTGATGATCTGTGTCACGATGTCCGTAGTAATGATCGGACCAAGGTGCAGCGTACGTTGAGTTCCACATAATTTTGATGAAACTTAAGCAAATACAAAATCAAAATAAAGAACAAACGAACCGTGATGACAATGCAGTGCTAAACAGGCAACTACACAGAAACAATATCCCATAACCCACAGGTGGGAAAAATGCAACTTAAGTATGATCCCCAATTAGAGACAATGATTACCAGCTGCCTCTAATTGGGAATCATACACAAACACCAACATAGAAAAATAAACCTAGAACCCCACATAGAAATAATAAACTAGACTAAACACCCCTAGTCACACCCTGACCTACTATACCATAGAAAATACAGGCTTTCTATGGTCAGGACGTGACGATCTGGTGCTTCTGTCCCCAGAAGTAAATTTCAATAAGACACAAATAATGGTGTTCCAAAAAAGGTCCAGGTGCCAGGACCACTAATGCAAATTCCATCTAGACACCATTGCCCTAGAGCACACAAAAAACTATACATATCTCGGCCTAAACATCAGCGCCACAGGTGACTTCCACAAAGCTGTGAACAATCTGAGAGACAAGGCAAGGAGGGCCTTCTATGCCATCAAAAGGAACATCAAATTTAACAAATAAAAAAAAATGTATTTCACCTTTATTTAACCAGGTAGGCTAGTTGAGAACAAGTTCTCATTTACAACTGCGACCTGGCCAAGATAAAGCACAGCAGTTCGACACATACAACAACACAGAATTACACATGGAATAAACAAACATACAGTCAATAATACAGTAGAAAAAAGAAACATCTATATACAGTGAATGCAAATGGGGTAAGATAAGGGTGGTAAGGCCATAAACAGGCCATGGTGGTGAAGTAATTACTATATAGCAATTAGACACTGGAATGGTAGGGGTGCAGAAGATGAATGTGAAAATAGAGATACTGGGGTGCAAAGGTGCAAGATAAATAAATAAATACAGTATGGGGATGAGGTAGTTGGATGGGCTATTTACAGATGGGCTATGTACAGGTGCAGTGATCTGTGAGCTGCTCTGACAGCTGGTGCTTAAAGCTAGTAAGGGAGATATGGGTCTCCAGCTTCAGTGATTTTTGCAGTTCGTTCCAGTCATTGGCAGCTGAGAACTGAAAGGTAAGGCGGCCAAAGGAAGAATTGGCTTTGGGGGTGACCAGTGAGATATACCTGCTGGAGCGCGTGCTATGGGTGGGTGCTGCTATGGTGACCAGTGAGCTGAGATAAGGCGGGGCTTTACCTAGCAGAGACTTGTAGATGACCTGGAGCCAGTGGGTTTGGCGACAAGTAAGAAGCGATGGCCAGCCAACGAGAGCGTACAGGTCGCAGTGGTGGGTAGAATATGGGGCGTTGGTGACAAAACAGATGGCACTGTGGTAGACTGCATCCAATTTGTTGAGTAGAGTGTTGGAGGCTATTTTATAGATGACATCGCCGAAGTCGAGGATCGGTAGGATGGTCAGTTTTACGAGGGTATGTTTGGCAGCATGAGTGAAGGATGCTTTGTTGCGAAATAGGAAGCCGATTCTAGATTTAATTTTGGATTGGAGATGCTTAATGTGAGTCTGGAAGGAGAGTTTACAGTCTAGCCAGACACCTAGGTATTTGTAGTTGTCCACATATTCTAAGTCAGAACCGTCCAGAGTAGTGATGTTGGACGGGCGGGGAGGTGCGGGCAGTGATCAGTTGAAGAGCATGCATTTAGTTTTACTTGCATTTAAGAGCAGTTGGAGGCAACGGAAGGAGATTTGTATGGCATTGAAGCTCGTCTGGAGGTTAGTTAACACAGTGTCCAAAGAAGGGGCTGAAGTATACAGAATGGTTTCGTCTGCGTAGAGGTGGATCAGAGAATCACCAGCAGTGAGAGCAACATCATTGATGTATACAGAGAAAAGAGTCAGCCTGAGAATTGAACCCTGTTGCACCCCCATAGAGACTGCAAGAGGTCCGGACAACATGCCCTCCGATTTGACACACTGAACTCTATCAGAGAAGTAGTAGGTAAACCAGGCGAGGCAATCATTTGAGAAACCAAGGCTGTTGAGTCTGCCAATAAGAATGTTTAAAAAAATGATATATATATTTTATTTATTTCAACTTTATTTAACCAGGTGGGCTAGTTGAGAACAAGTTCTCATTTACAACTGCGACCTGGCCAAGATAAAGCAAAGCAGTGTGACACAGACAACAACACAGTTACACATGGAGTAAACAATAAACAAGCCAATAACACAATAAACAAGTCAATGACACAGTAGAAAAAAAGAAAGTCTATATGCAGTGTGTGCAAAAGGCATGAGGAGGTAGGCAATAAATAGGCCATAGGAGTGAATAATTACAATTTAACAGATTAACACTGGAGTGATAAATGAGCAGATGATGATGTGCAAGTAGAGATACTGGTGTGCAAAAGAGCAGAAAAGTAAATCAAATAAAAACAATATGGGGATGAGGTAGGTAGATTGGGTGGGTTATTTACAGATGGACTATGTACAGCTGCAGCGATCGGTTAGCTGCTCAGATATGTAACGTTCGTCTAATTCCTCCTCCTCGGATGAGGAGGGGCATGGATCGGACCAAAACGCAGAGAGGTATGCAGACATGAATGATTTATTATAACAAGACGAACACTGACACGAAATACACTTGAATGGAATACAAAACAACGTAGACAGACCTGAACTAGAGAACTTACATAGACATGAAGAACGCACGAACAGGAAAGACTAGCCAAACGAATGAACAAACGAAACAGTCCCGTGTGACAGACACAGGAACAATCACCCACAAACAAACAGTGAGAACAGCCTACCTTAATATGGTTCTCAATCAGAGGAAACGTCAAACACCTGCCTCTAATTGAGAACCCTATCAGGCAACACATTTAACCCCACATAGAAACACGCCCTGACCAACTAAACACATACAAAAACAACAGAAACAGGTCAGGAACGTGACAAGATAGCTGATGTTTAAAGTTGGTGAGGGAAATAATAGTCTCCAACTTCAGCGATTTTTGCAGTTCATTCCAGTCACTGGCAGCAGAGAACTGGAAGGAAAGGCGGCCAAATGAGGTGTTGGCTTTGGGGATGATCAGTGAGATCTACTTGCTGGAACGTGTGCTACGGGTGGGTGTTGTTATCGTACCAGTGAACTGCGATAAGGCGGAGCTTTACCTAGCATAGACTTATAGATGACCTGGAGCCAGTGGGTCTGGCGTCGAATATGTTGCCAGAGCCAGCCTACTAGAGCATACAGGTCGCAGTGGTGGGTGATATAAGGTGATTTGGTAACAAAACGGATGGCACTGTGATAGACTGCATCCAGTTTGCTGAGTAGAGTGTTGCAAGCTATTTTGTAGATGACATCGCTGAAGCCGAGGATCGGTAGGATAGTCAGTTTTACTAGGGTAAGTTTGGCGGCGTGAGTGAAGGAAGCTTTGTTGCGAAATAGAAAGCCGATTCTAGATTTGATTTTGGATTGGAGATGTTTAATATGAGTCTGGAAGGAGAGTTTAGTCTAACCAGACACCTGTGGTGATTGACAGAGTTGAAAGCCTTGGCCAAGTCGATGAATACGGCTGCACAGTATTGTCTTTTATCGATGGCGGTTATGATATCGTTTAGGACCTTGAGCGTGGCTGAGGTGCACCCATGACCAGCTCAGAAACCAGAATGCATAGCGGAGAAGGTACGGTGGGATTCAAAATGGTCGGTAATCTGTTTGTTGACTTGGCTTTCGAAGACCTTAGAAAGGCAGGGTAGGATAGATTTAGGTCTGTAGCAATTTGGGTCAGCTATCTGGAATTGGGTGAAGGAGAAATGGGGGAGGCTTGGGCGAGTTGCTGTGGGGAGTGCAGGGCTGTTGACCGGGGTAGGGGTAGCCAGGTGGAAAGCATGGCTAGCCGTAGAAAAATGCTAATTGAAATGATCAATTATAGTGGATTTATCGGTGGTGACAGTGTTTCCTAGCCTCAGTGCAGCTGAGGGCAGCTGGGAGGAGGTGCTCTTATTCTCCATGGACTTTATAGTGTCCCAGAACTATATTGAGTTTGTGCTACAGGATGCAAATTTCTGCTTGAAAAAGCTATCCTTAGCTTTCCTAACTGCCTGTGTATATTTGTTCCTAACTTCCCTGAAAAGTTGCATATCACGGGGGCTATTCGGTGCTAATGCAGAACGCCACAGGAAGTTTTTGTGCTGGTCAAGGGCAGTCAAGTCTGGAGAGAACCAAGGGCTATATCTGTTCCTGGTTCTACATTTTTTGAAAGGGCCATGCTTATTTAAGATGGTGAGGAAGGCACTTTTAAAGAATGACCAGGCATCCTCTACTGACGGGATGAGGTCAATATCCTTCCAGGATACCCGGGCCAGGTCGATTAGGAAGGCCTACTTGTTTAGGAAGGCCTGCTCGCTGAAGTGTTTTAGGGAGCGTTTGATAGTGATGAGGGGTGGTCGTTTGACCGCAGACCCGTTACAAATGCAGGCAATGAGGCAGTGATCGCTGAGATCTTGGTTGAAAACAGCAGAGGTATATTTGGAGGGCAAGTTGGTTAGGATGATATCTATGAGGGTGTCCGTGTTTACGGATTTAGGGTTGACCCTGGTGGGTTCTTTGATAATTTGTGAGAGATTGAGGGCATCAAGCTTATATTGTAGGATGAACTGAATACTTGATTCAGTTATAGAACCCATTGCCCTTTATGGTTGTGAGGTTTGGGGTCCGCTCACCAACCAAGAATTCACAAAATGGGACAAACACCAAATTAAAACTGCATGCAGAATTCTGCAAAAAACATCCTCTGTGTACATCGTAAAACACCAAATAATGCATGCAGAGCAGAATTAGGCCGATACCCACTAATTATCAAAATCCAGAAAAAAGACGTTAAATTCTACAACCACATAAAAGGAAGCAATTCCCAAACCTTCCATAACAAAGCCATCAACTACAGAGAAATAAACCTGGTGAAGAGCCGTCTAAGAAAGCTGGTCCTGGGGCTCTGTTCACAAACACAAATAGACCCCACAGAGCCCAAATCATGAGAAAACAAAAAGAGAATTACTTGACACATTGGAAAGAATTTACAAAAAAACAGAGCAAACTAGAACTCTATTTGGCCCTAAACAGAGAGTACACAGTGGCAGAATACCTCAGTGAGCATAGCCTTGCTATGGCAGACCTGGCTCTCAAGAGAAGACATTGTAATTCAATTCAATTGAGAGAGAGAGAGTGAGAGGAGGAGTGAGAGAGAGAGAGAGAGAGAGAGAGAGAGAGAGAGAGAGAGAGAGAGAGAGAGAGAGAGAGAGAGAGAGAGACAGGAGAGAGAGGAGAGAGAGAGAGAGAGAGAGAGAGAGAGAGAGAGAGAGAGAGAGAGAGAGAGAGAGAGAATATTGATTGTCAGTGTCAACAGCAGGATAACAGGAGGGCGTGAGCTACAAATCTGAAGGCTGCAGGCTGCTGTTGTTGTCCTGACGTGTTCCAATGACACCCAATTCCCTACACTCTTAGAAAAGAAGTTGCTATCGAGAACCGAAAAGGGTTCTCAGGCTGTCTCAATAGAAGAACCCTTTGAAGACCCCCTTTTGGTTCCAGGTAGAACCCTTTTGGGTTCCATGTAAAAACCCTTTCCACACATGGTTCTACATGGAATCGAAAATAATTCTATCTGGAACCAAATGGGGTTCTTCCTGGAACCAAAAAGGGTTCTCCGATGTGGACAGCCAAAGAACCCTTTCGAACCCATTTTTCTAAACGTGTATATAGTGCCCTACTTTTGACCTAAGTCCTATGGACCCTAGTCAAAAGTAATGCATTATAAAGTGAATAGGGTGCCATTTGGGATAAAGCCCAGGGTTGAAGCCTGCCAGCTGGGTCAGAACACAGTTTCGCTCCACGTCCTTCTACATCCTTTCCAAACGCTCCGCAAAAAAAAATGCAGCACTAAATTCGCTTTATTCATTAAAATACCAATTTAACCAACACCCATCTATTTTTATGACCACCTGGCCCAACCATTTGGTTTTGAAGTATTGAAACCATATGATTTGAATGAAAATTAGTTCAATAACCATGAACAGGTGAATGTAAGAAGCCCTCGTCATTTCAATAAGGCTACATGTCATATTAAACAGCATGTAAACACTCTAAATAGGTCAGGAGCCAGACATTATCTAGGCTACAGTGGTAAGAAAAAGTATGTGAACACTTTGGAAATACCTGGATTTCTGCATAAATTGGTCATCAAATTTGATCTGATCTTCATCTAGGTCATGACAATAGACAAACACAGTCTGCTTAAACTAATAACACACAAACAATTATACATTTTCATTTCTTTATTGAACACACCTTTATTGAACACACCACAAACATTCACAGTACAGGGTGGGAAAAGTATGTGAACCCTTTGATTTAATAACTGGTTGACCCTCCTTAGGCAGCAATAACCTCAACCAAACATTTTCTGTAGTTGTGGATCAGACCTGCACAATGGTTAGGAGGAATTTTGGACCATTCATCTTTACAAAACTGTTTCAGTTCAGCAATATTCTTGGGATGTCTGGTGTGAACTGCTCTCTTGAGGTCATGACACAGCATCTCAATCAGGATGAGGTCAGAGCTCTGACTTGGCCACTCCAGAAGGCGTATTTTCTTCTGTTGAAGCAATTCAGTTGTTGATTTACTTCTGTGTTTGGGGTCGTTGTCCTGTTGCATCACCCAACTTCTGTTGAGCTTCAAGTGGTAGCCTAACATTCTCAGATAGACTAACATTCTCCTGCAAAACTTGGGAACTAATTTTCTGTCTATGATAGCAAGCTGTCCAGGCCCTGAGGCAGCAATGCAGCCCCAAACCATGATGCTCCCTCCACCATACTTTACCGTTGGGATGAGGTTTTGATGTTGGTGCGCTGTGCCTTTTTTCCTCCACACATAGTGTTGTGTGTTCCTTCCAAACAACTCAACTGTAGTTTCATCTGTCCACAGAATATTTTGCCAGTAGCACTGTGGAACATCCATGTGCACTTTTGCAAACTTCAGACGTGCAGCAATGTTTTTTTTGGACAGCAGTGGCTTTTTCCCGTGGTGTCCTCCCATGAACACCATTCTTGTTTAGTGTTTTACATATCGTAGACTCGTCAACTGAGATGTTAGCATGTTCCAGATATTTCTGTAAGTCTTTAGCTGACACTCTAGGATTCTTCTTAACCTCTTTGAACATTCTGCGCTGTGCTCTTGCAGTCATCTTTGCAGGACGGCCACTCCTAGGGAGAGTAGGAACAGTGCTGAACGTTCTCCATTTACAGACAATTTGTCTTACTGTGGACTAATGAACATCAAGGCTTGTAGAGATACTTGTGTAACCCTTTCCAGTTTTATGCAAATCTGACCATAATTCTATCCTCCTGATTCCTGCTTACAAGCAAAAACTAAAGTAGGAAGTACCAGTGACTCGTCAATACAGAAGTTGTCAGATGACACGGATGCTACGCTACAGGACTATTTTGCAAGCACAGACTGGAATATGTCCCGTGATTCATCCAATGGCATTGAGGAGTATACCAGCTCAGTCACCGGCTTCATCAATAAGTGCATTGACGACGTCGTCCCCACAGTGACCGTACGTACATATCCCAAACAGAAGCCATGGATTACAGGCAACATCCGCACCGATCTAAAGGCTAAAGCTGCTGCTTCAAGGAGTGAGACACTAATCCGGACTATTATAAGAAATCCCATTATGGCCTCAGACGAACCATCAAACGGGCAAAGCGTCAATACAGGACTAAGGTTGAATCCTACTACACCGGCTCTGACACTCGTCGGATGTGGCAGGGCTTGCAAACTATTACAGACTACAAAGGGAAACCCAGAGCTATCCAGTAACGCGAGCCTACCAGACGAGCTAAAAACCTTTTATGCTCGCTTCGAGGCAAGCAACACCGAAGAATTCATGAGAGCACCAGCCGTTCCTGAACAACTGTGTGATCATGCTTTCCGTAGCTAATGTGAACAAGACCTTTAAACAGGTCAACATTCACAAGGCCGCGTGGCCAGACGGATTACCAGGGCGTGTACTCAGAGCATGCGCGGACCAACTGGCAAGTGTCTTCACTGACATTTTCAACCTCTCCCTGACCGAGTCTGTAATACCTAAATTTTTCAAGCAGACCACCATAGTCTTTGTGCTCAAGAATTCAAAGGTAACCGGCTTAAATGACTACTGCCCCATAGCACTCACGTCGGTAGCCATGAAGTGCTCTGAAAGGCTGGTCATGGCTCACATCAACACCATCATCCCGGAAACCCTAGACCAACTTCAATTTGCATACCGCCCCAACAGATCCACAGATGACGCAATCTCAATCACACGCCACACTGACCTTTTCCACCTGGACAAAAGGACCACCTGTGTGAGAATGCTGTTCATTGACTACAGCTCGTTCAACATCATAGTACCCACAAAGCTCATCACAAAGCTAAGGACCCTGGAACTAAACACCACCCTCTGCAACTGGATCGTGGACGTGCCGCCCCCAGGTGGTAAGGATAGGCAACAACACATCTGCCACGCTGATCATCAACACAGGGGCCCCTCAGAGGTGCATGCTTCGTCCCCTTCTGTGCTCCCTGTTCAAACATGGCTGCATGGACAAGAACGACTCCAACACCATCATTAAGTTTGCTGACGACACAACAGTGGTAAGCCTGATCACCGACAACGATGAGACAGCCTATAGGGAGCAGGTCAGAGATCTGGCCGTGTGGTGCCAGGACAACAACCTCTCCCTCAATGAAGCAAGGAGATACTCATGGACTGCAGGGAACGGAGGGCCAAACAGGCCCCCATTAACATCGCTGTAGTGGAGCAGGTCGAGAGTTTCAAATTCCTTGGTGTCCACATCACCAACAAACTATCATGGTTCAAACACACCAAGGAGACTGAAAAGATTTGTTATGGGTCCCCAGATCCTCAAAAAGTTCTACAGCTGCACCATTGAGAGCATCCTGATTGGTTGCATCGCCGCCTGATATGGCAACTGCTCGGCATCCGACCGTAAGGAGCTACAGAGGGTAGTGTGTACGGCCCAATATATCAGTGGAGCCAAGCTTCCTGCCATCCAGGACCTGTATACTAGGCGGTGTCAGAGGAAGTCACCAAAAATTACCTTGACTTACCTGCACCTCCGCACATTGACTCGGTATCGGTAGCCCCTGTATATAGCCTCGTTATTGTTATGTAATCCTATTGTCTTTAATTTTTTACTTTAGTTTATTTAGCATATATTTTCTTAACTCTATTTCTTGAACTTCATTGTTGGTTAAGGGCTTGTAAGTAAGCGTTTCACGGTAAGGTTACACCTGTACCTGTTATATTCGGCACGTGACAAATACAACAAATACAGTAGCTAAAGCAAGGGGCTTTCGCAGAACACAAGTAGACTACAAACGCATGGTGGGCCGGACATGTCCTGAATTCGTGAAGAGAGCGCTACTGGAGAGCTACTGCCGCAAATTTGGAGCGAGCGAGAAGGCCGACGCTCCAGCCTTTGCAGCTCAGCTCCGCTCGCCTACTCTGGTATGGAGTTGAAAGAAGAGCAGCACAGCTGTAGCAACACTGCATGCACCCCGTGGAACAGCTCAGAAGATCACCCAGAAAGACCAACCTTTCATCTGTCAGGATAACAGCTCTTAAACTGACTCTCCGAGTCTCTCTTCCAACATAGTCACCAATCCTTTCACCCATCACAGAGCAGACTTCTAATGCTATTAGAACAATAGATACCTTCGACAACACAGTGACACATACCATGTCTCAACTACACAAGACACAAAGACATATTACAACAACATACCTTGATAGTCACTC